>NW_028261388.1:19045095-19406762 GCF_051295495.1 Thamnophis sirtalis | reverse complement strand
ATGCAGCTGGAGCCAATTGTATTGGCTCTGCTGTTCCATTGGACTATTTCAGCGAAGTGAAAAGGGGGGATCTGCTGCTTGGGTAACAGTATCTTCCATATTAATGTACCCAGGCCTCGTGCTCTGGAGAGGACACTCCAGCATTACCACTCTCCAGAGCACGATACCATGGTCTTTTGAGACTGAAAGATGCCAAGGCAAAATGCCTAAGCGAAAGTCCTATAAATTGTGGAGCCAACTGGTGACGGGGAGCCACAGCAGAGGGATGAAAGAGCCACATGCGGCTCCAGTTGTTAAACTATGAATAATGTTGGATCTGTGAATAATGTATTCCACCAGTTATGCACCTGATGCTTCTTGAGAAGACAGCTGGGTCAAAGAGTCAAAGACTCCTTATTTTGTATCCCAATCCTGTTTCCTTCTATATCTGTTATTTGTTATATGCACATTTATTGATTATGTGCTATTTTCAAACTCTGGTGACCACGTAGAGTTTCTCCATGATAATAGATACACACTCAGCAAAACAATGCCCTGTAACTACCCAGCTTGACCCTAATATTGCAGTAAAAAGAAAAGCACCTTGGATTTTTAAATTGCAAGGAAGAAATATTATTTCACTCTCCTTGATGGTTTTCTCTGCTATATAACTTCTAGCTTTGGAAGTATGAGCCATTTTTAGAAGAAGTTCTTTATAACAAGGTAGTTTATCCTCTCAGTCAGTTATTTGAGTTATTTGTAAAAATATTAAAGACATTTAAGACATTTTAAGACATTTATTACGATTTATAGGCCAGATACGATTTAAAGACAGGATACAAATTAGATAACCAAATAAATACAATTCAGAAATGTCTTTGCAAGCAGATAAAAAGGTACCACTTCAGTGGGAAGGTAACAGTATTCTGTGTGCCTTGGCTTATGGTTATGCTGGCCACCTGACCATGGCAATGTCTTTGGATAATGCTGGCTTCCTCAGCTGAGAAACTGAGATGAGCACTTCCCTCTAGAGTTGGACACAATTGGACAGGGGAAATCTTTATCTTTACCTTTATCTACAACATACAGTATAAAGACTGCAATTGACACAATAAAATATGAACAGCTTGGCAAAGTGCATCCTTGAACACAAACAGAAGATACGATGAAAAGGCCTTAATCTCACAATACATGATTAGACTCATTTCATTTTCATTTCATTTTACTTTATTTGTATGCCGCCCTTTTCCCCGCAGGGGACTCAGGGCGGCTCACAACTCAAGGGAGGGGAAAACAGACAAAGTTACAAAACATGAAGACCATACACAGTTAAAAAAGCACAACAGTCATACCATTCGAAGTGGGGCTGCAAGTCTTTAGTCCCAGGCCTGTCGGAACAGCCAGGTTTTGAGGGCTATGCGGAAGGTTTGGAGGGTGGTGAGGGTATGGATCTCCACGGGGAGTTCGTTCCAGAGGGTCGGAGCAGCCACAGAGAAGGCTCTCCTCCGGGTAGTTGCCAGTCGACACCGGCCGGCTGATGGAATTCGGAGGAGGCCTAGTCTGTGGGATCTTATTGGTCTAGTGGAGGTAATTGGCAGTAGGCGGTCTCTCAACTCAACCAAAGTTCCAACTGTGAAACCGGACTAAGCTAAATCCAAAAATGGAAATTTGGCATTTAGAAAAACCAGCCATCAATAGACAAACAGAGATAAACCATAATTACCCAGCATTCAAAAGAGACAATAAAAAAGGTAAGAAGGAAACGAAATGATCAGAACATAGCCTGTCTAAAAGTCAACACCCAGTTAAGCAGGGATTAATTCAAGAATGTTTTGGCTTCCTCTAAACAGAATTCAGACTGATCCCATGAGAGTCCATCTTTTCTCCCATGATAATTTGCCACTGAAAATCTTTCTGAACATGGTCCATGTGATTAGAACAGCAACAGTCAGAAAAACAATGACTAAAATACTGGTCTATAATAACTGTTTTCAGAGCAACACTACCACCAAATTGAGGAAAAATAGGCAGAACCTAGATGTATATTTCAAAAGGTTCTTTTTTGGCTGGTTTAGGCAAGCGGTGGACAACAAGAGGTTCCTGAAACATCTGTAATGCTGTGTTTTATTTCTCCACGGACCCTTTGACTGTACAGTGAAATTACAATTTCCTGCCATTTGGAGATGAGGAGCCACACAAAAATGTAATGCAATATTAAAACAGATTCCATATTTCGTTCTTATTCAATGGAAAGAAAAGACAATATTTTTCCTGCATCACTTTGATAATAGGACATGCCTTTCTCCATCCAGGTCTTCTTCCTTCTACTCTCCAAAAAGCCCACACATCTTCTGGCCATGGTCCATTGTCCATGTATATATTAGAGTTTCAGGTTGCTGTTTTTTACCCTTCCTTTGAAGACTTTAGCACATTACAGCCCTCTCCCCAAATCATATAAAACTCAGGTGTTGTTGCTTTCTTCCGCTACCACCAAAGAAGGAAGGAGTCAAATAGCAATTTGTTTTATTTGTATCTTGCCATTTGTCAGGCCTGCAGCCAATTCCTTTTAGGATCTTTGGCCTGCTACACTCTCTATTATTTCACTATGCTTTTTCATTAGTGGGGAATTGGGAGAGGGAATAGTAAGGAGTAGAATGTGTTGTCAAAATAAAATAAAAATCCTTTCTAGAAGCCCAAGGTCGTCTTTTGTCTCTACACCTCTGAGCTTGACTGGAATTAGATGGGTGGAAATGCCAGTGTGGCTGTGGAAGACTGGGCCATGTGATGGACTTGTGGGTTTGTGGGTAAGATCATGAACTTTCAACTGGGTGGAAAACCCAGGAAGTTTTCAGATTCGGGTTTTCCACAGATGTGCCAACATGTTTCTCTTAATAAAATGGAATTTTGAGGAAAGCTTTGCCTTGAACTCTGATTTAATTTTGGATGATATTTGGAACGCTGACACCATTATTATTTTTGCAAATAACTCAAGGTAACAAATACATTCAACACAACTTTCTCTACCTATTTTCCCCACAACAACAACCTTACCAGAGAGAGTGACTGGTTCAAAGTGATCCAATGGCTTTCACAGTGAAATTGGAGTTGCACCAGGTGTGGATTGCTATGGGTTTGCCTAGGTTTGGGAGAATCTATAGCTAACATTATGGCTGGTTCAGAGAACATCCAAATCCCACTGTTGGTTGGCCCCGCCCACCCCTCCCCGCCACACTCAGGAGTCTCCATCCAGGAGTCTTTAGATGTGAGGTAAGTGCAGGGCCTGCATAGAGGCTTGGGGGGGAATGGGCCACCCAGAAGTGTCAGAAGGCCCGTTTCCAGCCTCCAGAGGGCCTCTGAAGCCCAGAGGAGGCAGTTTTTGCTCTCCCAGAGGCTCGAGGAAAGCCTCTGGAGCCTGGGGAGGGCAAAAACGCTCCCCCACCATGATGCAGGAAGCTGACTAGGCCACACCCACCATGGCCATACCCACTTAGCAACCACGCAAACAATCCATTGCTGAAATTTTTGAAGCCCACCCCTGACTTGAACTCATGGTCTCCACTTTCTAACCTGGTGCCTTAACCACTAGAACAAACTACCACACTCTATCTCTGTCTCAATTGATCCAGAGAGTAGAGACAAGTATATCCTAGTTTCTTATGTCAAGATATAAATCAGCTTTTCTTGCTCTTCACCTTTGCCTTTACATACATTTACATTGAATCATACCTTCAAATTTTAGGTAGCCACAGTTGGAAGTTTCTTTAAGATTGTGCTTTGTTCCAAAGCTGGTGAAACTGTTTCTTCTTGGACTAAATTATTGGACTAAACTATTTAGTCCAAGGTTTCCTGGTTTAGGAAACTAAAGACTAGATTCATCTGGGGATGCTCGTCTCCAGAAGCAGTGGTCCATATGGCTGACCTTTGAAATAGAACATTGTCCACAGTGGGGCTGGAGAATTTATTTTCCAGTGGAATATGAGAATTGCCATTCATGCTGTTTTTTTCAGAAGACTTGAAAAACAATGTTCTTAAATGGTGTGTAATTATATCTAATTGTTTATTTCTTGTACAAAAGAACACATTTTAATGTCTTGAATAGCAATTCTCTTTAAATTAATAAGGGATTTCTTGTTTTTAATAGCCTTGATTTTTGTGCAATACCCTTGGCACTTGGGTTTCAGTAAAACAAGGTAGGGACATTTGAATGTGGCCAGAATGTGTGCTGTTTATATGCTTTAATGTACAGCCTTGTTTTCATTACCAATCTAGTATATTCATTGCCAACTTTCTTTAGAGAGGAAGGAGGCTAAAAAAATGAAGATATATGGAATCCATCCTGTAAAACAATCCCATGACTTGTTTCCTGTTGCTTCTAATTATTGAAATTGCCTCTCAAAATTTATTTTCAATACTTGCTTTCTTCAAACCATAATTCTTGCTAAGCCTTCAGCTAAAACCTTCATCCCTTTAACCTTCTGCCCTATCATCAAGTCTAAGCATGCATAATTAAAACCTCAGGTTCTTTCTTTCTCCACTTGCCTCAAATCTCAGCCCTTCCTTCATTCCTTCATTCCTAAAATGCATGTGGCTGTCCATGTACAATGAAACTCTGCATAGGAAATAGATATTAAAGAAAAAGATATTAAAATATTCATGTTGGGGCTCTTTTATAAACATTTTATAAGGATATCACCCATGGCCACACGTTACAGCCCCAGTACCCGTGGGAAAAGCAAAGTCTTCATGGCTTTCTGTGTCAGCTTGTCTGAATTTTGGGGATGAGCCGAGGTGGCGCAGTGGTTAGAGTGCAGTACTGCAGGCTACTTCAGCTGACTGCTAGTTCGGCAGTTCGGCTGTTCAAATCTCACTGGCTCAGGGTTGACTCAGCCTTCCATCCTTCCGAGGTAGGTAAAATGAGGACCCGGATTGTTGGGGGCAATATGCTGACTCTGTAAACTGCTTAGAGAGGGCTAAAAGCCCTATGAAGCGGTATATAAGTCTAACTGCTATTGCTATTGCTATCCAATAACCTTTTTGTTGTTGGGTGCCAAAAATGTGAGGGTGTGCATCAGTGGTGGGTTTCAAAAATTGTTCTAACCTACTCTGTGCGTGTGGCCTCCTTTGTGGGAGTGGCTTGCTGCCCATGTGACTGGTGGGAGTGGCTTGCCGCCCATGTGACCGGATATGAAGATGCCGATGACACTTGTCAGAACCACCTTAAATTACCTCACACACAGCACTGGCATGCGTAAGAATATGATGTAAACTTGTTTTTTAAAAGGCATCTTTGGTTTGCGTTAAAACAACTTCAACACACGCAATGTTCTGATTGCACCACAAACGCAGTAGTCATCCTTACCTTTCACAGAGGCACTGAGTTTTATAAATATGAGCATGATAGTGTAGAATAATCATATCCAAGGACCAGTGGTGGGTTTCAAAAATTTTTGGAACCTCTTCTGTAGGTGTGGCCTGCTTTCTGGGTCCACTGGTAGAACCTCTTCTAACCGGTTCGGTAGATTTGACGAACCGGTTCTACCGAATAGGTGCGAACTGGTAGGAACCTACCTCTGGTGTGCATGCAATAGTGTACGTACGTGCCAGCACCAATAAGAGGGCTTCCACATGTGCATGTGTGCACAACTCCTCTCCCACGCTCCCTTCACATGCGCTGCACTATTCGCCTCCAAGCTGAGCTTGGTATTTCGTCCAGGGGAGGAGGCCGTTTTCACCCCCACAGGCTTCAGGAAAGCTTCCGGAGCCTGGGGAGGGCTGGACCCATTTTTCACCCTCCCCATACTCCGGAGGCTTTTCTGGAGCCTGTGGACAGTGAAAACGACCTCCCCTGGCTCTCCAGAAGCCACAATTGGATTGTTTTTGAACTTCCGATTCACCTGTTGGGCTTGTTTTTTGCCCTTCCCAGGCTACAGAGGCTTTCCTGAAGCCTAGGGAGGGCGAAAACAGCCTCCCCAGTCCCCCAGAAGGCCAAAATCAGTGGCCAGCACACACATGCACACTAGAGCTGACAGCTCACATGCTGGCAGTTATGGCTTTGCTGCCACCTGTGGCACATAGGTTCTCCATCACGACCACAAAGCAACTGTTGTAATCGAGAAAGCATGGCAACTGAAATCCTGCTGACATTATTGCTCACATTGTCATAAGGCTTCTCACCATTTGGGGTAGGAAGCATATAAAAGCCGCAATCTAAGTCTTAAAATAACCTAATATTCCTAAAACTCTTGAGTTTGTCACCTTTAATTGGGCAAAGCATCGCGAACTAGGGAAAAAAGTTTTGCAGCAAACATTTAAGGAAGATCTTAAGATTTTAGTGTTCCTTGAGACGATGCTGAAGATGCTACAAATGATCGAAACCGCTGGAAAACACTGGCTGCCCAATGTGCTCTGCATCAGACCGATGATGATGATGAGGGCTTCAAATGGGCTAATTTAAAAATGCATACAGAATCTGGGACATATGGGGTTGAATAGTTGGAACCCCATTGTTCAGACTGCGGGGTTGAAATTTGACATATTTGTGGTCACAGTGAAGCTGGCAGGAAACTTGGGATTAAATTCATTTTTGTTTGTTTTTTGGGGGGGCTTGGTTATTCTATTTCTCTGTTTAGGAAAGAAAATACCACTTAAACTTTTAAAAACTTGCATCCAACCACTCTCCCCTGTCCAAAATCCACCCTGATACACATGCAGCCCTATCTTGGGGTGGTTGCATCTGCGTGATCAAACCCTTGCCTTTATAGGTATTGCATGTAGCAATAGCACTTAGACTTATCTACCGCTTCACAGTGCTTTTACAGCCCTCTCTAAGTGGTTTACAGAGTCAGCATATTAGCCCCCAACCATCTGGGTCCTCAATTTACTAACCTCAGAAGGCTGCATCAACCCTGAGAGAGGTGAGAGTTGGTGAGATTTGAATTATCAAATTGCAGGCAGCCGGCAGTCAGCAGAAGTAGACTGCAGTACTGCATTCTAACCACTGCTATTACAGCGCTATAAAAGATTTATCTACCGCTTCACAGTGCTTTTACAGCCCTCTCTAAGTGGTTTACAGAGTCAGCGTATTAGCCCCCAACCATCTGGGTCCTCAATTTACTAACCTCAGAAGGATGGAAGGCTGCATCAACCTTGAGAGAGGTGAGAGTTGGTGAGATTTGAATTATCAAATTGCAGGCAAATTGCCGGCAGTCAGCAGAAGTAGACTGCAGTACTGCATTCTAACCACTGCCACCACAGCTCTATAAAAGGGAGGTTGCCTTTGGTCATGCAAGCATGGCCACCATCTTGACTTTTTAAAAAAAATGCTCTCTGCAGGCATCTCTTATCCTACTCACAACTATAGACATCACTTTGGTCTATATCGAATGTTAAAATTTAAAGGTATAGTTTCAGTGGTGGGTTCCTACCGGTTCGGACCGGTTCAGCCAAACTGGTAGTAGCTTGGCGGTTTGGGTCGCTCCAAACCGGCAGTGACCCAGGCCTGCCATACCCCTGAACCAGTTCTCCCAGTGGTGCCCTAAGCGCTACCATCTTTGTTTTTGCTTCTGCGCATGCACAGAGCAATTTTAGTTGTACTGCGCATGTGCATGCAAGCGCACATCAAATGCATGCACGTGTGTGATGGGCCCCTGAGCAAACAGGCAGTAGGCTCTGCTGGAACTCCACCCCTGTACAGTTTCCTCGGGGTACAGGGAGTTCCCTTATCCTCTGCACAGCATAATTTGTCCTGTTGATAATGTATTGCTATTGCTGTTGTTTTTAATGTCCTTCTTCTGAGGCTGATGCGACAGCCTCCTAATACAATGAAGCATCCTCTGCTTTGCAACTATGGCTCTTAGTGCCTTTGTTAATGCAACAAAAGGCCAAGTGTGGCTTTGTAGCCACTGTGCTAATAACAAGAAAAGAGCAATTTCCCAAGACCGCCCTTTGTCTTGATTGTCTGTGGTGTAAAATATAGGGCTGTGATCAGTGGTGGGTTTCAAAATTTTTTAGAACCCCTTCTGTAGATGTGGCTTGCTTTGTCAGAGTGGCTTGCCAGCCATGTGACTGGGTGGGAGTGGCCTGCCAGCCATGTGACCAGGTGGGAGTGGCTTGCTAGCCATGTGATTGGGTGGGCATGGCCAACTTGTAAAATGTGGTGAAACTCACTTAACAACGCTCTTGCTTAGCAAGCAAAATGTTGGCTCAGAAACTCTGGCATTTGAAGCATGCAAGTCTTAAAACTCTCAAGTTATAAGACCCTTGCACCCCTAACCCTTTAGAAAAAAACCCCCAGGGGTGTTCAAACTTGACAGCTTTAAGACTTGTGGACTTGAACTCCCAGAATTCCTCTTCTCGCTCTTCATCTTGATGATGTGCGGACGGGCGGGGGGAGGGAGCTGGAACCGGTTCTAAACGGCATTGTAGATTTGTGGAACCTCTTCTATAGAAGAGGTTAGAACTGGCAGGAACCCACCCCTGGCAGTGATGGCGCACCTATGGCATGCGTGCTGGAAGTGGCACACAGAGCCATCTCTCCAGGCATGCCCGCTGTTGCTTGTTGCTCTTCTGGGTTCCAGCACACACGTGTGCGCCAGCCAGCTGATCTTCTGGCATGCACGCCAGAAACTGGAAGACCAGGTGACCAGCGTGCATGCACATACCAGAAACCAGAAGCTTCCCGGCCCATGCATGCGCACCAGGGAGTTGCTCTTCTAGTTTCTGGCACTCCCCCTCTTGAATACGTGCTCCCGTTTAAGCACTCGGTGCCGAAAAGTTTTGCCAACACTGATATAGGGCATATGATACAATTCATTTACATCAGGAAACAGTGGGATAGTTTTGTCTTACATCTGCTGGCTATAAAAATCTTCAAAGGTCATTCTTCAATGAAAACTGCAGATATTCATCACCCAGATATTCATCACTCATCACCCTGCTTGCTTATATAGAGTTTCTTATTTTGCACATAGGAAAATAAGGGCTTTCTCTGGCTGAATTCAGAGGATAACGTAGAGTTTATTACAGTTCTTGGGCTCTTTCCCATTAAACTATCTTTCAAGTGCAAAATAGCTGGAAATGGTGGAGAAAACCCTGATTCAGCTCTTGGAAACAATACTGAATAATATATTTCAAATACAGCTGCGGCTTCTCCCTGTTTAAGCTTCTCTGCTCATCTGTTTTCAAAAGCAAATGGAAACTTGACTATTCCTTAGTTGCCAGAGGGAGAGAGAAGGCATTTGCTTTGGATAAAAAGAACCAGCTAATATACTTTTAAATTACCAAATAAGAGGAAATACTCTCTGCAGATATTCCACTTGCTAGATAATTGGAAGGAACATTACGGCCCTTAATGCTTATTATAGCATCTATCAAAACACTTAATGGAAACTACCTGGCTGGCACAGTCAGTTTGGGAGGCTTTGGAAAGGCAGCTAGGCTAGATTAAAATTGAGGACTTCTTAATACTCCTTGGGCTTGGGTGTTTGCTTTCAGACATTTCATTACCTAACTAGGTAACATCACCAGTGCTAGTGAGTTGGGGTTTGCACCCTCTTTATATTCAGTAGCTTGCCTTACCAGTATTAATGGGAGTTACTTGATTATGGCACTATTTACCTGTTAGATCATTTGTCTGGGGTTAGTCCCTGCTTATCTGAGTGTTGGTTGCTAGAGAGGATGGGTTTGTTATGGCCCACCGGCTGCCAATGGGACTGGCAGCAGTTGGAGAGTGAGGAGGTTGGGGAGGAACATGGGCCAGTCCTGGGGGCTGAGGAAAGCTCAGCAGTGAGGCAGAAGAACAGCTGGAGCCTGTTCCCAGTGTGCTCATGCGCAGAGCTGCCAAAAGACAAGAACAACTAAGAAAGCAGGGTCGACTTAGCAGTAAAGCCACACCTTGGAGGTGATTGGCCCCTCCTATAGGAAACCAAGGAGGAATGAATGGGGAGTGGGCTTTTGCAGGAAACAATTTGTTCATTTGGTAGGTTCAAGAATGGAAAGTTCTGTGTGTGACGTTAAGAGACTCTGCGGCAAGTTTGCCTTGCCCTGCATTTGGAAACCAGTTATCTGGCAATGCTCCAAATGAGATAAGGTGTGTGTGGAAGACTGAAAGCCTTGCTGACTGTGAATGAAAGTAATTCACAGTTGTGTAAATAAAAGAAGTTTTGAAGGGACCAAGACTTTGCTTCTTGCTTTCTAAGGAAGTCTGGGTCAGAACAAGATTTGGTCTTTTTGTTTCCTTCTTAGTTTTGTTATTGTCGCCTTTGAATGATGTGTAAATGTGGTCATTAGGTGGCTGATTTGACAGCATGCCAAGCTTTCAGGAATTTCCTAGCATTTTGGGAGTCTAGCATGTTCACAGTTTCTCAGTTGAAACTGTGGTTGAGTGTCTCCACATGTTGTGAGATTAAGGAGTTTTCATTATGTCTTCTGACTACTAGTTGATGATTATAGACACACTGTCTTCTGTCTGCCTGTCCTACATATCTAGTCCTCAACTTACGACCACAATTGGGCCCAGAATTTCCATTGAGTCCAATTTCCCCAATGGGCATTTTTGTCAGAAATCGGCAAAAAAGGACACAAATTGCTAACACGTGACTGTGGGACACTGAAATTGGTCATAAATGTGAGCTAGTGGCCATAATCGTGTGATTGCAGGGATGGTGTGATGATTGTGTCAATATAGGTCATAAGTCACTTTTTGAGACCATTTTAACTTTGAATGGTCATTAAAGAAATGAATATAAATTGCAGATTACCTGTGGTGGCTATTACAATCCTCATACTTTACATTGTTATTCCTTCTTGGGCTACTTGAGTCTTTTGTTTTATTTAAGATGTTTTGGAAGGTTTTAGTTGATTTGTGTGTTATGGCGATGTGTATTTATAATAGTCCGTTGATTATTTTTTGAGATTTTTTGATACAATACAATATAATAGCAGAGTTGGAAGAGACCTTTGAGGTCTTCTAGTCCAACCCTCTGCCTAGGCAGGAAACCCTCTACTGTTTCAGACAAATGGCTATCCAACATCTTCTTAAAAACTTCGACTGTTGGAGCTTTCACAACTTCTGGAGGCAAGCTGTTCCACTGATTAATTGTTCTAACTGTCAGGAAATTTCTCATCTGTTCTAAGTTGCTTCTTTCCTTGATTAGTTTCCACCCATTGCTTCTTGTTCTACACTCAGGTGCCCTGGAGAAGAGTTTGACCCTGAGATATTGGAACCCTGTTATCATGTCTCCCCTAGTCCTTCTTTTCATTAAACTAGACATACCCAGTTCCTGCAACCGTTCCTCATTTGTTTTAGCATCCAGTCCCCTAATCATCTTTGTTGTTCTTCTCTGAACTCTGTCTAGAGTCTCCACATCTTTTCTACATCATGGCGACCAAAACTGAATGCAGCATTCCAAGTGTGGCCTCATCAAGGCATTATAAAGTGGTATTAACAGTTCACGTGATCTTGATGCTATCCCTCTGTTTATGTAGCCTAGAACTGTGTTGGCTTTTTTGGCAGCTGCTGCACACGGCTGGCTCATATTTAAATGGTTGTCCACTAGGACGCCAAGATCCCTCTCACAGTTGCTACTATTGAACAAGGTACCACCTATACTGCACCTGTGCATTTCATTTTTCTTGCCTAAATGTAGAAACTTACTTTTTTCACTATTAAATTTCATTTTGTTAGATAGTGTCCAATGTTCAAGTTTGTCAAGATCCTTCTGTATCTTAAGCCTATCTACGTTATATATCTGATAGACGTTATCCTTTTCATAGGTTGTATAGGTTGTGCTGTAATGAAATTACTTGGTCAGGCCCTTTTTGATAAGCTTGTGTGGGTATCTATTTTATTGGAAGATGTTGTATAGGTCCATGCTGGCTAACCTGTGGCATGCATGCCACAGGTGGCACACAGAGCCCTCTCTGTGGACATGTGAGTCCTCGCCCCAGCTCAGCTCCACCGTGCACGTGTGCGTACCTCCTGCCAGCCAGCTGGTTTTCAGGTCTCTGCCACACATGCACGGGTGTGTGCGGGCAGCATGGGGCTTGCATGGGGGGGGTGGTCACATGCGCATTGCTTTCAGCATGTGGCGACAAAAAGGTTAGCCATCACTGGTGATCTGTTTCCTTTTTTCTGGTATCCTGGGTTATTGCAGTGTATTTGTGTTCATCTGAATAATGTTCTTACACAGTTGGGTTGTTACTTTAGTAATGGAACGCTTGGTTAGTGTCAGTTGTTTTTTAAAGATTTGCATTTCTATTTTGTTGTCCTTTCCTCTGCTGATGTGGAGATCCAGGAAGGGTAGAGTGCTGTTGTTTTCTTCTTCCATTGTGAATTAAAGATCCCTTGTGAATTCAGGATTGAAAATTATTCCTGTCAAGAACAGATTGCCATCAATAGGTATGATTACATTCATTGTAGCCCCAAGACAAGCTAAATATATCCTCTCCTTTTGCAGGGAATAAGAAAATATTACTCTATCTTCCATTTTTCCAGCCCGCAGCTGTCAAACACGTACTTGACGTGTTGACGTGTTAACCCAGTTGATTCTTATATTATTTCTCTTTCAGGTATTGTAGATGAGAGACTAACTCCAATACCTGAAATCTCTTCTACATAGGCAAGCAGCAAAATCATTTGGACTATTTTCTTGCCCTTTAAGACTGACACAATTAGTTTTATAGCAGAGACACAACCTGCTTCTCTTTTAGTTATTTTGGACTACAGGTTTTTGTGAAAGACTGGTGAACTGTTTGAGAGGAGGTCTTGGGAGCTGTTGGTTACTGTTTGTGGCAGTGAGTTTGACTCAAGGATGTGTCACAAACTCAATGGAGGATAAGGAGTCCTGGTGGCACAGTGGTTAAAGTGCAGTACAGCAGACAAACTCTGCCCGCAGCCTGGAGTTCAATCCTGATGGGGCTCAAGGTTGACGCAGCCTTCCATCCTTCCAAGGTCAGTAAAAGGAGGGCACAAATTGTTGGGGACAATATGCAAATAATGCTTATATTGTTAACTACCCATAGCAGGGGTAAAATCCACTTACTTTTTCTACCAGTTCGGTAGCAATGTAAGCGCATGTGCAGAGCGTCAAAAATGGAAGTGATGAAATCCGGGCGGATGGGTGGAGCCTGCTACTGAGCGCACCTGCAAAGGTAAGCAAACAGTGTGTGTGTGGGGGGGAAACTGCTGTGTCACACGATTTAGATTAGCTAGACAGCAGGAAATCCTGCTGTCTAGCTAATATAAATCGCACGTCAAAGCTGATCATTGGAAAAAACGGTTCGTCTGAACTGATAGCATTTTTTTTTTTACTACCGATTCAGGCGAACTGGTAATATTTTTACTACCGATTTGGGCGAACCAGTCCGAACCAGTAGCATTGGAGCCCTGCCCCATAGAGTGTGATAAAAGCACTATTGGGCAGTATATATGCCTAAACATTATTGCTACTGCTAATGAATTGGCAACATTGGGAGATTGGCATCTGCTGGCAACTGAGAGCGGTTCAGAGATGGAAGAGTCTCTGCTTTACAAATGAATGAGGACAATCCAGCTGTGAGGGCAGAACCGATGAAAATGTATCAGCAGAAACCGGCAAAAGGCAGCAGGCTCAGCATGTCAGGAGTGCACAGAGGTGGGGATAGTGGCCTTGCTCTAGTGGAGGACTTGGTTGCATGAATGCCAGCCATATTGGGCATTGGCAGGAGCAGGGATCAGCTAGCGAGGCCTTGCCAGGATTCTGCAGGTAGTGCATGGCTTGCTTTGTGAGACAAAGGCCATCTTGCCCTTTGGGATCTTCAGCAGGACTTGGACAACTCAACAAATCTGGAATCTGGATCGCTTATTCTACTTGGCAGCGTCTCCATATTTTTTCAGCTGTGGCTTCCAGAGAAGCAGATGGAGGAGAAGCATGGACTTTTGCACTTGATTCAACATGAAGCGAGGAGGGAAATTGTGGATTTGAGGATATCAAGATTCTTGCTGCTTATTCTCATCTTCAGAAGAGAATATCCTAGTGAACCCATTGACTAAGATTCAAAAGTAGGGATAATCAGAGGGTAGTGTACAGAGGTGGGTTTCTACTGGTTCGGACCGGTTCAGCCAAATAGGTAGTAACTTAGCCGGACACACCCCTGAACCGCTTTTATCGGCAGCGGCATAGGTGGCGCCAGCATGGTCAGAAACAATTTTTTTACTACTGCACATGCACGTAAAGTGCACATGAAGCATGTGTGAAGTGCTCGTGCGCTCGCAGCAGGCCCCTGAGCGAACTGGCAATAACACAAGCCAGAACCCAACCCTGGTAGTGTGGCTGATGGCTGGGGGTTCAAAGTGCTGAATACAAGACAGATGTTTCCTTAATACCTGGAGCATCAGTGATGGGTCCTGTTGACATTGGGAAGTGATGGAGAGGTTTAGGCAAATGTACGTCTTTGCGGGGCCGATGTTAAGAGCAATAACAGCCCAATGATATTAGGCATTAGGGGAAGGCATAATGAAGCTAGGGGATGGGCTCTCAGAGAACACAGTCTTGCTATATGTGGGAATTTCACACTCAGTCCCCTAGACTCAGGGAACTTGCGAAACCATCTACTGCCACCGGTAGCCTCCCACCGTCCAGTACGATCCCACAGAATTTGCCTCTTCAGGGTGCCGTCGGCCAGGCAGTGTTGGCTGGCGACTCCCAGGGGGAGAGTCTTCTCTGTGGGAGCGCCTTCCCTTTGGAATGAGCTGCCCCCGGAGCTTCACATAATTCCCGACCTCCGGTCCTTCCGGCGCACCCTAAAAAGTTGGCTTTTTCAGCAAGCCGGCCTGGCCTGAATAAAATAAATTATTAATTTTAATTGTTATTTTTAATTTAATTTCTAAATCTCATTGTAAATGTCTATTGGTTTTTTTGGGGGGGATATCCTATTTAATCTTTCTTTTAACTTTTTTAATATGTGTTTTTATGTTGTACGCCGCCCTGAGTCCTTTGGGAGAAGGGCGGCATATAAGTCCAATAAACCTAAAAACCTAAACCTAGACTCTTCCCCTTTGGCCTGTTGTCTGACTTTAGGGAGATAATATGATAGAAGAAATGCCTAGGAGCAGTTGGCAGAAAAGCAGACTGAACTCCAGCATTTAAAGAGCTTTTAGAAGGGTTATCCTGTGGTGATAAGAGTGATAACAAGTGAGCATTTCTTTTCTCTTATTGTATCTCACTATGCCCCAACACCTGCGGAGCTGCTGTGAAGAGTACATTAGGCATCTCACAGATAAAGCCACTTGGATCTTGTCTGAATTGCTAGTCTGCAGGTCATATGGAGCTGAGTGAGATACATACTAGCTTAGCTAACACAAGTTATCTGGGATAAACTTCAACATGTTAGTTTCGAGGAAGTAGAGAGCATCCGTAGCGCTACAAATTGCAACTACCTATGGTTCAGGTGCATGCCTTGCCTATTTGGTTGACCTCCTGGAAGATTGCCAGGGCTTGGAACCTAGTAGTCATAACTCCATCCTTGATAGAGGGGCTAATTTTGCCAGCTCAGAGGGAATCAGTGGTCTGGTTATTTTTCAAGAAGGCTTCCAGCTTCAAGAAACCTTAGGAAAATGAATTATCCAAAGTCCTTTCAATCTGGTTTCAGACTGGGATATAGCACAGAGACTGCATCAATTGCACATTTTAGTTACCTGTTTAAAATCAATAGATGCCACCCAGAGTCATAATTTATGAGTGGCGCAACCTAATAAATTGTATAAATAAGCAAACAAGCTCCCACAATCCAATACAAATTGCTGTTGGTTAAGGTTGATAAAATATCAAGATCCCAAAACATCAAGAGGACACCAGTTGCATACACTTATTGTATAGGTGAGACAAAGAAAGAGAGCAGAAAATGTATCCAGCCCAACTTAAGGACTTTATCCGGAGGAATATAATCAGTGGTGGGATTCAGCCAGTTCGCACCTATTTGGGAGAACTGGTTGTTAACTTTCTAAGCAGTTGGGAGAACCGGTTGTTGGAAGAAATCTCCTTTTGTTTTTTTCCCACTTTACAAGGCTAATCCTGTAGGGAAGGCAGGAAGGAAACATTCTGGTGTTGTTTCTAGACTAATCTTTATTACCCTCCTTATAGAAACTGCCTCTCTGGTTAACCCTTATTACATTGTAACAGTTAAGGCGAAGCAGCCATTGATGTGAGTGATGTTGAGTTGGCCATTCCCACATAGTCACATGAACACCGAGCCCCGCCTACCCAGCTGGTCATTAGGGCAGAAAACTGGCTGTTAAATTATTTGAATCCCACCACTGAATATAATGTACATGTTTTCTTATGTGTAATGCAAAGTCCCTTTGGCTTTTTATGGAACGATGTCGTTTGAGTGGAAAACTACATGTTCTAAGGCTTTAGAATGTGAGTTATAGAAGTAATTTGAATAGGCCTTTGATTCCTGGCATATGAAAAGAAAAACAATGTCTACTTTATTTTCCATGAAGGAGCTAAATGGTCTACAGCAGGGATGGCTAATCTTTTCCGGATTGAGTGCCCAAAGCACGGGTGCACTTGTGTGCATGCGTGCCTGAAGCCCCCAAATGCAATGTGAATGGATCTCCCCCATATGTGCCCTGCCTCCACGCATGTGTGCTTGGCCCCCATGCATGCTCCCACCCCCGCACATGCATGTGTGCACCGCATGCACTCTACAACCCCCCCCCCCGTGCATGTGCAGTAGACCCGACAACCAGATGGCTGGTGGCAGGCACGCTCACGTGCCACACAGAAGGCGCTGTGGCAACAGCTCGTGTGCCACACAGAAGGCGCTGTGGCAACAGCTCGTGTGCCACACAGAAAGCGCTGTGTGCCACAGGTTCACCCTTAAGGGTCTACAGTGTTGCAAGAATGTATACTGTAGAAAAGGGTGAATGTAGAAAGGACTATGAAAACCATCTTATTTTAATAGGAAGACAAAAGCTTTTGGTTAATGAAAGTAGCACAGGACAGAAAAAATATATAGAAATATGGCTTCATTACAACCGAGAGAGAGAGAAAGAATGCTGCATTACTTTGGATTTTGCAACATTCTGATTCTAGTTAGTACACCAGAGATAAAGAACAAAATAGATCAAGAAGAAAGTTAGACAATATACATTTAAAGAGCACTATTTTAATCTACTAAGAAATATACAAAGTTTATGTCTTTCTCTTCTATCTTTTCTCTTTTGTTCTGAATGGGACTCCAAAGGGGGTGAGAGAAATCATTATTATATCTAGCCATCAGCTAATACCCAGCTGGGAAAAGGGATGTAGCTCATTGCACATGTTCTAGTTTTTGGATTTACATGGGAAAGACCCCTCGTCTGTAACTTTGCACAGTGGTGCTTTGTCCTTTCAGCCCAGCCTTCTCTAATTTGGTATTCTATAGATGTACTGGAGAATATTCAGTTTCACAGTTTCAACTCAGAAAATTCCCAGACAGGGTGGAGATGGTCAGGCAGATTAAATATTTCCAGAATGGAACTGGAATAAACCAGGTCAAGAAAGACTTCTGTGGATTTTACATCGGGTTTGCCAAACCGGTAGTTGCAAGGACTGGCTGGCCCACCTCCCATGAGTCTCCACATGGCTTGTTTTGGATGCACGTAAGCACAGGATGCACACAGAGGCTCAGGGAGGGCAAAAACCAGGCCTGCTGGAAGTTCAGGAAGGCCAGAAACGGCCCATTTCTGGGCTCCAGAGAGGTACCGGAGACTGGGGAGGCCATTTTTGCCCTCCCAGAGGCTCAACAAATGCCTCTGGTCCCCGGGGAGGGAAAAACGCCTCCCCACCATGGTGCAGGAGGCCGACTAGACCACCCCCACCATGGCAACCCCCACCCAGCAACCGGGCAGAGAACCCCTTGCTAAAATTTTTGAAGCCCACCCATGAGCGTAGAACAGAGACGGGTTTCTGCCGGTTCACCCTGGATTGGGTGAACCAGTAGTGGCAGCAGCGGGAAGCTCCGCCCAGACACTTCTGCGCACACTTCTGCCGCCCGGAGTCCTTCGGGAGTGGGCGGCATACAAGTCCAATAAACTCAAACTCATTTGCAGATGTGTCATGCGCGCGCACACACACAAGTGAACCGGTAGTAAAAAAAAATGGAAATCCACCACTGGGGTAGATATATCTTAGCTTCTAAAGGTAACTTCATTCCTGGCAGGAATCCTCAGATCATCCCAAGCAAATAGTTGCTCATTTTTTTGTTTGAAAACCACCAATGATGAAGCACTTGCAACTCCAGGCAGCAGGCTGTTCTACTTAATACCTCTTATGAACCAGGAACCTCCTCCTTATTTCAAAAAACGGCTGTTAAGGCTTCCAACGGTTTGCATATTATGGGGCTGTAAATTTTGATTGCTTGGGATAAAAGTTTTTAACAGTTAAAATATTAGGAGTGGGCAGCCTTCGAATTTGATTTCCAAAAGATATTTCAGAGAACCCAGGAATGCAAACAGCCCCTGCCTGAAATACTTTGAAGTAATTGTGCCTTTTCCTGGGGTGACTCTTGAAGCACCTGTTAGAGATCAAAACTGAAGCACCAGACATCCTAAAAACCCTTATGACTCAGGAGCCAATTATTTTACTGGTGATTTTCAGGCATCAAATATCGGCTCATTATTTCCTGCATTGATTTATACATTGGGAAAAATAACCTGTAAGGCCCATCATTAATCTTTACAGCATCTAGTACAAGAGACAAACAAGATAAATTAAGAGTAGACAACTTTGCAATCAACTTTTTTTTTGAACCATATGAAATGTTTTCAGGCAATAATAGTTGTAAAAAAATCAGCCATGGGGGTCCCTGTTGCAAAACATATATGAATGTTGATTGAAAATTGAGTTGGACGATGCATGGACTACACGAATGTATCATAATTTTCTCCTTCATTTCAGAAAATGTTTTAAATTTTGAGGCTTACCACCCCTATTTGGCACTTTGTATAGCTGAAACAAGAGGTGTGATTCAGCTGGTTCGCACTGGTTCAGGCGAACCAGTTAACTTTTTGCCCAGTTCGGAGAACCAGCTAATCCCACCTCTGGCTGGCCCCGCCCCAATCCCCTCCCCTCCCAGGAATCCCCCCATGTGCCCCGTTCTGGCTCCCAAGTTGATGCAGGAGGATGTCCAGGCTCAAAACAGGGCATGGGGGAATGTTGTGTGGATCCCCTGCACCCGGTTCTGGCTTCCAGGATGATGCAGGAGACCTTCCAGCCCCCAAACGGGGCATTGTGGGTGGGGTCTCATACCCACCGCAGTCGCACCCTATTTTGCTTCCAGGGGATATTTCTTCATAACCAAACAAAAGTGTATTTTCTGTGCAGTTCACACTCCTTGCTCGCTGGATCTGGATGTCACAAAGCAAAGCCCACATTTTGTAATTAACCCTAATTAAGAATTAACTAAGAATTCAGCTTAGCATATTTTTTGGAGTATGACACACCAAAGCTTTGAAGAAGCAAATTTTTAAAAAAGTTTTTGCACTCTGCAAGCTTCCCAAAAATGGTCTGTTTTTCGTGAAAACAGGCCCATTTTCTTTTTTAAAAAAGAGCATGTATAGCCTTTAGGAGACTTGTAGAGTGCTCCTGGGGGGTGGGGTGGGGGCAAAATTGAGCAAAAGACAGCCCTTTTTCACTCATTTCTGCCCTCCTCAGCCCCCAGGAACACTCTCGAAGGCTCCTAAAGGCACTGCACAGCCATTTTGGTGAAGAGGGTGGGGTTTGGGGAGGCAAAAATGCTGCATTCAGTGTATAAGACGCATGCAGATTTTCAGCCTCTTTTTTGAGGGAAAAAGGTCCGTCTTATACTCCAAAAATATGGTAGTTGCTTACAGAACTATTAACCTGAAGAGTATCAACCTTGATGCAATGAGCATCTACCTCAATCAAAGATGACTTGATGAGTTCCTGCAAAAAAATCTCACAGTATTCCTCAGAGGAAAGAAAAAATAAAATGAAACCCAAAGCATGGCTTTTACAATTACTCAGCTGTTTCAGGAGATAAATTGGTCTGTTAAAATTCAGCAAGCTCTGGTCATGTGGGAACTAGGTGCAAGCAAGAGATAAAACCACAAAACACAATGGGAATGTTTATGTGGGAGACGAGATGGGGCAAATTAACAAGAATTATACGATGAATTTCATAGCCAAGAGAAATAAATTAAATGCAGTTAAACCAAGAAGTTATTTCAAAGTCAAGCACTTGGTTTTGTGAGGATATTCTAGCTAGGGTTTTAAAAGGTCTCCTGAGGAGTTCAAGCACAAATGTTGGATGTTTGAATATCAAAGTAGATATTTGCATTTCGCCACCTAAGAAATATTCCCTTGTTTGCCCCTAGCATAGCTTCCAAAAGGTGACTGAGTTCAGAACTAATGGTCTCTCTCAGGTCTCATTGTTCTCTTGAATATATAATTTCTCCGTAGCTTTCCAGAATTGGCTGGAGTCTACCTAACTAATCAACTTTGAAAATATCTTCCCTCTGCAGGTTTTACCACTCCTGTGGCATATTGATCAACAGAAATGCCATTTTATGAGACATCTAGAAGAAGCAAGATAGACAGATGTTATAGAGAGCTACTAGCCCATTTACTAGTCTTTCTACTAGCTACTAGAAAATCCACAGAAGGCCTCTGCATGTTGCTGAAATGCAATAGCTTCCTGCTGAATTTAAACTTGCATTTTTTTCTTTCCCAGGCAGCCAAATGTGCCACAAGAGAGGCTGAACTTCCAGATAACAGAATGTGACAAAGTGGTGCGGCCAACTTGCCACCGCCAACTGGCTGTGACCAACTTGCCACAGCCAACTTGTGGTGGGACAATTTGCCATGGCCAACTCACTGCAAGACAACTCACTACAGGGCAATTCAACAATTCTATTTAAGTATTTAAAATAATTAAAAATATTTTAATTTTTGTCATTCACTTTTCATTTTGTTCCTCCTTTTGCATCCTTTAATGATTCTATTCCACAATTTCTTTGATATTAATGTAACTCTTGTCCTGCAGCTTATTGTCCTGTGGCGAGTTGGCCATGGCAAGTTGGCTGTGATGAGTTGGCCATGGTGAGTTGGCTATGATGAGTTGGCCATGGCAAGTTGGCTGTGATGAGTTGGCCATGGCAAGTTGGCTGTGATGAGTTGGCCATGGCAAGTTGGCTGTGATGAGTTGGCTGTGATGAGTTGGCCATGAGTTCTCCTAGAACCCCCTGACAACCTGTCCAGTTGAGAAGATCTTGAATGTTCAACCCATAACTTCTGTCTTCAGCACAACCCTAGACCATTAGAAAGGAAGGTGTTTTGGATCTTTGCCTTCAAATCCAAGGAATACAAAAATAAACCTTATGTCATTTCTGTTTTTTAATATATAATTTTATAAATGATTTGATTATAATAGTAAAATCTAATACAAACTTAAAGAAAGAAAAAAGAATAGGAAGAATGAATAAGTACAAGGAAAAAGAAATCAGAATGAGAAAAGAAATCAAAAAGTAAGAATATAATAAAGAAAAAAGAAATATATGAAAAAAATGAAATGCCTCCCAATCTGTTTCAAGTATAAACAAATTTAGTGGTACGTCACTTCCGCTAAGTTTATCAACATTTATCTCTTCTTCACATATCCCATCTAAATTATCTATAAACAAATCCATAAATCCATCTTTTCTGTCCTGGTGTTGACAGATACCCATAAAGGGTTTGCCAAAATAACAACATGTCTTGTTTTAATCTTGATCAAAAGATCAACTTTATGTTCCTTCCTTTAGCTTCTAACAGTCTTAATCTTTAGCACATTCAATGATTGTCATAGGATTTGATTTTCTTCATTTCTTTTTTGTCCCAGTGCACAGAATTATTCAAGTCTTTAATAAACCACTTTTGTAAATCCAGTAGGAAAAAATGATTCTGGTCCCTCTCTTGGTTTGTCATTTGTAGTTCACTTCTGAATTTTAAAACTTCTGCCAGTTTCTATTGTACTTCCACTGAAACATCCTTTTCTAAACCATTATCGAGTCCTGTAAATTATAAATTCACTTTCAATGCCTTCTCTCTTTTCTCAAATACATTTGCTCTACACCTGTCATTTATTCAACAGTCTACCCACTGAAGCAGACATCATTGTTATAATGTTCCGTATAACTTTGTAGGCTTGTATTATCTTTCTTACCTAAAATCTTTAGTCCCCTCTAGTGTGCAGTTTTCAAAATTATGAAATTATGTCTTGTAAAAACTAAAACAGGATTTATTTCCCATGGAAAATGTTTGTTCTTTATAATTAATTCTAAAATCTTATAGTAAACATTCCAATATTCCAATTTTATCTGGACCCTTAGAAAATTTTGAATTTTCTAAGATCAGAATCTTATTTAGCTTTTTGCTTAAGGATTCTTCAGATCCTTAAGTTTATGATTAATTTTTTTCTTTTATTTAGTTCTGAAGGCAAATTCACCGTGTTTTCAAATGTATTGATTCAAAACTCTCTAATAGCTTAAAAGTAGTTAATCAGATCAAATTCTGAATGTGATTAGAAAGTGAGGTTTATGAACTCAACATTAATTTTTATATATTTTGTTATAATCATATAATGATTGAAGAGGCATGAAAGTATTTGTAATAAATAAATAAATAAATAAAGTTTTTGTTCTTTTTTGAGATCTATTGCTGAGTTTGAATCTATTCTGAAGCCATAAAATATATAAAGGAATCTATAAAATTTTGAAGTAAAAATACTACTGAAAACATAAAAATAGTTGATTTTTCTTTTTGACCTTTTTATTTCTGCTTGTATTGCTGTGACATATAATACAATGTTAAGTATTCTTTAATTCTTCTAATCTAATCACTGGATTAGTGGAGTAACTATTAAATTATGAGCTTCCATGATGCTAAAAGCAAAATGATGCTCTATCCATACTCACACATGAAAAGAAAAGAGGACTAATATGTTGCTATGGGCATTAATATGCTGCCATTCTTGTACAATCAGTTTTTCATTGGATTTACAATATTACATTCAGTCCCAAAGGAAGATATCCCAACATCATTTCTCTTTGTGCTTTCATTTTTTTTTTCAAAGGAAGCAGGAACAGTCTACAAAATGATAGTTGGCTGGTAAAGTAGATGACCTCAAGATTTTCTGCCACTTTAAAACAATAAAGAAAGCTTGAAAAGTGGTTTATGAAAGTGCTGAAATAGGAAAACATGCACTGATTTGCAGAACATTCCCGCCCCAAACAAATGTTGGCCTAAACAATAATTTTAATATTTGTTTTAATTAATGAATATGCTTCAATTTTTTAAAAAAAGTTACTTTTATTGCATTGGGAGACTACATCTCCAAGACTCCATAACCTTGAACATGTTGAATTCTAAAAGGCATAGGTAGAGGACAAAGGGTTATGGAGCTGGGCTAATCTCATTGCCTGAACAATTTGTGGTGATGTTAGAAGACACGTAACACATAAGGAAGGAGCAGGCAAGCACAGTAATGTTCCTAGTAGAATCCTTAGATCACAAAAGTGATCACGGATGTCAGCCTTGCTAATAATTTTAGGTCTCCCTGTTATGAATTGAATATATATACCATATTTTTCAGAGTATAAGATGCACCAAGATTTTGAAGAGGCAAATTAAAAAAAAAACGTTTTTGCACTCTGCAAAAATGGCCCGTTCTTCATGAAAACAGGTCTGTTTTTTGTCAAAAATAAGGGCATGCATAGCCTTTAGGAGGTTTATAGAGTGCTCCTGGAGGCTGGGGGGGGGGAATGAGCAAAAATTGGCCCATTTTTCAGCCATTTCTGCCCTCCTCAGTCTCCAGGAACATTCTGGAAGCCTCCTAAAGGCTATAGACGGCCATTTTGGTGAAGGGAGTGGGGTTTCAGGAGGCAAAAAATGCTGTATTCAGTGTATAAGACGCACCCAGATTTTCACCCTCTTTTTTGAGGGAAAAAGGTGCGACTTATACTCCAAAAAATAAAGTAACTGTTGTTAAGCCCTGCTAAAGTGAAACTAACCTTTAGATGAACCCTAACTGTTAACTTCAAGTGTTTTGGAGGGAAACTTTGAACATTCATATTTAGATGGGCTTTTTCAAGCATTATTGGTTAAGGTCCTGTGGGCCCAGAGTATAAATTACAGGCAATTGCCTGCTGTTCCTCAGTTCCAGTTTGAATCAATAAGTGCTGTTGCATCTATGCTGGTTGGTTCCACCACAAAACCGCGCTCGACTAAACCGCGTCCGACTAAACCGCGTAGCTGACGTCATCAACAGGGTGACAACAGCGCGGAGACAGAAGCACGCCGTAAACCCTAAACCTAAAATTAACCCCTAAACCTAAACCTAACCCCCCTAAACCTAATCCTAAACCTAACCCTAAACCTAACCCTTAACCTAACCCTAAACCTAACCCTTAACCTAACCCTAAACCTAATCCTAACCCTTAACCTAACCCTAAACCTAACCCTAACCCTTAACCTAACCCTAAAGCTAACCCTAAACCTAACCCTAAACCTAACCCTTACCTTAAGTTGAATCGGCTTGCTTTCACAGCGCTATTTAAAGTGCCCTTCTTTCTCCGCGCTGGCTGTTGTCGCCCTGTTGATGACATCAGCGACACGGTTTAATCGGGCGTGGTTTAGTCGAGCGCGGTTTTGATGGGTCACGATGCTGGTCTGCTTCTTGACTACTAAAGCCCACTACACAATATGCTCCATCTGAATAGTTTATAAACATTTGTCAAGTATCTTATTGGAAGAAAATGAAAGATGTCCTTAGAAACAACATTTTATTGAGCCAGAATCAAGCTAGAGTTTATGTAGGGCAGGACTGAAGAAAGATCTCCCCGTCTACTCCGGATCTAATTGCAGTGTTGGCAGCCTCATTACTAAATAGTGGTAGACACAGAGAATATCTACTTGAATATCTAAGAGGGATTAAGTCACAAACCTGTTAGAAGTCAAGCTTCTCCTGCTCTCCTTCTATGTATTTAATTTGAGGAACAAAATTACTGTTGGATGGACGAATCATTGAAGCAAAACAAGGCAGCAGTGCTTGTAAAATAACAATAAATAACAGAAACAGCAAGCACGACTTCTTTCAATCAGCCGACAAGCTGAAAAATGGCAGCTTTACAAAAAAAGATTCATTTAAAATACCAATGCCTACTTGCACACTTTTATCAGGAATAAAAACACATGTTATAGAAAATGGGGTTTTATGCTTAAAGCAGTGTTTCTCAACCTTGTCAACTTGAAGGCGTCTGGACTTCAACTCCCAGAATTCCCCAGCCAGCGAATGCGAATGCTGGCTGGGGAATTCTGGGAGTTGAAGTTCAGACGCCTTCAAGTTGACAAGGTTGAGAAACACTGGCTTAAAGTGATACTGGTCAGACTTGTGGTTAATCAATGACAATTGTATTCCATCCTACACGCCTCCTTTAATTTTTTTTAAATAACTTTGAAAGAAACATGGAGTGCAGATCTTCTAGAGATCTGCAAAACAGGCAGTTCCAATGAATTCAGTGGGACTGGATCATCGGCATTTAATGCCTGAGAAATTGTTAAAGAAATCTAAAGGAATTTCAAATGTATGTTGGAAATGCAACGGTAAAGAGGGTACTTTTTTATCATCTCTGGGGGACTTGTGATAAAGCAAAGAAATATTAGGACCTGGTTTTTATTTTGATTCAGAAGATTCTTAAAAATAAAACTGAAACCAGAACTTTTATTTTTAGACAATGGACAACGGAACTTTATATTTGTTGACAGAGGCAAGGATCTTATATGTAGAAAGATGAAAAGGCACACTAATTCCGACAATGGAAGAATAGATAGTAAAGCTGATGGAGTTGGCAGAGATGGCAAAACTGACTCTTTTAATTAAACAGAAGAATTTTTTTATCATTTTGTTTCTAATGCACTTACTGCTCAAAACTGGAAAAAAAAATGAAACGTTGATTTTAAGGTTGTGCAAATGACTTGCAACGAGAAATGTAAAGCGAAAGGTTGAGATTATAATCCTTTGTTCTCAAGGTGAAGGTAAACATTCCCCTCGCACATATGTGCTAGTCATTTCCGACTCTAGGGGGCAGTGCTCATCTCCATTTGTAAGCCGAAGAGCCAGCATTGTCCGAAGACGTCTCTATGGTCATGTAGCCAGCATGATAAACACCAAAGGCACATGGAATGCTGTTACCTTCCCAAAAAAGTTGGTTCCTATTTTTCAACTTGTATTTTTATATGCTTTCAAACTGCTAGGTTGGCAGAAGCTGGCACAAGTAGTGGGAACTCACTTTGTTACATGGCACTAGGGATTCGAACTGCTGAACTGCCGACCTTTCTAGAGGTCACTTGTCTTTCTTTCTTTCTTTCTTTCTTTCTTTCTTTCTTTCTTTCTTTCTTTCTTTCTTTCTTTCTTTTTTACTTACTTACTTACTTACTTACTTACTTACTTACTTACTTACTTACTTACTTTCCCACTTTTCCTTTCCTTTTAGTTTCCCAACTTTTGATTCCTCTTGTATTTTTATGTTATAATAAAATTTATAAAATAAAACTCAGTGGAAGTGGTATAAAACTGCAACCTAAGCTATCACTTTATAGCAGTAGGAATTTGGTTGCCATTTATTTCTGAGCCATGCACAAATGGCCATTTTCTCAATGTCATTCTTTAGCTGGCAGCCAGTATAAAAAAATTCACAGGCATATTCAAAAGGGAAAAGTCTTGGCTCACAATGCTCCATCTACCATCTTGCTGATGTTGAGAACTTACCCTGGAATGTTGGTACTTCTATTACCCTGGAATGACACATGACCAGCAAGAGCCATCATAGACAATGATGAGAGATGATGGAAGCTGTAGTTCTACCACCATTCTGCTTGTTTCTCTTCTGCTTGTTATTCTTCAAAGTACTTGAAGGCAGGACAAGACACAATGGAGGGAAGCTGATCAAAGAGAGAAGCAACCTAGAACTAAGGAGAGATTTCCTGACAGTGAATTAATCAGTGGAACCTGATTGCCTCCAGAAGTTGTGCATGCTCCAATTCTGGAAGTGTCTAAGAAGAATTGGACAACCATTTTTTCTGAGATGGAATAGGGCAGTGATGGCTAACCTTTTTTGGATTGCGTGCCAAAAGGGGGGGAGCACAGGGGGTTGTGCATGGGTGTGACCATACCCATAATACTATGTGCATGACCCCAGCACGCATGTACACATGACCCCCCCCAGCACAACTCCCCCACTTTTGGGGTACTTTTTTTTACCCTCCCCAGGCTCCAGAAGCTTTCTAGGAGCCTGGGGAGGGCAAAAACAGCCTCCCCACCCCCAGAGGCTCTCTGGAGGCCCGAGGAGCTTCTCTGAAGCCTCTGGAAGGCGAAAAACAACCCGGAAGTTTGGGAACAGTGACTTCTGATTTGCCTTCAGGGAAGCCTCAAGGAAGGATCCGGAGGGCGAAAAATGGCCTTAAAAGAAGGCCAAAGTTAGCTGGCCAGTGCACACATGCGCACTGGAGCTGACAGGGCAATGTCCCGCATGCCCTAACAAATGGCTCCAAGTGCCACCTGTGGCATGCGTGCCATAGGTTTGCCATCACAGGTATAGGGTCTCCTGCTTGAGCAGGGGGTTGAACTAAAAGACCTCAAGGTCACCTCCAACTTTTTTGTTGTTCTGTTATCATTATGAGAGAAATAGGAGGGGAAAATCAGAGATGAACCTCCTTTGATAATATTCAGAGCTACAGGCGATAAGGACTTGGCCCGAAAGGTGATGTTGTGGGTGATAGACCATTTTTATTCCTTTTGGAATCTCAGTTCAGACTATAGTGAATAGTTAACTGAGGCAATAATAATGTGGTAAAAAGTAAATCTTAGATACAATTGGGAAGCAAGATAAAATGTGATCTTGGGTGGTAGTCATAACAGCATCATGTGGCAGACTTCTTGTGCGTTGTATATTTTCTTGAAACCTGGACTTTATTTATTTATTTGTTTGTTTGTTTGTTTGTTTTATTTAATTTGTAAAACATGTACAAGATAATAGATATAAGTATGAACATGGGCATGAACAAAGGAAATGAGTACAAATAAATGGGGACATTAGGCACGTTGGTGTGCTTATGTACGCCCCCTTTACGGACCTCTTAGGAATAGGGTGTGGTTCATGGTAGACAGTTTAAGGTTGAATCTGGGGGGGTTTGAGGACGTAACAATGGAGTCAGATAGAGCATTACAGGCATTAACCACTCTGTTGTTGAAGTCATATTTTCTGCAATTGAGCTTGAAGCGGTTTATCTTGAGTTTGTATCGATTGTTTGCCCGTGTATTATTGAGGGTGAAGCTGAAGTAGTCATTGACAGGTAGGACATTGTAGAAGAAAATTTTGTGTACTATGCTTAGGTCAGACTGTAGGCGATGTAGTTCCAGGTTGTCCAAGGTCAAAATTTGGAACCTGGTGACATAAGGGATTCTACTGTGAGCAGAGGAGTGGAGGACTCTTCTCGTGAAGAGTACTTATTTCACTCCAAAAGGTGGGAAGGATACTCATACACACACAAACAAGAAATCTTAAATTGAACATTTGGCCTTAAGAAACATAAGGTCAAATTTAATGGTCATTTTAATTTTATTAATGTGAAATTAAATTTAGTAAAGACAATTAACTCCCTTGTTTTTCCTATGGTTAGAATCAAATTTACAATTTGTTTTCCCCCACCCTTATCTATAATATCTTCCCCCTTGGAGAAGACTGACTGGAACTGTTCACCATATTCTCAATAAGTCAGCACTGTAGATTTAAATAAATCTTTGAATCATACAATATGTGAGACACTCAAACCTTATCCTTTTAATTTCCCATGTTGTACCCTTTTAAAAATGCACACACTTGTTAGATGTCATTCCAGATTCCATTCAGCATTTCTTTATGGTTTCAATTAAATATTTAACACTTAGATTGCACCATAATCCAAGTGGCAACCATTAATTTACTGGTTTTACTACACTGGAGAGAAGGCTCCACATTATTGTTGGACTGAAATTCAGCCAGTGAACGAAGTGACTGCCTTGTAACATCCATTTAGTCTGCCAGAAAGACAGCAAGGGAAAGGACTAGTGGAGGGGGGAAAACCCCACTAATTTTGGATTTCCTAATTAGCGAACAACTGTACAATAAAGATACAAAACATCTGAAATGTAACCCATTTGTTTAAATGAAAAGCAAAACATGATACTTTCTTTTTAATAGTCTTGCATCCTCAGTGCACTAATAACACTCTGAAAAGCTGCCTTGGCTCTTAGAACAGTAAAGATGTCACAGTCCCTCCAGAAGAGTCTGGTATTTCAAAACGTTTTACATAATTCATTTGGGGAATTAAATGCCATTCATTGACTTATATAGACACAACAGGATTGATTCGAGTGGTTTTGCTCCTGAACTGGAAATTTTCCCCACTCCTTCACTTCAAACCGCACCAGTTCTCTGAGTCCCTGACACAAGAAGGCAAATCTCTTTCCTGGCAATACATATGCAAAAATAACCAATTAAATAACTAACATTTGCTATCCTTGGTGACACCCCAAATCTTCTCTCTAAGGTGGGGCTTCATCCTCTTTCCTGGCAAATCTGTGCCTGACGCAAACATACAGCTTTCTATAAAAATAGTGGTGGTGGGGGAATAGATAAACCTGTGCTATTGTAGTGGGCTGTGAGAATAACTTTGAGGGGCACAAGAAAGACCCACAGCCTAGATCAGGGGTCAGCAACCCATGGCTCTGGAGCTGCATCTGGCTCTTTCATCCCTCTTCTGTGGCTCTCTGTCACCAGTTGGCACCACAGGTTTGAGAGGAGCTTCCTGTTTGGGGTGGAGGAAGCAGGGCACACCAGGAGGAGACTCTATAGCAAGGGGCAGGTTTTCCGGTCAGCTCCACAATTGATAGGGTTTTCGGTTAGAACAGGTAGAGGAAAAAGAACTTCACACTAGGCAGAGACACTATGGTGGGGAAAGCGGGCTTCCTGTCGGCTCCAGAATTGAATGGGGGCCTTCCGGTTAGGACCTTTGTGACTCTTTGAGTGTTTAAGGTTACCAACCCTTGGCCTAGACAATGGTTAGAAAAGAGATACCTTAGCCCCAGAAGAAATGGGGCTGGAGAAAGGATCTCCACCTGTTCCCTGGAAAAAGAAGGGGCAAGGGAGGGAAGAAGTGCTTTCAGGCTTGCATGATAATCTTACTGTAATCTTGTATATTTTTATGTATTTATTGCATTCATATGCCATCTTACTATTGACTGACTCTGGGCAACTATAAGGGCAGCTACCTTATAATAAAGGCAGTGGAGCACTCATTATTTTGACTTCCTACTTTGAAGAACCAATAACTGCTTACCCACAATACCTTTTTATTGGGTTTATTTATCTCCAAATGCCATTGGCTTGATATTGGCTAATAAAGGCAGGATTTTTCTTAGTTATTATGGAGGGAAACCTGGTTTATTTTTTAAAGATACTCGGCACTATTTCTTGAGTAGAAAGCTCATGATTGACCTTTTTTGTCAAATCTTTTCTTTCTCCCCAGGTTATGACAGGAGACAAACTAAGACTGACAACCGTAAACCGACGGTAAACTCAAACTTGTCTTCTCTTTTTCATCAGAGCTAAGAGCTTTTTTCTTAGCGAGGTTTGTTGAAAGGATACTTGGAGCTGGGCATTTGTATGAGAATCCCCTTGGTGATAAAATGGCGATTACAAAATCTTAAGAAAGGAGGCCATGGGGATGCAGACAGATTTTATTTTTGGAACTAAATGCATTTCCAGCTTACAAAAATATATAACAAGAAAGAGCAGTGTTAGATGGGCATTTACCAAACCCATGAAAACTTTGCCCCCAACAAGATACACAAACGTACATGTATACCGTTCTTTCATGTGCATTCCCAAGGTGTGTCTGTGGGGTGGTAAATATGATCAATATGGCCACAATCATGTGATTGAAATGCCACCAGTCTTTTACATGTCTTGTAATGCACCTAAAAGAAAGTGGACTTCAATCACATAGCTTGATTATCATCATGACTCATTTGCTACATGGACACTCCTGAATGCATAACTTTCTTTATTTGTTAACTTCTAGCTCACCTCTCACTATACATATATAATGCTTATGTATGGACTAGTAAGGAGATCCAGGGTAAAGGTCACCACATTCTTGGGTGACTTTGGGTCAGCCACTCATGATAGTCCAAGTGTTGTGGCTCCCATCAGCCAGCAGAGCTGGTTCAGACAGTGAGGAGGTTGGGGCCAGTCTTGGAGTCTGGGGAAGGCTCTGATGAGTGCTCTGCATTGGAGGCAGAGAAGGGGCCAGGGCCATCCAACAGTTATCAGCAGCCTATGGACTAGTGCTAAGGAGTGCCAAGGAGTGGGGCAGAAGAACATCTGGAGCCAATGTGCACATGTGCAGAGCTGCCAGGACAAGGGAACAGTTAAGGAACAAGGCCTGATTCGGGAGGTGGACGGTGAATTGCCCCTCCCATAGGGAATAAAGAGGAGCGAAAGGGGAGGGGAGTTTGCAGGAGACAATTAGTTCAATTCATTAGGGTGAAGATCTGTTCCTGACTTCTTGCCAAGTAATTGCTGCTACAGCATGGCATTTGGATGATATCAGCCTGGCAGCTCTCCAAGCTTGATAAAGGTTTATAGTTTTGAAATCTCATGAAAGACTCTTTGCCGGGACTTTGCTGGAGAGGAATTCCCTTTAACTTAATTAAAAGAGGTTTTATGAGGACGAGTAGTCTGCTTCATGATCTTGGGAAGCCTAGGTCAGAACACCAACTTACCTCATAGGGTTATTGGTTGGGTGGAGGGGGAAGGAAGAAAGAACAATGCTGAGTTCCTGTACAAAAAGTAAGATTTTTTTATTTTATTTTATTTTATCAATTTCATATATACATTCACAATTATATGATCTCATAGCTGTTATTAATAATATGTATTTATAACAATTTTTCCCTACTGTTGACAATATACTTGAAGATTGCTTTTTTATCATCCCATAGATCCATCTTATCTTACAACGGTCCTACTTCTTCTTCCCTCCCTCCCTCTTTCCTTCCCTCGTTTCTTCTCTCCTACTCCCCTTCCTTCCCTCCCTCCTTCTCTCCTTCCCTCCTTCCTTCCCTCCTTTCTTTTCTCCTTCTCTCCTTCCTTTCCCCCTTCCTTTCCTCCTTCCTTCCCCCCTTCCTTCTCTCCTACATTCCCTCCTTCCTTCCCTCCTTCCTTCCCTCCTTTCTTCTCTCCTTTCTTCCCACCTTCCTTCCCTCCTTTCTTCTCTCCTTCTCTCCTTCCTTCCCTCCTTCAAAAAGTAAGATTTAATCTAGCAAATAAATGTGTGGGATTTGGAGGCTTTTTAAAAGGAGGTCAACATGCATTAATGCCGAGAATGAAATATATGCAAAGATACACACAATTTCCAGTGGAAAAGAAATGAACTAGTATGAGAATAAAACAAACTGAACTTATGAACTGAAATAACCGTGAGAAACCTTGTTACATATTTAAACATTACACATAAAAGGGAATCAATTCTGGTAATCTATATAAATTATATTCTGAATGTTTATTTTAATATTGCAGGCTCAGTGGCAAGAAAAATATCAATACAACAGGCATGTGTTCAAAATACAAACAAGCATCCATTATCTGAAAAATCTTCCAGATATACTAAACATCAAATGTGATAAAAGACAAATGCAAAACGAATACGTTAGAATTAAAAGCAGCAGCACTCTGGTCATTATTCAAGATAGAGGCTAATTTAATTGAAAAGAAAAGATTGACTAAATTGACTGAGGTCACTACTGGAAAATTGCAAGTGCACATAAAATACCTAACGTAGTGAAATTCAAAGAAGTCTTCAGCTTTTAATTTGTTATACCCAATGCTGAGGTGGAAAATTAGTCCTTCTCCAGGGTGCTGAATTTTTCTTAAGTTTTTAGTACTTTAGTGGGCTACAACTTTTCGTTTGTTTGACTGGTAAAAATTTGCCCACAAAGTCTTTGTGCTAATATACTGTACATTAGGTGCACTGCAGCCATAGAAGGCCAACAAAATTTTATTTATTTATATCTTGCTATTTTCATCTTTATCATGCTGTTTTTCTTTTCAATTCTATCACCTAATGCAGGGGTGTTCAACTCGATTTCATTGAGGGCTGTATCAGGGTTGTGGTTGACCTTGGGAGGATGGGTGGGTGTGGCCTGGTAGTCACAGCCAATTGGGTGGATGTGGGTGGGGTGGACGTGGCCAGCTCGATGTCACTCACATCAGGGGCGCCTGTGGTGGTTCAGGCGGGGCTGGGGAATCCATTGTCTCCAGCACATGCCCAGGGCGCAGGGCAGGGGTATCCCCTTGCTAGCTCCAGGGTGGCCCTGTGTATCTAAGGCTGACTGCATTCTTGCCTGGAAGGCCACCACCAAGTTGTGGTTCAGTGCCCAGCTGAATTGGGGCTGAGGTGCTAGAGGCCGGTCCTTCGCTATTTCGAGGGCAGGCCGATGGGCCAGATCTAACCACATTGCAGGCCGGATGTGGCCTGTGGGCCTTCATCTTGACACCCCTGACGTAATGCTACCTTATCTGAACACTTTTCAATGCAGATTTTTTCTGTTAAATTACTGATGATCCTGCAGTTAAATCTTAAGTGCTAAACTAAATAACTATTCATAAAAATCAGATTGCCCAGAACTGCGATGATATATTGATTCTTTGCCAAGTCTCATCTTTCTTTTCGTTTGAATAATTAAAAACTAGGATATGGCAGCAGGGATTATTCCTTGCTTTAATAGAGAAAACTCAATATTAGAAAATAGAAAAGAAAAGAAAGGGAAAATAAGGTGGTGTTACAACAGGAGTTGCACTTGTATACTGTTGCGTTGCTAATTCTAGTGTAAAAATAGGAAGCTGAATATATTGATAGATAGTAGAAATACACCGAAGGGAGGAGTAGAAGGAAAGAAGAAAGAGGGGTAGAGAGGGTGGAGAGAGGATCGGAGGGAGGGTGAGATGGAAGGGAGGGAGTGTATTGGGAGAGAGGAGTGATAGAGGGGGAAGGGAAGTAGGTTAGAGGGGAATGTTGGAGGGGAGAAAGGAAAGTTGGAGGGGGGTGAAAGTAAGGGTGTATGGAGGGTTGAAGTGGTTATATGGCCCCGGTTATGCACAGTATATATGTGACCGTATGAAATGAAAATGAAATAAAACATATTTAAATGACAACAGGAGGAAGGGATGGTAAACAAAGCAACCCAAACTGTATATTATAACCTATTAAATGAAATAATAAATATATAAGAATGATAAATGTAAAGAAGAATTATGTGAATGTATACTTAAAATGGTATGTAAGAGAATAAAAAAAAATTTCTGGAAAAAAAAAGAAAATATAGTATGTTTTATAAAATGATTCAGAATTAAAATATAGTACTTCTTTGGATTATTGGATATAACGTTCATGGAATTTTAATTCAAGAAGGAGTGTGGGCTTTTTTTTAATTGATGAAGTGCCATCAAGTCAGTGCTGACTCTCAGAGACCACACGGATAGACCTTGTCAAGGATGATTTGTCCCCAACTGAACCTTTCACGACTTCCAATGGTGCACCATTACCATTGTAATTAAGTTCATCTATCCTATTATTGGTTGTCCTATGCTTCTTTTTTCCTTTTATCTTTTCCAGCACGAATAGAATAGAATTATTTATTGGCCAAGTGTGATAGGACACACAAGGAATTTGTCTTTGGTGCATAGGCCCTCAGCATACATAAAAAGACACGATTAAAGACTTCTAAAGAGAATTCAGTCTTTAAATAATATGTTCAAAATATAGTAATTTAACCCCGGTCATTTAGGTAAAAGAAGGTAGAAGGATAACATTACTCTCTCACCATTGAATGTTTCATCCTAAGCTATTAGGAGTTGTGGTGGTGCAGTGGTTAGAATGCAGTAGTGCAGGTTAACTCTACCCACAGCCATGAGTTCCACCCTGATGAGTTGAAGATTGATTCAATTTGCCATCTTTCTGAGGTTGGTAGAATGAGAACTCAGATTGTTGGGGGAAATATGCTGATATTGTAAACCCAAAGAGTATTGTAAAGCACTATAGGGTGGTACAGAATTGTAAGTGTTATTGCTATTAGAACATACATAGAGGAAGTTAAATCAGCATTTTGAATCAAACTCTTTCTATTCAAAAGGCATAGATGCAGATATATTAATATGTGGATATAAATAAAAGCATTCTTGGATGGTATACATCTGGCATGTGGGTGTTATGATATATTCTAGGCCACTTGAAATGTTGTAATTAGTCTGATAAAAGTACTTCCTTTGTGGAATTCAATTTTTCTCATGTCCAAGATTATTTATCTCCCCCTCTCTTTACAGGCATATGAAAACTCACTACAAACTAGAATTATATATCAGTTTTATCTAGTCATTTTTAGTTTTGCATGGGGTCAGTCATAAACCTGTTCAATTAATTGGTGTCACTATTCTGTAATCTCAAAAAGAGGCACAAAAATTTGAATTTCTGTAAATCTAATTTTATATTCTGTGAGCAAGAAAGTTATTGCAAAACCAGAAATATTTGGGATCAAAGGGTAACTGTGTCCCAATCTTTGTATTTGTCGAGGAACACAAATTAGCTTATTTGGTTTAAGAAAGAGGACTGGACAAAATTCTTCAACATCTGTAATATGTAATCTAAAGTAATATCTATTTTTCCAGATGCTAGTTCATCTAGTAAAAGTCAAATGCTAAGGCATTGAAATAATGAATGTTGAATGTTGAATGTTGATTTTATTTATATGCCGCCCTTTCCCCCCGAAGGGGACTCAGGGCGGCTCACAACTCAACCAGGGAAGGGGGATACAAACAGAAAAAGCTATGCTGACTCTTTTTAGGAACCATCTCAAGAGTAAATGCCACCGGAAAAGCACACAGCTCCACTGAATTGTTGTAAGAGCAACTGACAAATCCTCCAATGTATTCTATGGCCATCTTATGAAGGAGAAAGGTCTTTTGCTCTGAGACAACGTGTTATCACAACTCTGAGAGTGAAATGCCTCTTTTCCAGTTACAGTGTATTATGTGCCCAACCGATTAAACTGTTGATTTGTTGGACTGTCGATGACACACATTCCCCAAAATCAAGGGAGACAATGAAGGTATTGGACCAAGGTCTGGAAATTGTAATAGGATGGTAATGACGATAAACTGAAGCTGAATCATGCTCAAGACAAAGGCAAGGTGGGACTGGCATCTCATGGAAGTGGGACCTGGTAAGCCTTCAGTCCTGGATACAGTGGTGGGTTACGACTGGTATGCCCTGGTACTGGTGCCTGCTGGGACCACCGGGTATCGTTCAGGTACAGTGCTCCGGAGGGCCCACCTGCCCGCCCGCTGTCCTTACCTGTATTTGAGCTGTTCAGGGCTCGAATACAGCACATGCACGGAGCATACAGTGCCTGTGAGACACTCTGCCGAGCAGCTGGAGCATCGTGGAGGCATCGTGGAATGTCACAGACAGTAAGTACTCATGCGCTGCGCCCCGTTGCACTGTACCGGTTGCAATGGGATCCGGAACCCACTACTGCCTGGATAGCACTTTCCTTTGAGGTAAGGAGACATGGTGTTTGTGGATATTTCTGCATTCTTCTCTGTGATTTGAGATTTAGTAGCATTGGTGGCTTAGAGTGCATCAGTCTGCTTTGTTTGGTCTAGCAATTCCAACTCTGTATGGATAGAGAACGCCTAGCCTCAGTAAGCTCTTTGGTAAAGCCTCTAATTATGTACGTCCTTGAAGAACCTGGAAATTATAATTAGTACAGAACATGGCAATAAGGCTGTTGACCAGAACACCTTCCAGAAACTATGCAACATCAATCTAAATGGATTTCATTGGTTGTCTACCAATATTTTGAGTAACAAAAGTGTCAACCCTGAAGCCATCTTGTAGCTTCAGTGTTGCTATACTGGAGCTGAGAAATAGGGGGGGGGGGCGACACTAGAGCTATCTGTGGTTTTGTTGCCAAAATAAAATACTTTCTCTTGAGATCCAAGGACATTTTCATATCTGGCCAGAGGAAGGAGGAGTGATGTCAATGGGCAACCAGACAGTGCCTTGATTGTAACTGATTGTTTGGGGCTTGAGGGAAAACTTTGACTTTTAATTAGGTGAAAACTCTGGAAACCTTCAGAATCGGTTTACACCAGATCTGTGACAATATGATATATCCAATAAAGCTATTCCTTGAGGAATCTACCTGCCTTGGAGTTTTGCTTGCTATGGGTCTATTTCTTGGAACCCTGACAAAAAGTCCTTAAAATCCTGCCATCCCCACTAGGTATACCACATCAGAAAATCAACTTCATAGGAACATCAGAAATAAACATCATTGAAATAGGCTATAATAATAGAATCTTGCAAGTCTGGTGTGCTTTACTCCCCTCCTTCTTATACTCAGTGAATTAGGGAAGTAATTTGCCTGAGCCATTTCCAAATATTATCTTGCTTCCAATGATTTATAGTTTCCACTCTTTTTGCCTTGGTAATAGTTCTTGCACTTCCTGATCACATATTATTCTCTGTACTTCCTGATCACATATTCTGTTAGAATATTCATGACTGGGAGAGACATGGTAACAAGGTCAGCCAATGAATAGGCATAGCAACTAAGTCAGCCAATAGGAGCTTAAACAGATCGAAGTCTGTGTTGAGAAGTGAAACTGAAACTGATCTTGCTCTGAACTTTGAGATGAAACTGTTCTCTCCTGCTTGGGTTCTGGTTGGAACTTCTGCCATGTTGAAAGAGTCTACTATTGGTATTGTACATTTATTCATTTGTTATTATGTATATAAAGAAGTTAATGAATCCAGCTGAATCAGTTATCTCTGTGTGCCTTCTGGATTTGATTTTTCTGCAACAAACTCTGACATGTTCTTTGAATATGCACTTGATGCAACATTAAGAACTTGGTGGCCTGGGGATCCTTCAATACTCATTGATGAAACAGGTATAATATATTGGAATATCGAAGGGAATCTGTGTAACCTGGGCTTGGACTTCCCTTCCATGGAAGCCATAGTAGCATCAACATTACCCGTCTTTTGGTGCCAGTCAAAATCTTGCATCTTTAATCATTGTTACATTTGAAAATTAGCATCCTCACTTTGACTGTGTCTTTTGACCCTTAAGTGTTCCTTTGTCAAGGTTTTTTATCATATGTATTTTAAATTATATTATTGTTTTACTTGTGTCAGCCTCTGCTTTGCTGCTCCTTCGGCTGCCATTGAAACGGGGAGGGGGGGGCATGGTATTTGGGAAGGGAATCATTATGTGCTGGAGGAAGATTCTAGATGCTGGCCTGATCAGCACATGTGGAGGAAGGGAGTTTCCCGCCAAGGTTAACTATCCAGCATTCCATCCTGGTGATGTTTTTTGAAGTTATCTCCCACCTAACAGTTGGGTGAATTATAATTGGACTATAGACTGGGGTGCCAAGGGGAGGAGATTGAACTATACATGATATTCTTTGCTTTCGCGCCTAATTAACCAGATTCAGCTTTGCTTCGCTACTATTTGTTTGTAATTAGTAAAAGTACACTTAATTTCAAACAAATGGAGTTGAGTGGTTTCTTTCCTGATTATTAAATGAAGTAGCACCTGACAACTTGGTTGTATTCTTTTATTTGGATTTAGGGATTGTAGCTTGCCACAAGATACAATCTCTTATTTTAGAGGACCTGGATCGTGGAGAGGCTATAGATACTCTAAATAAGCATTATTTAAATTATTTACTTAATTATTTATTATTTATAAAAAATAGATCCTGGTCAATGCTTAAAAGTCTATAAATGCTTATTTCCCCCAATTTAGTTCAATTGGCTGTATTAGCAAGAATCATATAAATCAAGCTCTTTATGTGAACCTATAATTATAAAAATTCACGACACATAACCATAAAAAGCAAACTAGGCAACAGAATATTTGATACATTCAGCCCAATATTGCCAAGTCAAGGTCACAAGACATGAGCATAATAACTAATAAAAACATAGGATGCTTAATCTTCAGTGACAATTCCTTCAATTTCACAGTGAAGGCACTAGGACTCGGCTTGTGTTAGGTTTCCCCACTCCTTGCTGTGAGTCGAGTTATATCAACTAAAACATGAAAAGGTAAGATAGAAAAGGGGCAGGAAAAAAAGCACTGGTTTTTCCTTAAATCTACAATCTTCTGCATCTTCCTATCTTACCACCATCCTCCCAACATGGTAAAGCCCTTTATCAGAATATAGTGAGTTGTCTTATTGTAGCTGGTAGATTCAGATCCACCAGGCATGCAAATACACTGGGAGACATGAAGTAAATATTAGAGCCTGCAAATAAATTGATATATAAAAGTAGTTTTTGTCCAATACAAAAGCCTTGTCAGGCATCAAGCCATTAAGGAACTCTGTTGTCGCCACTTTATTCCCCTTTATAGTTGATCAATTTTACTGACTTAATTATCTAAGCATTCTCTCTCTCCCCCTCTCTCTCCCTCTCCCCCCTCTCTCTCCCTCCCCCCTCTCTTTCTCCACACACACACACACACACACACACTTCCTTTCCCTCCCACATACACAAAGTTACAAAAGAAAGATGAGTAATGGCTTTAAGAAAGTAAGCTTCAGAGAAAAAAGGTGTTAAGATTATAGTGCAGCTGTTTTATAGGTTAACTAAATGAAATACATGTTATTAAGAATAGTACATTTATATCAATACAGTTTATATTTTAGAACCAATGTTTAATGCATCACAAACTGCAACAGCTGTATAAAAAAAGTCAAAGTCTGATTTATAACTAAATTTAGCAGCCTGTCATTAAACTGGTTCACATGCATGAAAATGGTGTGCATTTTCTACCCATCATTCTTAATTCTGAACTTTATAATATCAAAATTAATGTGCTCATTCTAAAATTAGCAGAAGAATTAGTTGCTGTTTATTATCTACTGCTGTGATCTCCCACTTGTCAACTTCCAGTATTCTACAAAATAGGTCAGGTACAATGACAGAATTCCATATCAGCTATAAAACAATTGACTTGATTGTTACAAGGTGTTCATGGCAAGGGAAATTAAAACTAAATTTGAATAAGCAAATATATATGAAAAGGGAGTTATCCCAGTCTAATGTACGCAAAGTAAAATAAAAAAAAACATAAAACTTGTTAGTAATGCAAAGAATAGAAAAAATTGTACTAGTACTTTCACTTTGAACCTGCAATTCCTTGGCTATTTCACTTGGAAATAAAACACATTAAAGATGCCAATTTTGATGCCCTAAGGATTTGGTCAATTAAACACATCTTGAGAGCACCAGGTTGGGAGAAGCTATAAGAAAACCTATTGTTGAGTAAATATGCATAAGCTTTGGCTGTGTGAAAATCTGCAAATTTCCAAAACTTCTCAACATATACATTTAAGATGGTCTATAAGATTTCTACCAACTTTGGTGTACATGTTTTGTTAGGAATGTAATTCTAACGGTTGGGTTGGCAATATATAAACCATGTAACAATGCTATACCTGTTTCTTTAAAGCATACTGTAAAATGTGATTGGGTGCTGTTTTCCTCAATCGGCCATAAGAGGGAGCCAGAATGACTGTTAGCTCTCTCTCTTTCATTAGATGCTGGACTGATCTGATCTGAGTGCCATGAGCTATTGTAAGTTTTGCAACTATTAGCAAACTTTGTGTACTGGACTGATTATATGATTTTGGATTATGTAACTGGACTATCCCTTAAGTGAAAGACATTGATGACTGACTAAATTATCCCTGTATGACTTGGACTGTTTGATGGACTCTGATACCTCTATTTCCATGAAAGTAAAAGCCTATTTAAACTGCAGTGTCTCTGTATGCTGGTTTGTGTGTTCTCCAACACAACTCTCACCATGCTTCGCTGAACGTACTCGCTCTCCCAACGGGGAGCTTACCTAACATGTTTCATGAATAATTTCTAAATCCACAGAATACTATACTCTTATGTTTCAAAAATATAAAAAGGGAAACCCCTTTCCGCATGGTATTGCACTATTAACAATGTAGGAATATATTTAGGAAGTAAACTTTTGTTGCCCCATCCATGCATTTCTAAGACTAGAATCTGAGTGTAGAAATCCCACTAAGGCTTGATAGAAATACCCGGATCCTCTGTTGTTGGAACACAATGGATTTCCACAAGAGTGTAGCATCCTAAACTTTAACTACCCATCCTTGGATACACCCATATGCAAAAGTGAGATAGTTAGGAACATGCCAGCCATTCTGCTATTTGACAAAAAGTCAAAGAATAGCATTTTATCTGTACACACACTTCCTATGAGGGAGATATGCAGGTTTTAACCAATAAACTAAATACATCTGCAAATAACACTTGTTTGCAATGTAGTGGTAAAAGACTTACGTTATAATTGAATTATCATTTTAGCCTTAGTGACTTTAGGTTTTTTTAAGGGATATTTGCTTCACTGTCCTGATGTGTCATCTTAAATAGATTTGTGTTTTCATTTTAAACCAATATTACTCTCTACATCAGTAAATTTTATTTGTAGTGTTGCTGATCTGTAATTATTCTGCCAAAATTAAGACAACAACAACAAATGCTTATTGTTGAATAATTCTAAATTCAGTTAAACCCGGGGTGTCAAACTTGATTTCATTGAGGGCTGCATCAGGGTTATATTTGACCTCGGGAGGGTGGGGGTGGTAGTGGTTAGGCATGGCTAAGCTGGGCATGGCCTGCTCAATATGATTCGTGTTGGGGGCACAGTGGTGATCAGAGTGCTCTGCCAGCGAAAAGAGGTGCCCGAGCTCTGTTTTCAACTGTGACGGCCTTCTGCAACTCTCTGCCAGGTAAAAATGGAGCTCTGTGCAGCCCTCCCAAGCTCTGTTTTTGCTGGCAGAGGCACCACGGTCCTTCGCTGTTTCCAGGGTGGCCCCATGGCACTTGCATTTGACACTCCTGAGTTAAACTCTGATATTATACAGTATATGTCCAAGCACTATTTTAGTTAACATATTCAACCCAACTCATTGGAATCCAGTGCAATTTATGCTTTGGAGTCCTTCTTGATTCTCGCTGACTGCTTGCACAAGTCCCTGCAGTTTTCTTGTCAACATTTCTGAAGTGATTGCCTTGTTCTTCCTGGGGGTGAAAAAGAAGGAATCATCCAGTTGTCTTTGTGCCCAAGGCATGACTAGGATACATAGTCTCCTGGTTCTAACTTCGTCCCTTTCATCACTATCCCATCTGAAGCTGAAGGCTTCAAGTAAAAACTGAATAGATTCTGCAAATTCTAAAGTGCTACATTTAGCACTCACACAAAAGGCTTCAGCAGCGGTTAATCTAAAAAGAAAATGAATAACAAAAATTGAATATTATGGAAAGAGAAAGAAAGCATAAAAATTATTTACACCTCTGTTTTCCTATTTACTATACTGGAGTTATAGGGACACGATGGCTCAGTGACTAAGACACTGAGCTTGTCAATCAGAAAGGTCGGCAGTTCAGCGGTTTGAATCCCTAGCACTGCGTATTGGAGTGAGTTCCCATCCCAGCTTCTGCCAACCTAGCAGTTTGAAAGCATGTAAAAATGCAAGTAGAAAAATAAGGACCACCTTTGGTGGGAAGGTAACAGTGTTCCGTGCACTTTTGGCATTTAGTCATGCCAGCCACATGACCACGGAGACGTCTTTGGACAGCGCTGGCTCTTCGGTTTTGAAACGGGGATGAGCACTGCCCCCTAGAGTCAGGAATGACTAGCACATATGTGCGAGGGGAACCTTTACCTTTATACTGGAGTTACATTTTGGTTTGCTTCATTTCTATAATTGGGGCGAACCTTAATTCTTTTCATTAATCCATTCTTTTCATTAATTTTTTTCTTTGTATAACTGGCATTGTGGTATTAGTTCAGATTCTCATGAGGAATAAATATGTCAGGGTTTTTTTTTTAAAAAGCAAACCTTTTTTAGTTTAGGGAGTCAAGATGACAAGATTTCTCATTTCGGTTCATAGAGATCTCTCTGAAATTAACAGAATATAATTTTACCCAAAGTCTTGTCTGAACCCAAACATTATTGAAATTTTCTTAACAGATATGACTTTCAACAGAATATCTCCCATACTGATGCTATATCAGTATTTTGATGGATTACAATACAGGCAAAACTGCATTACTGAAATCATTCCCTTTAAGATAAATAAAATGAATTTCAAGAGAATGAAAGCTGAGGGGGAGGGGGGGAATAAAAATTAAAAATAGACACTTTCTTCCAAAAACAACATAATGAAATATCAAAACTCTGTTGTGGAAGAAAAATGGAAAATGAGGCACAGGAGATACAATACTTATTCATTCATGCAGTTTCTAATATCCGGTAGGAAACCATAGTGAGATTAAAGCATATCAATTCGGTGTCTTGTGTTAAACCTTATGGGAAATGCCTACTGAAAAAGAAGAAAAAAGATAGCATACTGTTTAACAGGGATATAGTTTAGTCTTCCAGTCCTATCATAATGAAAGCCAGCATGATGTAGTAGTTAAACAACTAAGCTTATCTCAGGGAACTCAAAATCATTTTGCCTTCATGCAACACGCTTATGCCTAAATCCAGATTAACAAAATAGGATTGCTGTGTTCGCATATCATGTTGTGGCCAAACAAAACATCAATTTCATGTTAACCTTGCCTAGTCAAGAATCTTGCTCTTGTCTAACATATCTAGGACAATGTGTAGATACAAGCAGAGAAGCTGTGTAAACTACTAGTTTTCTATGGAGAAGAAATAACAAAACTGCATGCAGCTATGTTAACTACAGAATCTGATAACTGCCTTGAGGATACTTGATAAACAGCATTATTTCCGTATAAACAAATTGAAATTAACATCCATAATATGAATTGTCATGAAAACAAAAATCTACGTATTTTTTAGGGTAAATCTAAGTCTTGAAGCCTAAACTTTCCTCCTGCTAAATTCATGCAGTAGCCAAAATTAACTGGTATATATCTTTAAAAAAAATGGGGAGGAATGCCAGTTTTCAAGTCCACATATCTCAGATCTTGGCAAATTTCTAATCCTGTTTCTCATAACTGAGAAGACTCCAGCTAATTGCCATTGTAAACGTGTTAAGCTTTAGATCCCAAAAGATAATTCTGAAAAATGACCTTGCTAAAACTGTGGAAGTAGAAACAGGCAATTAATAGCACACATATGCTATAAGCCTTTCTGAATGTGTACCCTAATAACTTTTTTTCATACCTTACAAACAATGAAATTGAAACCATTGTAAGGTTCACACATATTACGCCGTGATGATGCTAGACACAGAATTCTTATCGGTTCTGAGTCAAATTACTAAAATGGAAAGATGAATTGTTCTACTCCAGACTACAAATGAAATATCACATTCATGGGATTTAAAGCTAAGCCCACGGTCCCCACAATTGGGGGGGGGGAGATACCCTGGAATAGCCTCGGTTCAGTGAACCCCAACAATTTCACCATGCAGGTTTCACCATGTCATTGGATGCTAAAAACTATTACTTTTCTTTGATAGATACTCCACCGTCAGTATTTATTCAACATTCAAAAATCAAAATAAAGAAAGGTATATTTGCAATTAGATAATATTATAGATAATATGAACAAGTAACTTTCTCTCAGAGGATAAATTACTTTTACTGCTTCTGATATAGTGGGGATCCACCACTTTTTTTTTGTGGGGGGGTCACTCTATATAAGCTGTGTGCAGCTTTGTGCAGCTTTGTGTAGCTCACTAAGCCATCTATTAAGATCTGCCAAGATTCTGATAAACCTAATAGATTTTTCTCCCCATTCAGGCATTGCAAAAAATTTTTTGCCAAGCAGCTGGTGCACCAAAATACACAGCCACTAATTGGACACTTTGCTGGTTCCAGTTTTGCTTGTTGCTTTGCAAACATTAAACAGAGAAGGAAAAGTGACTACGAAGTCTGAATGTGAGATGGAAATGTATTTGGTTCATTTTTCTCCTTGTAACCTCACCCTTTTTGCTAACCAGTCAACTTTATGGTGAATTAATCATAAAGGCAAGGAAATTTTTATTCTTGAAGGGAGGAATTGTTTTTAAGCAATATATAGTTTTGAAATCACTGAGAAAAAGTCAGCGATAGCCACAATCAATCCCAGAGGCTCTATTGCTTCTAAGTTAATCAAAACATACCTCTTTTCTGTAGTTTCTCAAAACAGCAGTAAAGGCAGCTGAAAGTACTTCTCTGTTTCTTTTCTTTCATCAAATTAGGCTTTATACTGCCATTTTCCCCACATTCATTACCACATTATTTTTCTCTATTTCCAAGATACGGTAATTATTAACTGGATTTAGATATCATGCTTAGCCATGTTTAACTATAATTTCTTGAGTAACAATAAGTACAATAACCTAACCATTAGGGGGAAAATTCTAATATTAAAAGTAGCTTCCTGGACAGAGGGGTGAATGACAAAATGTAACATAATGGAAACCATGTGATTTTGAACTTTAAGCAATGGGTTGGATTAGAAGACCACCAAGGTCCCTTTCAGCTCTGGCATTCTGTTATTCGGATGTCACAACATACACTGAATTTTCAAGCCAGTGCAGTTTGTGAGTGGACACATTACCTAGGCAGATAGTAGGTTCTCCTCAAAGGATATTAAACAATGATCTTACACCATGGTTTAAACTGAGCAAGTGATTGGATTTAATGATTTATACAGAGTCAGTTCCAATTCTATGATAAACCAAACGAATGATGATTAAATAAACGAAAACCCAGTCACTAACATTGGGTATCTTACACATCAAAGGGACTGCATAAAATCTGGTGACACCTCTAAGGGTTTGGCTTGGCTTTTATGAAACCTTCTGAACAAAACAACAGTCCCTGTGCAATACAGTTTAATTTAACCGAAACAGACAAATTTTGAATGTGCTATGCAACCTTCTCTATAAAGACAATTCTCAGAGCTAAACATCATTAATTTATACAGGTTCATTGCAAACTTAGCTTCTTCAAGCTTCTTCAAAAATGTTTGTTTCATAATAGTACAGTCCAGTCTCTAGGAATATTGAAAAGGTAGCTCAGTGGTATGTGCTCCTGGGTAAATGTGTCTATAATGGCAAAAAATTATATTATAATCCTCTATAGATTTATGAAGAGTAAACCTAATTTTTAAAAAAGAGGGCATCCTCATGAATTAACACATCCAGCACTGAAAATTCCTAAGTAGTGAATAATAAGGATTTCTCCCCCGCCCTAACTTCTGATTCAGATAAAAAGAATCATCAGTTTCACTAACACAGATGATAAATCAAGAAGAGCAATTGTATTTGTAAAACTTGAAACAGGGATATAACAAAATAGCTGTCTCAAATCCCTTTGGGAAGGGGGGGAAAAAAACCCTTTCTAGTTTCAGGCCATTCTGCAATAAAACCAAAAGAAATCCTACACATTCTGAGTGTTATTGCTTTTGCCTGGGTTGTTTATGTCAGCCAGGATTTGAAAATTTGTTCAATTAATTTTAAGTGGAAAACCTCATTAACCTTCATAACACTTCACTAATAACAATAGTCTGTGTGCTGCTCATGCTGAAGTATAAATAAAATATATCCCAGCTTTGCCAAATAAGTTAATTTCAAACTATGGGTTTTTACGCAAATGTTTCTTTAAAAAAAAAACCCTATTGCTAAGTAAAAACAGACAGCTTTGCAAACGGATTGATGCTATTATTATTTGCATTCCAAATAGAAAGGTCTTTCAAATTTCTTGACACATTCCATTTATACTTCGTCATAACCGTCAGTGGATCTATAGAAGGTACCACAAAAGAAAAATATATATTAATTTCTGACATTGGAGAAGAATCCTTATTCCTTCATTACATTAGCATGAACTGCAACCTCATACCGTTTGGCAACATGAGTTAAGAATTTGCTCATAACAAGTTCAATCCAGTTAAGCTGCTATCACTCTCATTGCTTCCAATGAAAGGAAATTAAATAAATCTTTTTAATATTGGGTTAAGGTACAACCTACTGAGCAGTTAAATCCCTTTGAGTTTAATTGGCTTTTCCCTCAGGTGCAGCGTGTAGTTTTAGAGCTTAAAATACTTGAACTTATATCGGCGGGCTTGTGGCACAATAGGCTTAATTTGGGGTAGATTGTGTCAAATCATTCTGCTCAAAACATAATTCACCAATAAATCAATACAGAACTCAATGAAATTTCAGTGCTAAAAGCCTAACTCTTGTTAAAGCAATAGAACCTAGTTTTCACATTTTGACACCTAGTCCCCTTAAATATGTCCCTGCCTTTTCAACTGCCAGTGAGGGGTCTCATTTATTTTTATTATTATTTAGTTAGTTAGTTTGTCAAACATGTAAAAGATAACAGGTGTAAGTATAAACATGGACATGAACACTGGAAATGGGGACGAATAAATGGGGACAATAGGACAGAGACGGTAGGCACGCTGGTGCGCTTATGCTTGCTCCCTACAAACCTCTTAGGAAAGGAGTGAGGTCCACGTTAGACAGTTTGAGGTTAAAGTTACGAGGGTTTGAGGATGTTACAACAGAGTCAGGTAGAGCATTCCGGGCATTGACCACTCTGTTGCTGAAGTTGTAGTTTCTGCAATCGAGTTTGGAGCAGTTTTACCTTTAGTTTGCATCTATTGGTGATGAGACAAACCTTTAGTTTGTCTCATCAACAAATGGTCCATTTTTCTTTCCCCCCCCCTCTGTTATATATTTAATAGACACAACAATAAAATAAAATTAAAAAGAAAAAAAAAAGAAAAGAAAAATGGTCCATTTTTCAAACACCATCATTAACTAAAAAAAGTTAGTTAATTTTTTAACTAAAAATTAAAACTAGACATTGGAAAATTTACTCCTTGCTACAGAATCTACTTTTCTATGTATAGCATATATGGTAATTAATTTAAATGGAAGCACATCATATGTGGGTCCCTACCAGCACCCTGGAATGGAAAACAGCCAATTTCCAATATGTCCAACTAAAGTAAAATCTTACTGAGATCATTACAGGACAAGTCAGTCATAGATACTGATTTCAGCAAGACTGTGGTCTACCTTTGCTGAGATGGTAAACTTATTTCTACAGCATTTTACTTCTGCCTTCAAAGAATTCAAAGGAACAACAAAAGAAAGAAGAACTAAAAAGAGATGAATACCGGTAAATAAAAATTCCAGAAAGATGTAGCATCATAAGCTTCTGAATTATTTTCACTGAGCATAGATAAGTTGCATAAAAAGAACCATATCCTTCAACAGTCTTGAATTTTAGGGACAATAAGCTACTACAAAAGACCTGTGACATATAGGAATAGGTTCAGGGAATGGTAATAGCAAGAATAAAGAATAGCCGCCTGGGATTGGGCGGCCTATAAATTTAACAAATAAATAAATAATAAATAAATAAGAACAAGGAGATATTATGGCAAAGTTTAGCTTTGAGAAAAGATAACCAACAACTCTAACTGCCTTGTAATACCTAAAAAGGAGTCACACCAAGGATCTCCATGATCCTTTCCTACAGTAAGCTTAAATTATAGAAAGGCAGATTTCCATGAAATGCCAGCAAAACTTTTGAACTGTACCGTTTGACACTAGAACTAATTTCAGAAAGACGTGGTGGGCTTCCTTTCATCGGATATATTCAAGATAAACACCTGTCAAGCACAGTTTAATTGGGATTTCTGCAGGAGTTGGGCTCAGTTATCCGAATGGCTCCTTCTAGTTTTATGATTCTAAGCACTAGAAAGAGATTTCACTCAGCAGCAGTTTTTCAGTCTAATTGGTCAAGAGCGAAAGGAAAATCCAAGAAGCAAAGAAAAATAAGCGATAGATACTGAATCCCTTGCATTTTGATGCCCCAATGTCACTGCAAATATTATACGTTTAGACTTGTGCTATTATTCTCTGATAATTCTACCCACCAATGATCTTCTAAAGTATTACAATGGAATTATCGAAATGTACATAATCTTGCTTTTAAAACAATTAGTTTCAATCACCATAGGGGAAAGACAGAGCCGGCAGAGCAATATTAAAGATAGAACATTGTATCATATTAGTTTTTATTTCTGAATGTTTGTCTATCTTCTATTCTTTTGCAGTATATTCAATATTATCCACTTAGCTGGATATCATACAGAAGAGATTTTAGGAGTGTTAGTTCACCCACTTATGGAATTACTGATCAAATAATAGCTACTTATGTATTAAATACACAACGGGTGGCTATGGAAATCAAATAAATAAATATTTAATCAAGTAAAATTTATTATTGAAGCAACTTTTTAATTAAAAGGAAAGGTTCATTTTTTTAAAAAAAGAAGAAAATAAAAGTCACTCAGCTTAAGTACAGTTATGTAAAGTTAAACCTATTTAAATATTGTTATTTATTGCATTATGTTCTTTTTTTCCTAGAGTTCAAGGTTCATCTTGGCAGATCTCCCCTAAAGTTATCCCTACAACAACCATGGGAGAGAATGAATGGTCCAATGTCATCCAGGTGAACTCTACGGTTGGTTGAGAACTGAAGTATAGTTATGAATATTTAGGATTAGATAGTCACAGCATAGTCCTGTGAATGTTTCCTTTGCAATCTTTCAATGCAAATTCTTCGTTCCACATCTATGAATGGAAGATTGTGCCCTAAGGTTAAGTCTCGTCAACTGAAATTAATGGCACTTCAAAGGGTTTAATGGAAGCAGAATTGTTCTCCTTGTTATTAATATTAACAAACATACAGCACAAACCACTCATTCAGTTTCCACAAGCAATGAAGGATTATTTATCCAGGGGTGGGTGGATGGGGTAAAAACACAGCAGTCTTTTTTTAAAATGCTTTCCTGTTTTTTTTAATAGATGGTACCTTAACACCAAACCTCTATAGTCCAGATTCACAAGAGAGATCCGTGAGGAGGGGAAAAGAGGTATGCTGCCATTGCATTGTGTTCATTTAAAGGTTGGGTGGGGGGAACAAATATATCGTCTAATCAGGACAGTAGAAGACAGATCAATACTACATCAATGCTGAAGTCATTTTTCAATAGGGCAAAATGTAAGTTTGGTTGGACCAGAATATATCGTAGAAGACAGTTCACAAGATGTATCAGGTGGGCGTCCCAGAGTGCCAACATCGGATGGTAAAATAAATTACTGTACATCACCTTGGTGTTAGTCATTGAAAAGGTATCTTGATCCAGATTTAATGTAAGAAAAAGGCTGATACATTAAAAAAAACAAAGCCTTAAAGAGAGACAGATACATCCCAAAACATTCCTATGAAGTAATACCTTCATTCTCTCTTATCGATATAGATACACAAGAAAAGCTCAACTGTTCTGCATTCACAATTTGCAAGACATAGGGTATATAATACTGCAGAGAAAGAGAAAAAAAGTCATCGCCCCCCACAAAAAAAGAGGATTGTGGAGATCGTTGGAAGGCGGAGATTGTTTCTAAACTTAGATATTGATCCTACAAAAGGGAAAACCAAAGCTAATCTCTAAAATTGAGAGTGGAAGAGTTGGAAAAGCAGAGGAGGAAGAGAGAACGATGACAGATTTCACAAAAAAAGGTTAATGCATTCTTGATTGTGTCAAATTGTACTAACCACTATTGTCCCCCATTGTCAAGTCCCAGGACAGGGTTTCAGATGCACCCTTAAAAACAGGCCTTCCTTTGCATCAAACTTGCCAAAGTCTCCCTCAAGCTTTTCATTATTGTCAGTAGATTTAAACCCAGTCCTTTCAATACCATTATAGGTTTGTGTAACCCACCCATCCCAAAATAATTAATGTAAATTTGCTGTAATATATCACAGGAAACATTTCTGTATGTACATCCCAATAGGACAGCCCGAACCATTGATTTCAAGGAATATTGTTTTATATTTGGTAGCACTGGGCAGTTTTTCCTCGTCTTCTCCACTTGGGAAAGAAAAAAAGACCCATCCTTCTGTTTGCAAGAACAAAAAAAAAAGTAATTGAAGAACACAATTTAATTTGACATGCGTTTGAATACTGATGGGTTGGTTAGTTCTTTCATATATATTATCAATAATCATCATTATCTTCAAGATTATAATAATAGCCACTCAAATATATACAAACACCAAAAAAAAAAGTCTTTTGGTGAGGTCCCCACAAACAGAAGTCAACAAAATCAAGACAATACCACTGTTTGCAAGAGCCCAGGAGTATCTGTTCCCAATTCCAATCTTTCCGGATGGGGATTCTGGGCTTCCGGGCCAGAAGGAGAAGGGATATTAGAATCCTGGGTGATTTTCCCTGGACTGGATGGTTCTTTTCCTTGGGGTATTTCATACGGATCCCCCACCTGGGTGCTGGCGCTGCAGTGGTCCCGCTCATACTCTTCTTGCGCCTTCTGCATTTTCCGCTTCTTCATCTTCCTCTTGTGGATGTGGAAAGTGATCAGGGAAAGAAGAATCAGGCAGCAGATGAGGGCGACCAAGACAATCAAGACAAAAGTGGAGGAGAAGGACTGGAAGAACTGCCCCATTGGCGTGATGCAGGTGCTGCTGGCGTTGGAAAAGCCAGATGTTCTATTCAAAAGGCAGGGGGGCAGGGAGTAGCCGGACCCTTTGGACAGCTCCGCCGCACTCATTGAGGAGGGTCTCGGGTTGATTTTTTTTTTTTTTTTTGGTTTTGCTTGCTTTTCCTTCCCCCGGAAAAGATCCCGCTGCAGATTTCTCCACCGAGAAGGATGCTGGCCACCTTACGCTAAGGGAGGGAATGCCTTGCCCAGCCCTTCACACCTCCCTCATTTTTCTTTGCTGGAGAAAAGGAAGATGGATAATAAATATAAATAATCATTGTTCCCTGACTTAAAACAAACCAAATAGACCACCCGGGAGCCAAGGGGAGGAGGGGAAAAAAAAACCCAACCCAAACCCTTTCATCACCATTTTTTTTAAATCCTTTCAGCCACAGTATGATCCCCCCCCCCAAAAGCACCATCTGCGAGAGGCGAGATTTTTCAAAGGTGAGAAACGCAGGACTGCATTGTATTCCTCCCGGCTGTCCCTCCACACCCGAGAGAGAGAGAGAAAAAACCCTTTGTGCAAATTCGTGGGTCACGATTGCTGACTGTCACGGAGATCCACACTGATACACCCCAGCCATCACGCCCCACATCCCCCCCCCCCACACACCCCACCCCCAATTACTCAGCAGCCCTAGCGAGCTCGCCTTACCTGACCATTCCAGAACCTCAAGTTCTGGAGGCTGAGAAAGTTTCGACGTTGGGCAGCTGGTGGGGTTTTTCTCTTTCCCCCTCCCACCGACTCCCCTTCCCCCGGCACACCCGCCCCACTCCTGCATGACAGCTATATAACGCCCCCCTCCCTCCGCCGGCGCCTTCGGAAGAAGCCCCCGCTGCAGCCTTTGTAGGAAAGGAAAGGAAAGGAAAAAGAAAGGAAGGAAGGAAAGAAAGAAAGAAAGAAGGGAAAAAAAGAAGAGGGATGGCTTTAGCTCACCTGCTCCTTGGTGTCTGCGGAACGGGAAAGGAGGGGAAGGAAGATGGCAAGGACGCCCCCCGACCACGGGCTGCGGAAAGCGCTGAATGAAAGGGGCAAAGCCGCCGCCGCCGCCGCCGCTTCTCGCCAAAAAGTGGCCTCTCAGCCTATAGCCAGCCCGGGCGGTGACGTCACGCAGGCAAGGTCTCCGACTGGCTGCGCTTCCCGCCGGTGTCGCCTCGCCGACACAACGGGGGGCTCCTTTGCGCCCCCCCCCACCCGCTTCCCTTCCCCTCTCCCGACGCGGTCTTTCTATCCACGCGCGCCCCCTTTCCCCCCTCCGTGATAGCGCGGCACAGAAGTGAGGGGAAAAGCGAGCCAGCTTCAGTTCGAGATCTAGTCTTAAGCACTTCAGGCAAGTTAGCGCGGTCCCTGACTTTTGAAGTGAAGGAGGATCAGCCAAGCGACAGGCAGTCCTCGGTTTACGACAGCACTTGAGCCTCACATTTGTGTTGCTAGGGGAGACAAAAGTCCTCGTTTCGACTTTTCTTGCCTTTTCAAGGTACAGCGGTCGGTTTACCGTCAACGGCACTGAAAGAAGTGGCTTGTGATGGAGTTTTTCACACTTACGACCACTGCAGCATCCCCATGATCTCAGCCGCTTGTCGACTCATCCGTATTTATGATGCTTGCAATGTCCCAGGGTTATGGCAAGCAAAGTCAGCGAAGAAGACACTTAAGAACTGTGTTAGTAGCTTAACAATTGCCCCGATTCCCTTAACAACTGTAGCAAGGGAAGTTGTAAAACAGGAGAAAATCCACTTCAAAAACGTTTCGCTTAGTGACAGAAACTTTGGGCTCAATTGTGGTCTTAAGTCAAGAATTACCTGTACCGGAAACACGTTGCCTTTTATGTTTTCCTGTCTCAATACGGCCTAGCAAATAAGATGCATGTAGATCTGCCTCAAGAGTCATCATCAGGAAGAACATTTAGGAAGAAATATTCCAAGAAGCAGACAATAATAAAGCATGGGTGCATAGATGAGATGGACTGGGCATCACTGGCTCCCATGAGAAGGCTTTAAACCAGTGGTCCCCAACCTTTTTTTGGTCATTCCCCACCTAAGCATCTCTAAAATCCTGACCCCCCCCCCCCAGTGACATATAATATAATTCTTACTTTACTCAAAAAGTGAACTCTACTCACCGGGAGGAAGCCTAAAAGGCCATTAACTTGGTTTAAACAAGGTTCAAATTGCCCCCATTAAAAATCAAATCGCCCCACTGTGAGGCATGGGCTCCAAGCTGGGAACCACTGCTCTAAACTCGCAACCCTATTGTGCCACAACCAAGTTGCCTCAATAATGATGTCACCAACCTTTTCTCCCTGGATAAATTCCCTTTCTGTTGGGAAGAGGCAAATGGCAATCCTCCTTCCATCTCTACCTTGACCAGAATTAAAAACCTTGCCTTAAAGACTTCCCTCAAAATATTCAAATAATGCATATAAATAATGAATTATACCTAATTAATTATATTGGCAATGAAGATATCAAAGTGGTAGAGGACACCTGCCTTTTGGGATCATCCATCAACAGTAAAGGAGCAAGTAGTCAAAAGTGGACACTAGTACTTAATAGAGCCCAAAGTACTTAATAGAACCCAAAGTGCTTTTTTCAAAAGGCAACTGGACTTTCTGGTTTTTCTTTGAAGACATTTTGCTTCTTTGAAGACACTTCGCTGAAGCTTCTTGTGTCAGCGTTCCAAATATCATCCAGATTGAAAACAGAATTCAAGGCATAGCTTTCATCAAAGTTCTAATTCAATAAGAGAGACATGTTGGTACAAACCAGTGGTGGGATTCAAATAATTTAACAACCAGTTCTCTGCCCTAATGACTAGCTGGATAAGTGGGGCTTGGTGGTCATGTGACTGGCTGGGCATGGCCAACTCAATGTCACTCACGTCAATGGGCGCTTTGCCTTAGCTGTTACAATGTAATAAGGGTTAACCGAAGAGGCAGTTTTTGTAAGCAGGGCAATAAAGATGAGGCTAGAAACAACGCCAGAATATTTCCTTCCTGCCTTCCTTACAGGATTAGCCCTGTAAAGTGGAAAAAAAAACAAGAGGAGTTTTCTTCCAACAACCAGTTCTCTGAGCTGTTTAGAAAGTTAACAACCGGTTCTCCCGAATAGGTGTGAACTGACCGAATCTCACTATGGAAACCCCAACTCAGATTTGGGTTTCCACAGGTTGTACCAACACGTCTCTCTTACTGAATTAGAACTTTGATGAAAGCTATGCCTTGAATTCTGATTTAATTCTGGATGATATTTGGAACACTGACACTAACCTGAATCTCAAATTAAAATAAATTACCAGCAACCCCAGCACGGGGTGCTGGAGAGGGGTACTGACTCCAACACTGACCTGACCCAGTCAGTGTAAAATATCAGCAAACAATTAAGAGAAAGCCTTTTGAGAAAAATAAGCTAATGATGAATTGCTTCTCTGAAATTCTTCCGAAGTACAAAGGAATTGGTGTGGGAGAGTAAATTTTCAGATAAATAGTGTCTGGAAAGATGCAGCTGGAGGAGAGAGGGTGGGGGGGAAGACATCTTGGATGAGAAGCGAAACATCTTCAAAGAAAAAAACAATAAGTCCAGTTGCCTTTTGAAAAAAGCACCTTTGGGAGAACCATGACCTGGATGACTGAGAATCCCCATTTACTTAATACAGCAGCCATGAAGATCTTGGAAAATATATTCAAATGTTGTGTTGAATCAGGCAAGCCATGGTATTAGAGCCAAGGTGGCGCAGTGGTTAAATGCAGCACTGCAGGCTACTGCTAGATCAGCAGTTCAGCGGTTCAAATCTCACCGGCTCAGGGTTGACTCAGCCTTCCATCCTTCCGAGGTGGGTAAAATGAGGACCCAGATTGTTGGGGGCAATATGCTGACTCTCTGTAAACCGCTTAGAGAGGGCTGAAAGCTAAGTCTACTGCTATTGCTATTGCTATTGCTATTTGCTTCTCATACAAGAAGCTTCTTCACCTTGGTTCAGCTCTAGCAAAAGTTGGACTTTGAAGAAGCAAATAAAACTTTGAACTTTGGTGTTGGGAAAAAAAAGTTCCTGAGAATACCATGGATAGCCAAGAATGCAAACTGATGGACCATTAAATAAATAAATCCAGAGTTTTCACTTAAGGCACAAATGACCAGGCTCAAATGATTCTACTTTGAACACATCACACAAATACTTTGGAGACGATTCTAATGCGGGGGGAGAATAACCATCAGCATGATGGATGGATTTGGTTACAATGGTGATATATGCATCATTGAAAAACCTAAAAAAGCAGGTATGAATTCCTAATCTCAAGTCTAAACTCAGTGAATCAAAATTTCTTTTTCTTTTTTTTGGTCTGCCTCTCAACAACAGGGAAGAGCTCAAACAGGAACAAAAATAAAATGAATCAAAATAAGCTAAACCCTCCTCTTTTAAAAAGCTTGCATGACAAGGGAAAACTACTAACCTTAGCTCCTTAACTGAATTGTTCCTTAATTTTGATTTTTTTTTTTAAAAAAAGGGCTTTCATAATGTATGTATGCACTACTGTATTTAGACTGAGCTAATTTTCCTTTAATTGCATAAGTGTATTGACTTCTTAGAAAAATGCTGGGGATCTAGATCTAGCAGTTGTGCTAAGCCTACAACAGACTTTAAATTGCCTTCCTGGGAGCCAGTAGACTCTAATATGGATCAAGATCTTCACATATTTTTCAAGAATGCTGCCACCAACCTTAGGCCAAATTCAAGAAGATGGAGAGATGCAATAGTGCTTGGCTAAATTGAAAAGCTAGACTGGGCTACTGGAGAATAATCTAAAGAACCTGTCCAATTGTGCTTGTGTGGGACCACATGATTCTGGTATACAGGTACTGTAAATTGGGCACAGCAATGGCTGCTTGAACTATATCAATCAACGATGGCCATTCATGATGTCTAGCTTGACAGAATTGAGCTTCTGACTAACTGTAATGTACACTTTACTTTGCAATCAAAGCCAAAATAGCTTAATGACTGATTAAACAAGCATTGTATGCCTAGCAAACCAACTTATGATTGTACAGTGCTCCAAGTAGATGTAGATGCAAATGTAATTGTAGGACGCAACATAAAAGCCCACTCTTCTACACACGTGGATCTCCACAGCAGTGCTGATAAACTGCTTCAGTTTTATCCCCAGAGTGCTCTGAAATGCTTAAGTAAATATTACTTTGCATTTATTACTGTGCACATTGCTACACAAAAACATATGGCCTCCTAAATGAAGATGTAAAAGAACAAAAACGGGAAATTAGGAACGAACAATAGAATAGAACAGAACAGAACAGAATTCTTTATTGGCCAAATGAGATTGGACACACAAGGAATTTGTCTTTGGTGCATATACTCTCAGTGTACATAAAGAAAAATAAAATAGAATACATTAATCAAGAATCATAAGATGCAATACTTAGCGATAGTCATAGATTACTAATAAGCATTTAAATTATACTAGGAAACAAATAAAACAATACAAATGTTAAAGATACAAGCAATATGCTTATAAGTGGAAAGAGATAGGTACTAGGAAAGCAAATCAGATTCATATTTTAACATTTTTTCTAGTGGTACTGTACTATAGCAACCAACAAATATTCACATAGTATTTATGATTTACTTTTAATTCCACCCCCCTCTGGTTGCTAATATTTATAGGATTCATTTCAATTTCACTTTTTAAAAGTATTTGTGACAGTCAGTGTCTTGGAATAGAAGAGCATAATAAACAAAAGTATTTTTTTAAACCCATTCCTTCTGCTCTTTGACTATAATAGTTGCAATTATTGCTTTCTGTTTCCCTATTACACAATGTTTCTGCCTTGTCTTTATTTTTGCAGCAATCAAAAAAAAACTTTTTCTCATCCTCTTTTGCTTTTATTTTAACATTCCATTTAAATGCTCATCAATATAATTCCAAACGCTTCTATGGTAGATAATTTGGCAGTGTTGTAGGGATTAGTTGTTTAGCAGAGTGATGGCATTTGGGAAAAAACTGTCCTTGTGTCTAGTTCTTCTGTTGTGCAGTGCCCTAGAGCATCGTTTTGAGGGTAGAAGTTGAAACAATTTATGTCCAGGATGTGAGGATGCGAGGGGTCTGTAGATATTTTCACAACAAGGAAATTAATTTGAATAAGAACATAGTAGAAGATGAGATGACTGTTGTCTTGCATAAGTATTTATATGTCCTCTTTATGGGCAGTGCATAGCAACGTTTAGTTCCAGGAAAGTGAACACTGCTGTACTGTTGCCATTTCCGTTTTTTGAACTTTCCATAAATGCTTTTGTAAAAATCTTTGACTGCTTCCAGCCTTATATCTCTCCAGACTAGTACAATTTGTGTTATGCAGATAACACATACTGAAATCATAGCTCTGCAAATGGAGAGAGGAGCGCAAAAATGAGATGGCACAATTTCTAGTACAATATGATATGTGTATTAATATTCAGGGCAAAAGGTCACTTCTCTGATGATCACTTTCAGGGCAGTGATTGTGCCTTAAGAAGAGAATCCACTTGATTCTCAGCTGCATCACACATTGTGCTCTGTTAGCAGAGTTATCCAGTGTTTGTGGATGTTGACCCAAAGGAGAAGAAAATAAAGAGAGATGTTAAGAAATACGCATATATACATGTCCATCATGCTATTCTATTTTAGAATAAATTCTTAAACTTGCCTAAAACGTCTTTCTCCAAGGATAGAGGGAAACTCAGTGTAATGAAACTTAACCTTTTCAAAGGTTCTTAAAGCCATTGAAAATCAATTTTGAGAAGTGATTAAGAAAAGATATATGTGAGTTGAAGGCTCCTAACTACGTCTTGGGCAAATATGGCTTTCCCTTGAACCCCAAAACCACTAGACACTGCTGCCTTTTCTCATGGAAAGTCACTGTATGGAGCACTTGTGGGTAATCACAGATCCTTTCCCTGGTCCAGATAGGATTTCTAAGGCGCTGACTTGCTCCTCATTCTGCTGCAGTTGTTGGCTCTGCTCCCCATGGAGACATTTTCAATCCACCATTGTTTCTTCATTCATTCTTTCTAAGGCAAAGCAACTTTAACATACTCTTTCTATTCTGATCAATAACTATGCATTCAGTCCACATTCCTTCGACACCTATTTATTCTTGAATCAACCACCTTTGGTTTTAACACACGCATTTCTTAAGTAATCCATCCCCACTGCATTCAACACCCTTTTACATTTCTCCTGGCTTGCTAAATGTCCTTTCCACATGACAAACTGGCAAGTAGCATGCTCATACATATAATTTATCTTCTTTCGACATTCATACCGAAGAACAAACCATATTCTAACCACTACCTTTCTATTCATTCTACTTTCATGACTTAATATTTTTTCCATCCATTTGTACATGAATTCATATATTTACTCTAATTTTTCATAATTTATATCTAACCTGCAATCATTCACTCATTCTTTCTTTTCAAATACAAATACCTTATCTTTGATACATTAATTTTCAGAGCTCTACTCTTACAGCATCATGCAGTCTGCATAACTCTCATTACAAATCATTCAGTTTCATAGCCAACCACACAGCATCATCTGCATAAAAATGCAATATTATCTGCATTCATGTTGACAAACAACACATTTTTCCCATCACCACAAGCATTATGCATTTATCCATAAATAAAACAAGGAGACATCACACAACTTTGTCTTACTGTTAGTTCAGTTTTGAAGCACAAGTGAAGCATGCCATGCTTTTATTCCTATGTATTTGTTACTTACATTGTGTATCAATTTTATCCCATTTAGCAACCAAACTTCAATTCCATATTTGTGCAAAGCAATTCATAACTCAAGCGCAATTTGAATTATGCCTCAAAACCAGGGGTGGGTTTCAACCAGTTCGCGGCGGTCTCCGCGAACCGGTTGGTCAGCGAACCCGGAAGTAAGTAACTTCCGGGAACGGCAAAGGGCCCACCCGCCCGAGCTCCTTACCGGTCTTTGAAGGCTTCTGCGCTTCCACGCAGGCGCATGGCACATACAGCACCTGCGCGATTCTCCGCGTGCAGCTGGATGGCAAATACAGCACCTGCGCGAGTCTCCGCGAGCAGCTGGAGCATTGCGCAGCCGCTAAGACGCATGCGTGAACTGCGCGTGTGCACGAGGATGCCACTGGCCCCGTTCCAACCGAACTGGTTGGAACGGGATTAGCAACCCACCCCTGCTCAAAACATCTACAATTACGCCTTTTGCTGGACTGCGAGGCCCTGTGCTCAATCACTCACACCCTGGTCATCTTCCACTTGGTTTATTGCAACACACTCCACATGGAGTTACTCTTGAAGAGTATCTGGAAGCTACAATCGGTCCAGAATGCAGCAGCAGAGTTTTGCAAGCTTCTAGGATGGCGCATAATGCAAGCCAGCTGCACTGGCTTCTGATCTGCTTCTGAGTGCATTTCAAGGTGTTAGTTATTACCTTTAAAGCCCTTTATGGCAGGAGTCCAGGATATCTGCAGAACCATCTTTCTCCAATGGAATTGGCCCATTCCACTCAGGCTGGCAGAAGTGGTGTATTGCGGATCCCATCAACCAAGGAATTTTGGATGGTCAGATCCAGGAGAAGAGCCTTTTCTATTGTGTCCTTTGCCCTTTGGAACATCTTCTCACAGGAGTTAAGATCTGCCCCTGTAGCATCCTGAGAAATGGAGTGTAGCATCCTGAGGAATGGTCTCGTAGCACAACATCTTGTCGCCCTTGACTATTAGTGATCAGCTGTATAGTGCCTCTCAGCTCTAAGTTTAGTGACTTAGCTCGATCGGTTGTCTCAGCCCTAACATCCCATCCTTGTCGCCAGTATTCTATTCTTGGAACAGAGTGGGAAGGAACTGAGGCAAGACAGAATAACTTTAATGCTAACCGTTTATTTCTAACAATTGTCGCTAACCAGTGATCAGCAACACCTGAATTCCCGTCTGACAGCTCTTTATATAGTCAGCTGTCAGACGGGGCAACCAATCAGGAGGCATCTCTTTCCCCGCTCGCAAAGAGCGGACCAGAATGAAGCCTCAGGGAGCTACATTCCCCTTCTCTTTTAACCTTCAGGAAAGTTTAGTTCAGGAAAAGCCAATATTGTTTTAATTGCCATTAAATTAATTAGACATTTTTAGACATGTATTAATCAAATTGCACAACCAAGCCATAAGCAAATCAGATTCATATTTTAACATTTTTTTCTAGTGGTTCTGTACTATAGCAACCAACAAATATTCACATAGTACTTACGATTTACTTTTAATTCCACCCCTCTCTGGTTGCTAATGTTTATAGGATTCATTTCAATTTCACTTTTTAAAAGTATTTGTGACAGTCAGTGTCTTGGAATAGAAGAGCATAATAAACAAAAGTATTTTTTAAAACCTATTCCTTCTGCTCTTTGACTATAATAGTTGCAATTATTGCTTTCTGTTTCTCTATTACAAAATGTTTCTGCCTTGTCTTTATTTTTGCAGCAATCAAAAAAAACTTTTTCTCATCCTCTTTTGCTTTTATTTTAACATTCCATTAAATGCTCATCAATATAATTCCAAACGCTTCTATGGCACTTTGGAACATAATTCATTTAATTCTGTTCCAAGCTTCCAAGTTTCTATATCAAACTTCCAATGCCAATTTTCTACCTGTTAGGTTTGGAGATTAATTTGTTTTCCAATGTTGTTTCTTTCTCCCCATGCACGATTTTTTTCCAATTCTTTTTCCCCCCTGAAAAATGCACTTTTCCCAAGTTCTGACACTACCAAATAATGTTATGTGCCACATTCAGAATCTCTGATTAGCCTTTTATCCTTCACTACTTCTTGCAGTCTTTCATCTAGACAGTCAAATAAATCAGACTATTTGATTTATTCCTTTTCCGTGTATATGTTTTGATGCATATGAATTAATTCATTAAATATGCTATAGAGAATGCGGAGATGGCCTTGATGAAAGTTTTCAACTGCCATGATACAAACACCAATTTAGCCTTGAAAGGAAGGTTGGTATCAGTAAGAGGACAAGAGAGTCTCTGTTATGCTTTCAAGATTCTGTTGTATCCTACACTAGCTGGATACCTGTGCTCCGCTATGAAATTATGTGTTTGGGATTGATAAATTGACACTTACAGCTTGAAAATTAATGAGTAGTTACAATTTGCCTCTCCTCTCCCCTTCTCTCCCTCAGGTTTTCCCAACAGAATCCTCCCCTATCCTATCCCCTCCCTCCCTCAGCAATAGCAATAGCAGCAGTAGACTTATATACCGCTTCATAGGCCTTTCAGGCCTCTCTAAGCGGTTTACAGAGAGTCAGCATATTGCCCCCAACAATCTGGGTCCTCATTTTACCCACCTCGGAAGGATGGAAGGCTGAGTCAACCCTGAGCCAGTGAGATTTGAACCGCTGACCTGCTGATCTAGCAGTAGCCTGCAGTGCTGCTTTTTAACCACTGCGCCACCTTGGCTCCTGTCAGGCTTGCCCCACAGTTGCCTCTCCTATCCTATCCACCTTCTCTCCCCCAGGCTGGCCTCATTGATCCTCTCCTATCCCCTGCTCTCCCTCTCAGGCTTGCCCCACAGAGGCCTCTCCTATCTTATCCCCTTCTCTCCCTCAGTCTAGCTCCTTAGCATCAGAGTGTTTTTCAGGTGGGGAGGGGGAGTAGAATGTCTAAACTCCCAGCCCGCAGGCCAGATGAGTCATGCGCTGGCCTCACCCATGCCCAAATGGCAGTTGGAACAGAATTCTTTTCAGGTGGGGAGGGGGGGCATCAGAGCATGTTCATAATAATATATGAAATACTAATGATCTAATGTACATCTCCCAAAATCCTTTCTTAGAGAGCACCTTGAAGCCAAGAGGGACATACAGTATGTGCCAAATTTCAAGTTTGTTGGCTTTATGGTTCTGGAGATTTCATAATGATGTGTGAGTGATTTCAAGTTTGTTGGCTTTATGGTTCTGGAGATTTCATAATGATGTGTGAGTGGTATTTCACACATAAAGTGTGTGTGTGTGTGTGTGTGTGTGTGTGTGTGTGTGTGTGTGTGTGTGTGTAATATATATATATATATATATATATATATATATATATATATATATATATATATATATATATATATATATATATATATATATATATATATATATATATAAGATTTTTACAACCCCTGGTAAGCCCCAATTATGGGAGGAAGCTAACTGCTTCCTCCCATAATTCTAATAGATCTAATAGATACCTTTCACCCTGGCTTCACTGATAACGGATAAGAGCCTGTGGCCTCTCCTCACTTGGCTTACCATGAAGAGCTGACATATGAATAGACTTTTTCATGCAAAAGGAATCTATTTGGAATGCAATTCAATTTTTCTCACAGCAAATTGCTGGGTTTTTTATTACCATCATTCACCTGAGTATTAGACCTATAGTTTCTGCACATCCTACGCAAAGAACTAGGGAGTGTCTGGTGAATGACCCTCCAACTACCCCAAGTACAGTATGAGGAGCCTTAGTAGTTGCAAGGATTTTCTGTAACAACTCCCCATCTCCTCCCATGGAATATTTTGCTCCCTGAAGTACAGATGGCCTCCTTCCTCACGGCCCCTCAGAAAGAGGTGAAAACATGGCGTTTCTGAAGGGCTTTGGGGATTAGCTACATAGTGTGGCCTCATTTTCTATCTCTCCATAATTGTAGTTTTTCACCTCTAGTTGCTATTTTAATTAACATTATTTACAATTTGAATTCTGTTTTCTAGTATATAAATTCTGTAAACTTCCTAAAGTCTGGCTGGTTTGAGATGGTCAGATAAACTTTATATACAAACAAACATGCAGCTATTACAGTCTGGTTATTTCCTGCTTTCTTTCTCATTTACAACTTTGTTGTTGTTGTTGCTAGTCATGAAGTTGTGTCTGACCAATTGCAAACCCATGGACAACATTTGTCCAGGCCTTCCTGTCCTCTACCATCCCCCAGATTCTATTTAAATTCACGCCGACTGCTTCGATGACTCCATCCAGCCACCTTATTCTCTGTCGTCCCCTCCTTTTTTTGCCCTCAATCGTTCATAGCATTAGGCTCTTCTCCAGTGAGTCCATTTACAACTTAGATGATATCAATTCTTATTTTCTGACACGTATTTTAGCTCATTCGTAATGAAATTCATAATCTCATTTCCATCTCTATATTTATTACCTTCAGTCTGTAAGAACCGGTTATCTTCACTCAGGAATTTATATTCTTCACAAAACATTCAACATACCCCTTCCCTCCCCTGCACCCCTCCCTCCCCTCCCCAAATGCGAACTCTTACCATATAGATCTCTTACATTTCAGGTTGCAATTTTCTTGATGCCATGTGTCAACAGACAGCCTCATCATGGCTTTGGTCCCCTAAAGCCTTCTTTAGTAGTAAAAGTAATTTTTTGACTCAATTATTAACCTTTGCTCCATCCCTGCAACATGCAATATACCTGCTAATAGCAAGAGACCAATATCATTTGCAGAGGAGTTTTGCAAAATTTGGGTCACAATGATGCAAAGCCCTCCGTTGCTGCAAATATCTTCATACTTTTATTTTTTTAAGGAAAACTAGTATTTCTTAATCTAAAAACTGCTTCTGCCAGGAAGCATACGATCAGCTGCATCCAAGCATATTCTAGGAGATAACATTCACTGCCCTGTCAAACTCAAGAATAATGAAATATACCTGGTGTGAAGGGCAAATGATGTGAAGTATAACAAGTAAGCCAGGTATCCATCCATGATATTCATGATAACATAATCACCCAATTTTTCTCGGAGGTTCTTGCAAAATCTGTTTGACTGATGGCAATGCTTTTCAAACTGGGAGGGGAGGAGAATAGGAAGCCAATTTGAGAGAGGTTACAGATTTCTGGGTGGTGAGAAGGCTTAAAAAGTGGTGGGTAGGAAGCAGAATATCTACTAAGTCCTGACTCCATCAAAAGCAGAAGGAAATGGACCTCTGCTGCCCATGGTACATGGCCAATGAGTGATGAGTGATAGCAGCCCGGCTGCTTTTTGTAACCTCCAGGTTTTATTCACAATGGGAAATTAACACTGGAGCCAGGATAACCCCACATGCTAAGCCCCAAACAAACTTGCCGTGTTTTATGTGGACACAGCCAAAGTGCAAAACGTATCTCCAACTCTAGGTTGCTAGAAGGATAGGCAAACAGGGATTTTAAAAAAAACAGGGAGAAGAGAATCTGCATAGTTTTTTTTATATATGACAGGTTTATTTCTCCTCAAATCTCCTTTTTTATTGAAAAGTTTTAATAAATTTTACAGATATTTCCCCTCCCGCTTCCCTCCCTCCACCCCAACCCTGCCACCCCTCCAACCCTCCCTCCCCCCAACTTCCCAGAGCAAAATACAGGATATAAACATTTAACAACCATACACTAACATAAGCTAACTAACTATAACATCTTACCTCCCTCTTGTACTTTAACTCCCCTTTTATTAAGCTAAATTTAGATAAATTATAACATTCCTTGTTCATTTGTAAGCTAATTGAAGTTCCTTAGTCCAATGTTTATTTTGAATGTAGTCAATCCATCTTCTCCATTCCAACTTGTATTTCTCATCTGGATAATGTTTCCAATATGCTGAAATTTTAGCCATCTCTGCTAAGTTTACTACTTTTAACGTCCATTCTTGAACATTAAGCAATTCTTCCTTCTTCCAGCAATCTTGTTGCCGTTATTAAATTCAGAATCAAATTAGTCTCTATAACTGTACAGTCTGTAATTCTACCTAGTAAAAACAACTGGGGAGTGAACTTTATCCTCCTTTTAAGAATATTTTAAATAACCCACCATATTTTTATCCAAAATGCTTTAGCTTTTTTACAAATCCACCATACATTATAATACATAGCATCAACACAATCACACCTCCAAGATTTAAATTATAAATTCAGATACATACAAGCTAATTTTTTTTTGGATCTAAATACCATCTATAAAACATCTGCATAGTTTTGAATTCCAGGGAAGGAGGTTGGAAGGAGCCTTTGCCATACATGGTAACTTGGCCAAAGGGGACGAGTGGGCCAGGCCCAGACTGGGGCACCAGAGGCAAGGACCAGAGATTTCACCAGTAACTCTCCATGACCCTTGTATCACTGTTTTGGTAGCTGAAGAATCTCTCTCCCTCCCCCTCCCTCCCTTTAGTTTCTGTCTTTCTGTGTGAACAACACAGTACTGTGAGGCAGCAACCAAAAGAGCCAACATGATCCTAGCTTGCATTAACAAAGGAATCTTTCTTTCTCTCTCCCCCCCTCCCTCTCCCTCCCTCCCTCTATCCCATCTGTTTCTGTCTTTTTGTGTGCACAATGCAACACTGTGAATCAGCAGCCAAAATACCCAACACAACCGTAGGTTGCATTAATGAAGGAATAGAATCCAGATCATGTGAAGTATTAGTCCTATTTTATAAAGCCTTAGTAAGACCACACTTGGAATACTGTACTCAATTTTGGTCACCATATTATAAAAAAGATATCGAAACTCTGGAAAGATTTTAGATAGGGACTAAAACATATGAAGAATGGTTCCAAGAATTGGGTTTGTCTAGTCTAGTGAAAAGAAGCATTAGGTGTGACATGAAAGCAGTTGTTGGAAGAAATGTCCTTCTGGGTTCGGCTCCAAGTGGGGAAAAAAAACACTGGAGACATGGAGGCTGCTTGAAAGATGGTTTTAATGGTGGACAGGACCACATGGCTTGAGCCCTGAACAGAAAAGGTGAACACATGCTTCAATGTTGGTGGAGAAGAGAAGAGAGAAGGCAAGGGGAAGCAAAGAAGGAAGAGAAGCTGAGTCCATGGTTTTATGCTCTCTCTGGCCTTTGATCTTGAGATTGTATTCTTTTTTTTTTTCATTTTTTTTTAAATACATTTTATTTATTTCATTTTCATTTTCATTTTATACAATCACTTATATACTGTACGTAACAAAAAAAAAACAAAGAGAAAAAAACAGAAAAAAAACCCCAACATTCAATCCCCCATACACCCTCTCTTCTCCCCCTCCAACTTTCATTTCACCCCTCCAGCATTCCCCTCTTCTACTTCCCTTCCCCCTCAGACATCTCCCCCTCCCTCCATCTCACCCTCCTTACATTCCCTCTCACTCCCTCTTTACTTCTCCCTCCTCTTTCCCTCTTCTCCTCGCTTTGGTGTATCCATCAATTTGTTTGTTTTTTTAAAAAAAAAAAAAAGAGAAAAAGAAAAAAAAAAAGGAAAACGAGCCGCAGTATACAAGTGAATTCTTATTGTTCTAAGAATTGAAACTGTAATTCCACCCTCCCCCCTCCCCCCTATAATCCCCCCTCCCTAACCCCCTTACGGCTTCGCAGGTCCCATACCCGGCATAATTCTTTAACAAGCATTTGAGTATAATAAGGCCAGCTAACTTTAAAATTAAAAAAAGAAAAGAAAAGAAAAGCCAAAAAAAAGAGAATAATAAAAAATAAAGAAGAAAAAAAAAGCACACACACACCCAAAAAGAAAGGAGAAACAGAGAAGGGTCAATAAACCCACTACGTTAACACAGCTTCCCATTATCTGTAAATCTTAAACAATGTAGCTCATTCCAAATTTCGATTATTTTACTACTTGCAGGGTTTCAAACTGTATTAGAGCCAGGTAAGTTGATCAATTAGGATTCCCCAACTAAAAGTCTCATTGCTTTGTCTATCTATTCAAACCTTTAATTTATCTCTTTTTTATCCAAATATCCAAACCTTTCTATAAAACCATTAAACTCAAGTACTTCTTTCATTTTTCATTTCCAAGACCTCCCTTTCTATCCTTACCCACCTCCACATGTAAATTTTTTACCTTCCACCCTGCCTTTATCCATGTCCATATATATATTTTATCCGCGTCCATTGCTCCTCCCATATTTACTCCACTTTCCTGAAGACTCTCCGACCAATCTTTCTTGACCTTATATTGAAATAGCAACTCAAACAAACATCAGCTTGCATTCTAGCCCCAAGTAGTCTAATTAAGCTTTCGCTACCCTTCCCTCTCCCACGCGCCTCCCAACTCCGTTCGTCCCAGACCACAACTCAAAAAGATCGCAATCTCCGCTCTCCTCGCCTAGGAAAATAATTCATGCGCAATTTGAGTTAGAGTTCAGACAAATCTTATATACAATATGTGTCCACAATCAGCAACGCTTCTTTCAGTCTCCATGTCTCATCATCAATATACCACTTTTCCATTTTATCCCAGACGGAAATCATAAAGCTTTAAGAACATCGCTTAGTCTTTATTCTTTAGTCTTCTGCCCTTCCGGAAGAGGAAAGCAGCACCCTCCGCCTTGTAGCCACGTGTCTCGCTGTTTGTCTTCTCCTTCTCCTTGTCTCTCTCCAGGTCCGGATGAATCAGGAAGTCCCGCCTTCAGGGTCTCGTAGTAAAATTCTCGGGCTTCACAGACAGAATTAATGCGGTGTTTTTGGTTGCCAAATGTAACTGTAATACCAGCTGGGACTTCCCATTTGTATGGAATCTGAGAATTTCTGAGTTCCTCGGTTAAGAAAGCGTACTCTCTCCTTGTTCTTAATATTTGAGATGGTATCTCTTTGAAAACAATCAAGTCCTGTCCATCAATTCTCAACCTCTTTCCGTAAAGCCTCTGTATTATCTCATTTCTGGATTCCCTTGTGGTAAAGTATATAATTATGTCCCTCGGAAGCTGTCGCTGTTTTGCTACCCACGAATTCTGGCGGTAAATTCTTTGAATCTGCCAATCAAAGTTAAATCCCGGACTTCCCACCAAGCGGCTGAAAGCCTCGAAGAAGATCTGTTTCAAATTCTCCTGTTGGTTTTCACGCAGTCCTCTAACTCTTATTGCAAAGGCAGTCTTATTATAATTTATCATGACAAGTTGTTTTTGAGCAGTTTCAATTTCCTGTTGTAACGTTTGAATTTTGGATATCAAATTAAGGTTAGTTTCTTCCAAAAGTTCCAATTTGTCCTCCGTTTCAGCAATATAATCTGTCATGACTGTCATTACTCCGATCATATCCTCCTTTGCCTGAGCAATTTTAGCATCAAATTGATCATATAAATCCGATATCAGTTGATTAATTTCCTGTCTGAAATCATTAAGCGTTTTGAGAAGAAATTCTTGTGTTAGCAAATCTCCCGTGGAGGGTGTAGGAGACAAGGGTAGCGGCTTCATAGCAGTTTTTGGAGATATGTTATTAAGGAAGCGCTTCTGTTTAGATTTGGGAGCCATTCCAGAGTAAAAATAAAAGACAAGCAATCAAGCGAGCCAAAAATCAAAGTCTCTGCTCCCCTCAGTTAATCTTTTAGCAATTAGTACGGAGAAGCCTTCAGGAGGGTAGGGCTGACTAAGTACGTCACATCAAACACAAAAGCTACGAGATCGCCATCTTGTGACGCAGCTAAAAAAGAAAGGGAGCCTTTTGCGAAGTTGAAGCTGGTATTTTAAATAGTAATGGAAGAAATTCCTCAGGAATGGTCCCCGCCCGGATTAACATTTAAATAGCTTAGCTTTGTCCTGGGGGGGGGGGCAATCTGCCTAGGGCTGCAAAAAAGGCAGCGCGGAAAACTGGCCGGAGTAAAGGCTCAGCTAATGTTGAACCTCTTCTCCATTCACAGCAAAAAAAAAGCTATGAATTACAAAGAGATCCTAACGACTGACCTTCTCCCTGCCCCTTTCTGCCAGAAAGGGGAGATATCTATAGATCTTATAAGATATACGAACCAGAGTCCTGACAGGAGCTTCGTTGAGCTCCCGACGGCGGCAGGCTCCTCCCCCCCTTGAGATTGTATTCTGATTGGTTGTCAGACTCCCATGTGCCCATGCAGGGGCAACTCTCTAGGCTGTGTTTTGAATCCAGGTTTGGTTGAGTTCTCAGATGCCATGTGGCATGTTGGGTTATGCCTTAATCCCATCACTCTGGAGCTGAAGGGGAGAACTCTTTTTATTATTTAAAGTGGACTAGCTCAGCTTTAATGGCTCATTGACAAAGGGGGATGGGCAGGAAGCTGCAGGCGGCTATTCTGTCTTTTAAAACATGTTTCTTTCTTTTCACATCCAGAGAAATATTCTGCCCTTTCAATATTTCCTAGGATATTTCATTTTTCTGGGAGAGGGCTGGGTGAAAACTTCCTACACAGTGTTCCAATATCTGAGGGGCTACCCCCAAAAAGAGGGGGTCAACCTATTTTTCAAAGCACCAGAAGGCAAGCTAAGAAACCATGGATGGAAATTAATCAATGAGAGAAGCAAACATAAAACTAAGGAGACATTTCTTAACAGTGAGAATAATTAACCAGTTAAACAGCTTCCCTTCAGAAGTTGTGGATACTCCATTGCTGATGGCTTTTAAGAATAGCAATAGTAATAGCAATAGCAGTTAGACTTATATAACGCTTCATAGGGCTTTCAGCCCTCTCTAAGTGGTTTACGGAGTCAGCATATTGCCCCCACAGTCTGGGTCCTCATTTCACCCACCTCGGAAGGATGGAAGGCTGAGTCAACCTTGAGATTTGAACCGCTGAACTGTAGATAGCAATCAGCTGAAGTGGCCTGCAGTACTGCACCCTAACCACTGCGCCACCTTGGCTCTTAGAAGAGATTGGACAGCTGCTTGTCCAATGGAATGGTATAGGACAGGGGTGTCAAACTCAAGGCCTGCAGCAGAGGTGAGTTTCTGCTGGTTCACCCCAGATCGGGTGAACCAGTAGTGGTGGTGGCAGCAGGAGGCTCCGCCCACCCACCCGAATGCTTCCACATGTGCATGAGGGAAACAATAGTAAAATAAGCTAAAACCCACCACTGGCCTGCAGGCCGAATACAGCAAGCGGGGTGCTTAGATCTGGCCTGCGGGGCAACCCTGAAAAGAGAAAAGGACCGGCCTGCAGTGCCTTTGCAGTGAAAACAGAGCTCCATTTTAGCTGGCAGAGCATTGCAGGAGGCCATCGTAGCTGAAAACGGAGCTTGTGAGGGCCCATTTTTGCTGGCAGAGCACTCAGGCCACCACAGGCACCTCCGAAATGAGTGACATGCCCACTCTGGCCACACCCACTCCAGGACCCCAAGGTCAAACACAACCCTGATGTGTCCCTCAATGAAATCTAGCTTGACACCCCTAATCTAGCATCTCCAGATTGAGCAGGGGGTTGGACTAGAAGACCTCCAAGATCCCTTCCAACTTCTTTTAGTCTGTCTGTCTGTCTGTCTGTCTGTCTGTCTGTCTGTCTGTCTCTCTCTCTCTCTCTCTCTCTCTCTCTCTGACTTAAAAGTCAGTCTTGATTCTGGAAACTACATGGCCTGCATGTTCTTCCCTCAACTGAAAGAGTGTAAGTCACCCAAAGTCACCCAGTCTCAGGTCTGGAGGCCATCTTTTGCATTAGTGCCTTCATGTCTGCCACATTTTCTACTATGGAAAAATGGGAGGGGGAATTATATGGAGTATGGGAGATATACAATCCAAATAACATCCCTTTCTCAGAGAGTCAAGGACATCTTACCCTGTATCTGGAGTGGCGTTACTGGGAGGCATCTCCAGGTTGGGATAGTGCCTGATGGACATGTGGATGCTGGGCAGGGACTTGAACTTTCACTTGGGTGGGGGAAACCTGGAAACTTTCAGATTTGGGTTTTCCCAGTTGTGCCAATATGACGTCCCTAATAAAATGGAACATTGGGGAGACTCAAGCCTCGGAGTCTTCTTTCATTGGGGGTCTTACTTGGAAGCCTAACACCCAGCTGACTGCAATGAAGGCATGACCAGAATTCATGGTCCCCAGTTTCTAGTCTGGTGCCTTAACCAATACAGTCTAACTTAGTTCCTTATGCTGCCAATAATATCATTAATTAACATAAATTCATGTATAATTTAAGGAGCCATAAGTCATAATGTCAGGGTACCAAGTAACACCTCCAATGAAATAATCACCACAGGTTTTTGAGTTATATTGGCTTAGAGTTCTGTTATCCCAGACGTTATGGTTTGTAATCTGCGGGATTTCACAAACAATGTATGAAGCAAACCAATTGTGAATATTCAATTAAACATTATTAAGCAACACAAGGGTTAACTCAGTGTATGAACCCAATCATAAAACCAAGAAAACAGAGTAGAACTGACTATTTCACGCTGAAATATCCCCATGAAATTCTTTATCTGGACAATGAGTACAATCAGAATAAATGCAAAACAATTTGAAAAACTGTAATGTTTTCCCTGCAGTTTTCAGAATGTCATGATTATTGATGATGGGATGGTGGTGGTTTGCATATATTTTCTGTGTAGAGATTTATTTACTTGTCCCAGAAAGGTCTTACTGGCTGATGAACTTCTGCACCTTGGAAAAGGAATAAATAAATCAAATTTTATTGTCTGTAATGTTGCTTGTCCTATTATAATGATCTTATTAAATCTAGGAACAAAGCAGGAATCTGAATTTGTTGCAAGGTTTAATCTTCACTTGAAAATATATTACTTTTCCAAGTACTTTTATGCTTCTTCAACCAAGCAGATCTAAGCAGCTTTAAAATAAAATGAAACATATAATTATAAATAACATTGGGAGATCAATTAAACTATAATTCAATAATCCTCAAAATCTTTGTAGAACTTCTGAAGCATCAGTCACATCCTGGGTATTTATTTATCACATTCTTAATCCCCCAAATGCCCATTTTAAAGAGCCATGTTTTAACAGCTTTTTAAGTATCAATAGTGGAGAGGCAGTTCTTCTTATTAAAAGTCAATGAATCCACTGGAGTGTTAGCCGAGAAGTCTTGTTCCCAAATCTCCACTCACACTAACTCAGAAAGGTTGGGATTCTTAGCAAATATTCTCTTCCAGGTGGGCAAACGCTGTTAAAACAAGCAGCTTTGGAAACTCCGGTCTTTACAGGTATTTTGAATTGCACCTGGATACACGTGGAAAAAATTGAACAGCCTTCAACATTTTTTCCCCATTTTTTTAACCAGTAGTAGTTGGGAGATGCAGCCACTGTACCGGTATGGTGGCTCTTTTGGCCCACCTGCCCACCCGTGTTTCGTACCTGTTTTTAAGGCAACGGGGCCAATTGCGCATGCACACCTCTGACACCTCCAACGAGCAGCTGGGCATCTCAGGGATGGTGGAGGAACATGCATGAACAGACCACAAGTCGCGTACTAGTAGCAAAGATAAGAGCAACCCACCACGGCTTTGTAGCATCCCTGTGATCATGTGATCAAAATTCAGATGCTTGGCAACTGACTCATATTTATGACGGTTGCAGTGTCCTGGAGTCATATCCCCCTTTGCAACCTTCTGATGAGCCAAGTCAATAGAGAAACCAAATTCACTTAAGAGCCGTGTTAACTGCATTGATTCAGGTTATCTGAGGGACCGTCTCTTGCTGGTCACATCTACTCGACCCATTAGAGCAGGGAGGCAAGTAATGTTGTGAGTCCTGTCCCTAGGGAGATACATCTGGTGGGACCCAGAAGAAAGGCCTTCTCCGTGGTGGCTCCTTCTCTCTGGAACATCATTCCCCTGGAGATTAGACTGGCCCTGTCTCTAACACTCTTCAGGAAGATGCAGAAGACGTGGTTCTGCCAGTGGGCCTGGGGAACCCAGGAGCCTATGAAATGGCTTGTGTGATGTGGTGTTGCTGAGGTGGGGGGCTATTATTTTAATTATTTTATTATTTTATTATTTTTATATGTGATGTTTTTATATTCATCCAAGTCCCCTTGAGTCGCCATGAGCAAATAGGCTGCAATACAAAAATGTCCCAAAACAAATAAATTCATTTAACAACTGTGACAAGAAGTTGCCCTAAATGGGGTGCAAAAACCACTTAACAAATGTCTCGTTTAGCAACAAATATTTTAGATTCAAACGTGGTTGTAAATCGAGGACTACCTGTATTACAATAGAATCTCTGAAAAGGTGACGTCATTTGCCAGATGGTCGAGCCACACACTAAACATCTGTGTGATGATACACAGCCTCCCAGGTGACTTCACACCATGTACTGAAAAGCAGTTCCTGATGCCTGAAGGAGCCCTCACTTGACGTGAAACCAAATCATTTGGTAATGGCCTGTAAATCAAAAACTGTCGTGTACAATAGAGTTTCTTGCAAACAAAGTCACAATTATTGCTAGAGGGTGACTAGCAAACTTAGGCAAGGCTATTTGGTGAGGCCATAATAGTTAGGGAAGACCCCCCACCCCCGGGTCATTTCTCTAAATTTTCAGCTTGCATTTTTAAATATATGTCCCTTTTCTTCATTGTTTATATTCTTATATATGAATCATGGTCGTGTCTTTTATATTTTTATTGTTCCAGCCTTCCCGTAATACATAATTTTTATTGTTTTTAAGAGTTTTGTTTAATGTGTAATGTTGTAAATAACATTAGGGAATTGTGATTATCGGAAGCATTCAAAAATAATCAAGGATATAAAAAAAAATATCTCCAAGTTAAATTCTACCATAGGTGATTTCCTGGATATTTCATGCAGCTTTCCTGGCCACTGTGCAGACATGGTTTGTCACTGCTTTTTTTAAAATGTATTTTTTTCAATATCCTCGTCTGAATTAAAAATGGATATTTCCTGATGGATGACCATCTACTGTAAGTGTCAGGGTTCCAAATAGCATCCAAAATTAAATCAGAGTAAAAGGCAAAGTATTGCTCAAAGTTCCAATGTATTAAGAGAGCCATGTTGGCACATCTGGGAAAACCCGAATCTGAAAGCTTCCCGGTTTTCCCCACCTAACTGATAGTTCACGATTTTGCCCCCATGCCTACAAGTCCATCACATGGGCCAATCTTCCACTGCCATGCTGGCAGTTCCACTCATCCAGTTCCAGTCAGGTGCAGAGGTGCAGAAACAAAGAATGACCTTGGCTTTCTAGAAAGGAATTTTATTTTAGCTACATAGCATCTACCTCCCTACAATCCCCCCTTCCATTTTCCCACAATAGAAAAGGCATAGTAGAATAATAGAAAGTGTGGCAAGCTGAATATCCAAAATGAATATGGCTGCAGGCACACACACACACACAACTTGTTACATTATGTAGGTGCAATAAAACAGGCTATCTGAGAATTTGCTATTTTACCTTTATTATGTGATCTGAGTTCCTCACAATCACACAGCAAAAATATCTGCCATAATTTTCAGACAGGCCACAGGGGAATTTATGTAGGCAGGAGTGGGGATTAAATAAATTAGGTTACATGACCACAGAATTGAATCCTTCTTTTTTACATGTATAGGTATCCTCGAGTTATGACGGTAAATCAGCCTGGAGTTAGTCATAAGTTCAGGTTGTTAAGTGGGTCTTCACCAGTGGTGGGATTCAAAAAATGTTTCTACCAATTCTGTGGGCATGGCTTGGTGGGCATGACTTGGCTTAATGGGCATGGCTTGGTGGGCATGGCAGGGGAAGGATACTGTAAAATCTCCATTCCCTCCCCACTCCAGGGGAAGGTTACTACAAAATCTCCATTTCCTCCTGATCAGCTGGGATTTGGGAGGCAGAGAATAGATGGGGATGGGGCCAGTCAGAGGTGGTATTTAACTGTTCTCCGAACTACTCAAAATTTCTGCTACCTGGAAAACCCTCTCCTTGCCAAAGAGTCTTCTCCTGGCGCACTGTGCTTCTCTCCCCCCATCACCGGAAGCTCCTCTCAAAATTGTAGCGCCGACGGGTGACAGAGCCACAGCAGAGGGTGGAAAGAGCCACATGCAGCTCCAGAGCCACATGCAGCTCCAGAGCCGCAATTTGCTGACCCCAGGCCTATCTAAACCATTTATAGGATTAGCCAATTTGGCATATACCAGAAACTGCTGACGTTAGAAGAGGTACCGTAAGTTTTCAATAATAGGGGTTAAGTTCTCATTTAAAACAGCTCTGGGTTAGCCAAAATAAGAGTGTTAATGATGGATTAATCATCACTTTCTGTGAAGAACTGAAACATTATTTATCTATCAGATTTATATGGCTGCCCATCTCACAGAAATGACTGGGTGGTGTATAAGGAACAGCTCTGCAGAACTAGACTGGTTGTCTAGTTGTATGAGTTCCGACAAGGTGTATAGAACTCCTTGCTGGTCATGTTTCTTCATTTTTGAGGTGAAAAACGTGGGAAGAAAACAATTTTGTCTTTAAAAAAAAGCAGGAAAAAATGAAGGCCCTCATGACACTTTTATGGCCATTCCCTGTTAAATGAGACCGAGTGTAGCAATAGGCTGGATGAGCTCTGTTTTACAATCACAATCAGTGGGTGAATCATCATGATCCCAGCTGAGCTCGTTGTGTTTTTCATGAGTGATAAAATTTGGCTCCCTTCTAAGAAACCCAAGTTTCTTTTTAATTGCAAGATTTCTTTCGTTAGACCAGCTGCATGATCTGTGATGGCCCTTATACTCTTTGCAAAGTGGGCAATCCGGGACATTGAGAATGTTGGGGTAGACTACATTAGAGGACAGAGGGCAGGATGCAAGTGAACAAGTGGACATTGAATGATATTGTTATTCTCTGCTGAACTGGATTTAGGGACTGAAAATCAAAGTAATTAGAGTCTTTTATTATTGAATGAATGCTTACTGTTATAAGGCATGATTCAGAGGCTGACTCGGCTGTGGAATCTGATAATGTCCCTCCAGCTGAGCCTGCCCTTCAGAATGGTCAGCTTCAGGAACCAGGAAGCCAGGATTCAATGGAAGCTGATCATCCATAGGCATCTCCAGTTCAGCTGGGGTGGTCAGATGATGAGGCATAACCCTCAAGCTTCAGGCCTAGGTAAATCTAGAACCAAGTTGAGCAACGTTCCGCAAGTCATGGGTGTCAAACTCACGGCATCATGTTGCCATCACATGATGTTTCACAACGTTTTTCCCCTTTGAGGAGCTTGGGTGGGTGTGGCCTATGCATAACGCATCCGGCCCATGTGCCACCAGTGTGCCACCCCTGCGCTAAGTAAAGCAGGGCTGTCAAAGTCAGGTCATCATGGCAGTGTCACATGACATATTGGGACTTCCCCCCCTTTGCTAACCTGGGTGTGGGCGTGGCCAGTATGTGACGCATCTGGCCCGTGGGCTGAGTGTTTGTTAACCCTGAAGTAACGGATGAGGTAATTTTAGCCAGCTGGCTATAGAAATTTGCCCTGTTTTCCCCAAAATAAGACCTCCCCAGATAATAACCCCAATCGGGCTTTTGAGCACATGCGCTAAAATAAGCCCTCCCCCCAAAATAAGCCCTCCCTGAAAATATTGCAACACAGAAGCAGCCATGAGGTGACCACACTCACTGCCTTCTGCCTTTATCTCAAAAATAATAAGACCTCCCCGAAAATAAGGCCAAGTGCTTATTTCGGGGGTCAAAAGAAAATAAGACCCTGTCTTATTTTTGGAGAAACACAGTGATTAACAATTTGCTTGCAGTCTTTGTGGCAGATATCTCTTAGACTTCTTAGCTCTTGTCCCTGTTTTTTTGTTTATAACTTGACCAGTGGACTGGCTGACTACCTATTTGGTAACCAGTGACTCTTGGAATGCATTTGGACTATGCTATTGTTTCTTGGACAGTACTTGACTTACAACAGTTTATTTAGTGATTGTTTGAAATTACAATGGCACTGAAAAAAGGGATTTATGGCCATTTCTTATACTTATGACCATTGCAGCATCCCCGTGATCATGTCATTAAAATTCAGAAACTTGGCAACTGGCTCATATTTACAATAATTGCAGTCTCCTGGAGTGATGTAATCACCTTTTGTGACCTTCTGACAAGCAAAATCAAAGAGAAAGCCAGGTTTACCTAACAAAGATGTTACTGACTTAGCAAGGGCATGGATTCATTTAAGAACTGTGGCAAGAAGGGTCATAAAATGGGGCAAAAGTCACTTAACAAATGTCTCACTTAGCAACAGAAATTTTGGGCTCAGTTGTGATCATACCGTCATAAGTCAAGAACTACCTATATTTAGTTTTCTTCAAGCAAGCTCTCTTACTAGGCATTTGACTCACGTTTCTATCTGCTGTCACCCGCCTAGAACTGTAGTAAATCTTTGAATACTGTGCTTGAGTGTACATACTTATCAGCAAGCTTGAAACATAACACATATCTTAATGCATTAAGATCCAGTGAAGCTTTTGAGAAACTATAGAGCCGTTTCTGTCATGAATAAATCATTCAGATTAACTATGCACCTATGTTTTAACCTGTGACACAAATGTAATCAAAATAACTCTCTAAAAGTTGAAATGGATGCTTAGTCCTAACTCTTAATAGTTATAATGCTTTTCATGCCACTTTTGTCTTTTGCTGTTGTTTCAAATAAATCAGGTTATTCCTTAAGTGTTCACAGCTGATACCACCAAGTAGCATTTAGCAGACAACCATAGATTGCATTATTTAAACTTCAGAAGGAGATAGAACAATATATATTTGTAATGTTTGTGTTCATGGAAAAGAGTCTTTAGGCCATCTGATGTTATGATTTGCTGCCTTCCTTGCTGATGACAGGGGCAAGTATTGTTGTGGCCCACCAGCAGCCAGCGGAGCTGGCAACAGATTCGGACAGTCAGGAGCTTGGGAAGAAACATGCGCCAGTCCTGGAGTCTGGGGAAGGCTCTGCTGAGGGCTCTGTGTTGGAGGTAGAGAGGGTGCCAGAGCTGTATGCCAGTTATGTGCTGTCAGACACCAGTGAGGCAGATGAACAGCTGAAGCCTGTTCCCAGTGTGCACATGTGCAGAGTTGTCAGACAAAGGGAACAGCTAAAGAACAGGAGTCGACTTGGGAGTAAGGGAGCGAGCCGCAGTGGCGGCGGAAAGGCACAAAACAGCCGAGAGCCCGGAGAAGCCTCTGCAGTGGTCCCTGGAGTGCGCCGAGCTCTCCATTCATGTCGGGACTGCCTGCGAGGTCTGAAACAGACCTTTTTCTTCTCCTTTTGCTGCAGCTGAAGAGGAAGTGAGGGAGAATTGTGCAGAGGCGACGCAGGAGGGTTGTGAATATTTGCACATAGCCAAGATGGCGGAGGGTGCTGGGAGGTCGCCTTCTCCACTTTCTCCTGGGAAGGGTGCCTCTTCAAGGCAGCACCCTACTACCTCTTCTAGAAGGCAAAAGGCCTCTGCTGCCTGTCCCTTACGTGCCACCCAGAGGGATGAACTAAGGAGGCATAAGGCCCTCAGAAAGACTTTTTCTAGGGCAGAGAAATTACGGGCTCAGCTCTTCTCCCTCCTGCTCTAGATCCCCATTGGGGGGCACACCCCAGCCTACTTCCCCTCCAGGTTCTTTGAAGAGGTTTCCCCTTCTCCACCCCTTTCCTTGGAGGACCATGATCTGGACCTGGAAGATCCCTGCATGTAGGTGGGCCCACCTAGGGATCAGGCTTCGCCCAGGCCTCTTTTGGCTTCCCAAGCCAATGCAGATCAGGCATTTATTTTGATCCCTTCTGTGCAAGGTGCATGCCACTGCACAGCTGGAGGGGGCAAGGGGGATAAAGAAGGGGCTCCAGCAAAAAAAGCATGAGGGCCCAGTTTTTTCTGAACCCAAGACTGCCAAGGAGGAGATTCCTGCCCCTCACCTGTTTTTGGAGGCTGTGAAGAAACAGTGGGAGAAGCCAGTGGCTTTTCCCAATCCTGGCAGCAATGATAGGTGTTTCTATAACATTCATCCAAACTTTTTCCAAGCTTACAGATGCCCACCATGGATCCTCCTGTGGTCGCTTTGGTGTCTCCCACCTCCCTGGTGGCCAAGGACATTGCTGACAACCTGAAGGCTGACGACAGAAGGCGGACATGCTCAGGGGTTAGGACTTCAGGGACCAGGAGCACCTTGTCCTCACCACGGATGCCAGTCTGTTCGGTTGGGGGGCGACCTTGGGGTCTTAGTTGGCACAAGGACCGTGGTCATGGAGGGACCTTCAACACATCAATTGGCTGGAGTTCTGGGCGATCCATCTGGCCCTGCAGCATTTCCGGAGCATTGTTGAGGGACGTCACATCCTGGTCTTACCAACAATGTTGTGGCAAAGGCCCTCATAAATCAGCAGGGTGGCACACACTCCAAGGTACTGCACACTGAGGCAATGTCACTAGGAAACTGGGCGGAGAGGCACCTGCGTTCCATCCCAGCATTGACAATCATCAGGCCAACTGGTTGAATTGAGAGACGGTGGACAATGGGAAGTGGAGTCTCTCTCAGGAGCTGTCCCGGAATATTTGCCAGAGGTTCGGGAGACCGGTGGTGAACCGGTGTTACCGCCTCTCTTCGGGAGGGGAACTTCCCCGCCGCACTGAAAGCGGCGGTGGTGAGACCCCTCCTAAAGAAGCCATCTCTGGATCCAGCTGTTCTTAATAACTATCGCCCAGTCTCCAACCTTCCCTTCCTTGGGAAGGTTGTTGAGAAGGTGGTGGCCTTCCAGCTCCAACGGTCCTTGGAGGAAGCAAACTATCTTGACCCCTTCCAGTCAGGCTTCAGACCCGGTTACAGCACAGAAACCGCTTTGGTCGCATTGACCGATGATCTCTGGAGAGCCAGAGATGGAGGACATTCCTCCATCCTGGTCCTCCTTGACCTCTCAGCGGCTTTCGATACCATCGACCATGGTATCCTTCTGCGACGACTGCGGGAGGTGGGAGTGGGAGGCACCGTGTTGCGGTGGTTCTCCTCCTACCTCTCGGACAGGTCGCAGTCGGTGTTAGTGGGGGGGCAGAGATCGTCCCCTAGGCCCCTAACATATGGGGTGCCTCAGGGCTCGGTCTTATCCCCCCTACTATTCAACATCTACATGAAACTGCTGGGAGAGATCATCCGCAGGCACGGGATCAGATACCATCAATATGCGGACGATACCCAGTTCTATCTGTCCGCCCCGTGCCAACTCAATGAAGCGGCAGACGTGATGAACCGAGGCCTTGAGGCCGTTATGGACTGGATGAGGGTTAACAAGCTCGTACTCAACCCAGAAAAGACCGAGTGGCTGTTGTGCTTCCCTCCCAAAGATTCGACCAATATTCCATCACTCAGGCTGGGGGGTCAAATTTTATACCCCTCAGAGAGGGTTCGCAACTTGGGAGTCCTCCTGGATCCACAGCTAACGTTTGACCACCACCTGACGGCTGTGACCAGGGGGGCATTCGCCCAGGTTCGCCTGGTGCGCCAGTTGCGACCCTACCTGAATCGGGAGGCTCTCACAACAGTCACTCGGGCCCTTGTGACCTCTAGGCTGGAATACTGCAATGTGCTCTACATGGGGCTGCCCTTGAAGAGCATCCGGCGACTTCAGCTAGTGCAGAACGCGGCCGCGCGAGTGATTGTGGGTGCACCTCGGTTCACCCACATAACACCTATCCTCCGCGAGCTGCGCTGGCTACCTGTCGATCTCCGGATGCGCTTCAAGGTGCTATTAGTCACCCATAAAGCCCTGCATGGTAGTGGATCTGGGTACTTGAGAGACCGCCTTCTGCCAATTACCTCCCTGCGACCAATTCGATCTCATAGATTGGGCCTCCTCCATATTCCATCGGCCAGCCAGTGCCGGCTGGCAACTACAAGGAGGAGGGCCTTCTCAGTAGTAGCCCCGACCCTTTGGAACGAGCTCCCCGTGGAGATTCGTACCCTCACCACCGTCCAGGCCTTCCGCACAGCCCTTAAGAACTGGCTAGCCCGTCAGGCCTGGGGACAAGGATAGTCGCCCCTCCCGAATGATGAATGAATGTTGCTTATTACTTTTATTATATGTGTCTACGTCATTGTTTGTATTCCCCCCTTCCTGATTTTATGTGAGCCGCCCTGAGTCCCCTCAGGGAAAAGGGCGGCCTACAAATGTTAATAAACATTACAAACATTACAAACATTACCTCTTCGCCACCCCATCCAACATGCAGCTTCCCTGGTTCTTTTCTTGGTTGCTAGCTTGGGGAACAGAGAGGGTCAATGCTCTTCACATGAGATTGTACACTTTTCCTCCCCTCCCTCTCATTTCCAGGTCATTCAGAAGGTAGTCAGGGAACAGATGGAGGTCATCCTGGTGGTTCCGCAGTGGCCACGGAGGGCTTGGTTTGCAGACCTCATGGGCCTGTCAGTTCAGCTCCCATGGAGAATTCATGGGAGGGGAGGATAGAGTTTCATCAGGGGAAGCTGGTGCACCCAGAGCCACACTGGCTGTAGTTACCCATGGGGAGATTGAGTGGGAGTGCTTGAGGGAAGCTCATCTGTCCCACCTGGTGATCAGGACCATTGAGGCTTCACGTAGGCAGTCCACAATGAGGATTTATGACTCCACCTGGTCCTCCTTTGTGACCTGGTGTTAATCTGCCCAGATAGTGCCCACTAGGGCTACGGTCCTGCAGGTCCTAGAATTCATCCAGGATGGGTTGGACAAGGGGCTTTCCCATGGCACTGTGAAGAGGCAGCTAGCTGCACTCGCCATGGTTATTCCAAGTGAGGGCTCAGTTTCTCTAACCCAGCTGCCAGTGGTTAAGAGGTTTCTTAGGGGGGTCTCGAATTTACGTCCACCTGTGGTCCATAGGTTTCCCACATGGAACCTCTCCATGGTGTTGCAGGCCCTTATGTCAGAACCATTTGAACCATTGAGAATGGTCAGGCTGAAGCTGCTCACCTTTAAGGTGGTGTTTTTAGTAGCAGTCACTTCAGCGAGGTGTGTGTCCGAACTAGGGGCCCTTTCTGCCAGGGAAGATTTGTGTGTGTTTCACAGCAACAGAGTTGTGCTTCGTCTGGACCCAGTGTTCTTACCTAAGGTAAATTCAATTTTTCACAGTTCCCAGGAGGTGATCCTTCCGGATTTCTGTCCAGATTCGGTCAGGGAAAGGGAGCATCAGTGGCACCATTTAGACATCAGACGGGATTTACGCATATACTTGAAGCAGACAGTGGCCTTCAGGAGGTTGGAGGCTTTGTTTTTATCTTTTCAACCTTCATCGCTAGGTAAATGGTCACCTCTTCCACCATTAGCCATTGGATCCATTTGACTATCGCCCTTGCCTGTGACTCACAGAGGTTGCCTGTGCCGGTCGGTATCATGGCACATTCCACAAGGAGCGCGGCCACTTCAGTGGCATGGGCTACTCAGGCTCCAATAGGTGATATTTTCAGGGTGGTGACATGGGCTTCTCCGTTACCATTTATTTGGCATTACAGGTTGGACATATTCACATCGGCTGATGCGGCGTTTGGTCACTGGGTCCTCCAACAGGTCCTAGTAGATCAATAGTTTCTCACCCCATGGGACAGTAGCTTGGGTAGGTCCCACTACTGGTCAACCAGCCCCTCACTCCAGAAAATGGCAGTTAACCTCTGCTTGAGGCTAGATAGATAGCTTGTGGGGTGGAGGTTTCTCCTTTGTGACTTGTTTTCAGGGTCTCAGGAGAGCACGGTTCGATGAAACTGGACTCAGAAGGGTGGAGCACAGGGGTGTGGCTTCAGCTTCATCCCAGTCTCGAGGCCAATTGGGCATGATTATACCACTACTGGGCCATCCTGCCCCAACTCCTAAAATTGTAGTTCATGTAAGACCAACTGCTAATCTCCACTTCTTGAAGTTTAGAAGAGTAATACTTTATTTTTTTTTCTGTTTAAGAGAGCTTGGGATTCTATTGATGGTGAGACTTCTTTATGGGATGTGTTTTGATGACTAAGCATTCCTCAGTTGCCAAAGTACTTTTTGCATCCCCCCTCCTTTTCATCTTGCTGAAAAAGAAGATAAGGCTCTCAGGGGGTTTTAGACCAGAGCTGCACATAAGTTGATTGCAGATTTGCCCCCAATTAATTTACCTGCTATGAAACTTGCTTGTTACTAGGAATCCAGGCCAAGAGGCAAAAAATAATTTCGTCATACTGGCATTCAGTGCTGAATCTGAATAGTTCTGTAGCTTTACTTAAAATTGACAGTTGAGGCTCCTGCTGGGATTCCAATGCCAAATATAACACACTTTGTTAATGAAGAATGCATATCTTTCCCACAAGATGATAGCTCTCAATGTTGCAAGATGACTTCTAAGAAAAACTACATAACACTCTGATGTTGAAGTCAACATTCAAACAGCCAAAGAATGCAATTGTTATGTTGATATTGCTAGAGAAAATAAATAAGATATGCCAGCAGGGGAATTCTAGGAATTGAACTTCACATGTATTAAAATTGCAAAGATTGAGGGAAAACTTATTTAAAGGGAGAATGATTGCCTTCTGGACAGTGGTGGGTTCCTGCTGGTTCGGACCGGTTCGGCCAAACTGGTAGTGGTTTGGTGGCCTGGGTCACTGGAACTGGCAGCAACCCAGGTCTGCCACATCCCCAAATTGGTTCTCCGGGTGGCACCATAAGCGCCACTATCTTGTTTTTTGCTTCTGCGCATGCACAGAACAATTTATAGCACTGCGCTTGTGCGCATGCACATGGCACAGCCATGAGTGAACTGGCAGTAGTGACTGATGGAACCCACCATTACTTCTGGTGTTGCCTCTTATTCAGACCTAGAAGTACACTTAGGTTGCCCGAGCAATTTTAGAATGTGCTACAAGAGTCTACAGTATAATGTCTCTTGGAATACATTTGAAACCTTATCTGGACATGATCAGAAATGTTGGTGCAACGAATCCATTCTAAAGTACATGTTTCAAAACCAAGATTTAGAGATACAGTGGGAAAGGGTGATAGAAATATCATTAAACAGAGCCTTGAGCCACTGACTAAAAGGCAAACCTCTCTCCTGTTATCTGAATTCCTGCTCTCAAAAGCTGCTCAATATAGGGATTCTGTATCTGTAGGGCAATAAAATACATAGGTTGTCCTCAACTTACAACCATTTGTTTAGTAGCTATTCAAAGTTATAATGGCCCTGAAAAAGTGACTTACAACCAGTCCTCATACATATGACCATCACAGTATCCCCATGTTCAAGGGATTAACTATTGAGCACTTGACCACTGGCCTGTATTTATGACAGTGTCCTCAGGTCACTTGATCTCCATCTATGACCTTCCCGAAGGGCTTCTAATAAGCAAAGTCAACGGGGGAGCCAGATTCGCTCAACAACTGCAGTTGTAAAAAGAAAGTAAAATTGGGTGTGATTTCAGTCAATCAGAATAAGCTGGAAGGGACCTTGGAGGTAGAATAGAGTAGAGTAGAGTAGAGTAGAGTAGAGTAGAGTAGAATAGAATAGAATAGAATAGAATAGAATAGAATAGAATAGAATAGAATAGAATAGAATAGCAGAGTTGGAAGGGACCTTGGAGGTCTTCTAGTCCAACCCCCTGCCTAGGCAGGAAACCCTATACCATTCCAGACAAATGGCTATCCAACATCTTCTTAAAGACTTCCAGTGTTGGGGCATTCACAACTTATGGAGGCAAGTTGTTCCACTGATTAATTGTTCTAACTATCAGGAAATTTCTCCTCAGTTCTCAGTTGCTTCTCTCCTTGATTAGTTTCCACCCATTGCTTCTTGTCCTGCCCTCAGATGCCTTGGAGAATAGTTTGACTCCCTCTTCTTTGTGGCAACCCCTGAGATATTGGAACACTGCTATCATGTCTCCCCTAGTCCTCATTTTCATTGAACTAGGCATACCCAGTTCCTGCAACTGTTCTTCATATGTTTTAGTCTCCAGTCCCCTAATCATCTCTGCAGGTCTTCTACTCCAGCCCCCTGTTCAAGCAGGAGAGCCTATACCAGGGGTGTCAAACTGGGCCAGATGCATCACGCACAGGCCACACCCATCCCAGCTCCATGAAGGGGGGGAAATGTCATGATACGTCACATGACAGCAATGTGATGCCACAGGTTTGACACCCATGCCCTATACCATTTCAGACAAGTGAGTGTGCAGTCTCTTCTAAAAAACCTCCAGTGATGAAGCACAGCTTGGATTATAAAAGCTGCTGGAATTTTCCTGAACTAGTCATATTAGTGAGACAAGAAATGGGTTTCTGTAGGGAGGATCAGGGAGGCTTTGACAAGGGTTTCTGTGTCAAGAAAGGTGACAATATATTAGCTCAACCGTGCAATTGAAAGCCCCACTCCTGCTTTTCTTACATGTGTTGTGCCATCTCTTTTATTATGAGAAAGATCACAAAGCTAAATTTCAGAATGGCACTTAAATAGTGCCTTATGGTAAAGACACAAGTCATTGATAGCATATCGCTGGTTTGAAATTTCTTAGTGAAAAAAATGTAACTTTATGGAGTAAAATTGAAAGGCGTTGATTATGATTGCCATATTCATAACCACAAGGGTGGCAATAAAGTCTATACAAAGCTATTATATAAGTGGGATGGACTCCAAGCACTGGAAATAAAAGATATCCAGATGTCTTTAGTGAATCTTGAGCATTCATATTAGGAATTTAGAAATAAAAGAAATAAAAGTATTATTAGTAGAAACAAGCTGGAAATTTCCATCTTCAGCATAAAACTATTGTGGACGTGATTTCCTTCCATCATCCTTCCATGACTTTCTCAAATACTTTATTCCTTTTATCTACAGTCACCAGGTCAGATATTCCAGACCCCTATAAATATGAGAGTTCCTTTTAATGTTGTTAAAATTAAACTCTCAAATTGAATGAAAATCTGCTGCTATCCCTCATGACAGAATGAAATCTGTCACTATTTGGGAAGATTGTTTTAGTGAAAATTATGATTTGATCCTGCATTACGTCTATTTTTCAGTCAGTTCCATATGTACAATCTAGCAAAACATTTATATCTTGGCAGTCTTTCTTAGAAAAAAAATATATCCGAAGAGGTAAATAACTACTTGTTGGACTAAACATTACAAAATACAAAGAAGACATTTATTAATCTTTAATCTAACTCTCTGTCTTTGTCAACTTTGTAATTATATACATGTTAGTAAAGAAATTGGCTATATTGCTTGGATGCAGATAGAAAACCTTTTCTTCCAGCTGAATTTGGAAATTCCCTCAGCTCTTTTATAACTCTGCACCTGCAGGATTTGGGCATTCCTGGGTAAAGCTTAGGTATCATGTATTCCCCCTCATCTTCCTTCTTTAAAAAGGTGGTCTCAATTTTTCTGTTGCAATTAAACATAAGTGATGTGAGCGTTGTGAAGAGAAGGATTATATTTGTAAGATTCTGCATTTGATTAATATGGGTTCTTTTGGAAGAGCTGAAGTTTCAGTCATTTTTTTAAAGTGGGTTTTTGCCTTTTTCAGTCCATTTATCCCATCCACCACCACCCCATTCTTATTAAAAGTGAATTAATGCATGAGAACTTTGTATTGCTTCAAACTTGTAGCTAGGGGATTAATTCTCACCATTTGTTAACTGACTAACTCCCATTTTAAAAACATGTCTCTCTAAAAGCATTATGAAAAAACTGATCCTTTTTTTCAAATTCACAATGGAATGATCTCATATATAAACAATCTTTCAAAACAACCTCACTTTTAGTTAATCACTGGTAGTATATTATTCCTATATGTCTGTATCAAATGTCTTGAAAAAGCTGTGTGTGAAAATGGACATATGCCTTCATATGTGCTTTACATACCCCATGATTAAACACTTTGGAAAAGAGACCTCAGTCATGTTTATGAAGTTTTTCTTTCCTTTGTTCCTTCCTTCCTTCCTTCCTTCCTTCCTTCCTTCCTTCCCTCCCTCCCTCCCTCCCCCTCTCTTTCTTTCTTTCTTTCTTTCTTTCTTTCTTTCTTTCTTTCTTCCTGAGAGTTTTTGCGGAATCAAAGTTTGGATTGTCATCTTCAGCCCTAAAGGTATCATGGAAGAATTGGCTGGTGGGAGTCTGAAATTAGAAAAATTGACCTAAACTGTTAAGAGATTAAGAGATAGCAAAATATAAAAATAGGTTTATAAATGCATGGTCTATATGTATATTCTTCTATGCAGAATGCAGATTATGGGCCAAAGGGCCCATAATTAGTTGACACACAGAGATTAGTAGATAGCTAGGTTCTTTTTCTTTACTTGTATAACATTTTTCCTTAACATTTCTGCTTGTTAAATTCTACTCTAGTTATTTCAGCCTGCTATACAATCCTGTCTAATCCAGTTTTATCTTCTGCCTTTCATTTATATTATTAGCCATACCTTCCAGCCTTGAGTCATCTTCAGACTTGATAAGAATCCCCCTCACCTGCCACATTGATAAAAATACTGAACAACACAGTACCTAGCATTGAACCATATGGCACTTCACTCAGTACTTCTTCCAAGCTGAATTGGAGCTATTAATAAGCCATTTTTGAGTGGGTCATGAAGCCAACGGTGAGTTCATCTAACAATGCTATCACCCAGCCCATATTTTACCATTTTATTAAATGGAATACCATGAGGCATTCTGAGGAGGCTATTTTGATGATCCACATGAACCCTCTATGGCATTTCCTTTGATCCCCAAAGTTAATAACTCTCTGAAAGAAAGTGAAAAAATAATGTGACATTGTTTGTGACAAACTCTGCTGGGTTTGAAGTGAAGTGTACCTTACGAAATTGCCATTTGTTTGAGGACTGTGCCTGCTGCAGATTTGCAACATTCCAAGTCCTTCTTTCCCATTTGATAGGGATGACATGTGTTCTCCCAAAACCTTTTGGGACCTCAGAAGTCATCCCTCCATCCCTTCCGAATGCCTCCTTTCTCTTTCTCAACAGCAAAACATCCGAGGTCCCCAAGGCTGACTTCCATAACATTCCAAAACAAAGACTCACAGAAGAACGCCGTAAATGCAGGATATGGTGCCAGTCTCAATTATGGTCAATAAGCGAGGACTACTTATATTTAGGATTGCACTGGTATTTGAGGTATTGAGTAGGGTTTTGAATGCAAGACTGCAATCTTTGATATCTATCGCTGTGTTTCTATCTCTGTTTATTAGCAAGAGCAACAATACTCTACCTATTTCACTAGATAAATCAATATTATTTCCCTTCAGGCTGCTGCTTGCATTATGAGCAATATAGGGAAGAATGGACCTTTTGAAAACTAAAATCAAGAATGCAAGTATGCATGAAAATGAAAAGGCAACTAATATATGCAACTCCCTGTTTCAGTTGCCATACAGCTGGAAAACATGTCAGTGAAAAAGCTGAGAATCTGTGTGCTAATTTTAGTTATGCAGGATTTACTTTATAAAACCATTTGTCTTGTGTAGTGCTGAAGGCTAAATCTTTAGAGCCAGATGGTGGGCAAAGATTAATTAATCTGATAGACCAGGTGAAGAAGAGTTATGGTGGGGATACTACAGATCATTTTTAAATCTTTTCTGCATTTGGCAACAGTGGCACCATTTCCTTGCATCGCTGAATAAACACACCTTTTACGAGAAGGGGAAATTAAATCTTCCAGCATGTGATAGTAAAAAATACTGTACATATGCTTAGGAAATCTGTGATTTTTCATGTTTAATGTTTTGCAGACAGATTCATTACAACTGATACTAAGAAGTATAATCGTCTTTGACTTACAACCATTCCTTTTGCAACTGAAGTTACAACAACACTGAACAAGTGACTTACAAATGGTCCTCACACTTTGAACTATATCTCCATATTCACATGATCAAAATCCAAGCACTTGGTAGCTAGGATGTATTCACAACAGTTGTGGCATCCCAGGGTTGGCATTCGCAACCTTCCCAACTGGTTTCTGACAAGCAGAGTGAATGGGGAAGCCAGATTGTTTTAACAGCTGCATGAGCCAGACAATTGCTGTGATTGGCTTAATAATCATGGTAAAAGAGGTTGTACAGCCTTGCTTAACAACAAAACTTCTGGTTCCCAGTTGTGGTCATTAGTTGAGAACTTCCTGTAAATAAACAGATTTAACTCTGCAAAATGAGACTTCAGTTTTTCAGAGCACTGAAGAAACACATTCCTTTCCTATCTATGGAAAGCTGGGGAGGATTTTTAAATATTTAAATATCAGGAGAACCATTTTTCTTCAACAGCAAGCTTTTAAGTGCTATTTAGATTTTCCTACATTATTATTCACCCTCATGCCTTCACTGAGATCATGTTTCCTAAAAAAGAAGTGATCTTTCTGAATGAGGGTACATTTATTATGTTGGCCAGGGGGAAGGGGGGAAACTCAACATTCAGGATGGCCAAAATTCATTAGTCTTTGAACCACATTTCAAAAGCCTTTTCCAATCCATCAATCTGATATCTGTAAGAATATTTTGCATGCATCTCAACAGACCTCTTGGAAATAGGGAGGGAGCAAGGGAGGGAAGGAAGGAGAAGGTAGGAGAAAGAAAGAGAAAGGATATAGAAGTATCCTTTCCATAAAGTAAGGTAAGATTGTTGGAAGGTCAGGTGCACAAAAATAAATCTCTGCTTCTCCCTTCTACTAAAATTTTCTGCAATTTTCTCCCTTCTTCTCCCTTCAACTGCCATTTTCTATATTCTTAGTTAGACACAAGCAAGGATATGCCAGAAGAAGGCATAAAAAAATCAGGACTAGCCAGAATAATTTAATCGATGAAGTTTATTACATATGTAATACACATAAAATCAAACAGTTTGATTGCACTATCATGACCACTCTTTTTATCTTTTTAAACCATAATCTGAAGCTATCCCCATATACTGTAGATGGAGGCTGTGTACGTAGGTCAACCTGTATATCTCAACCTCAGCACATTGATGAATAAAATGCTGATGGATTGCAATATTCTCTTTCCAAAAGAGTGAACTGTGAATTCCTCCAGCTCTTTAAAAATACCCTATGTAAACTGGGATGCTCTATCTTTACAGGTTCCAAAAATGTAGGAGAGGCAACTATTCAAATTCTTTCCAAAGAACAGCTTGCTGTCAAAGACTTGGACATCAACCAAAGATATCCAATATGCTTGCCAATAGAGGCATGTACAGAAGTGTAAAAAAGGACAAGTTATAGGTTGTGACTGCACATAGAAAGCTATTTATTTTCTTGGGCACTGTTAAGGCTCCATGGAATGACTGTTTCTTTGGGCCATTTGGGTTTCCATTTCACTTTTTTTAAACTTTTCACAGTGCCACACAAAATAAATACCTTGGGTATAATAACAGAAAAATATGAATTATTTATTTTATTTTTCAATCAATGCTCCTCCTAGAGAGGTTCAGCGTGGTGTACAAAAAGGAAAGAGAATACTACCAGCTTTGCTAAATTTGTTTATTCATTAACCATATTTATATAGACATTCCAGAGGTGGGTTCCTACCAGTTCGCACCTATTTGGTAGAACTGGTTCATCAAATCTACCGAACTGGTTAGAAGAGGTTCCACCAGTGGACCCGGAAAGCAGGCCACACCTACAGAAGATGTTCCAAAAATTTTTTGAAACCCACCACTAAGACATTCACTTCATTAAATATGACTGTGGGTGGTGTTCAACTAATAGTTAAAAGAACTATTAAAATACTTTAAAAATAAAACAAATTAGATAATAAAAGATTGTGGGAGAACACCCACCTAAACTCAAAACTCAACTCTTCTTTAGGGGTTAGTGGAGGATCAGCTGTGGCAGCCGAGCCCCGGCCGCCTTTCCCCAAACCCGGACAGTGCTCCTCCTGCCTCCCCGGTGGTCCGAGCTGCAGCAAGCAAAGCACCACTTCAGCAGTGCTTATCTCTATCCAGGCTGCAAAGTACAGGGAGCAGAAACTAGCCACCACCGCCACTGCGATCCTGCTGTTGCTGGTGGTGGTGATAGTAATAGTACAATAGTAATGCATCTTCGCTGTATGTTCCGCCACACCCAGTCTCGTGGGAGGCAAAATGGGAGGCACCCCACCAGCAGAGCCTCTGGGTGGAAGATAAGTGAAGGGCGTAGTGGTGGGAGAGGCTGGCGGTCCTTGAAGCTAGCTCTCGAGGAAGGTGGCAGAAATGAGGCCCGGGGCTCACTTCCCTGCCTCCTTCCACTGATAGCTTCCAGTAGCAGGTTGCCGCCCATTGCAGGTGCCCAGGGTAGCCTCGACCCCTGCCTCCCCACCACCTCCAAGCCCATGGAACCTCCCTGCCAGTCCACCAACCTGGGGATGCTCCCAGTTCTGCTGGGTGGCTGCTCCTTCGTGCCCCATTACGGGCTGCAGTTGGGCTTTTGTCGGACCAAACCACCTGAAACCCATCTCTGATCCACACATACTGCAATATAAAACATAGCCTAAGTTAAAATACATAACTAACTCTGTGCATGACAATGGGCATAACAATCAGAAATGTGAATGCACATACATCTTGTATGTTTGCTAGGGCCATGTGAGGCCAAATAGCAATTTGAGACACAGTGGAGACATTAGTAGGTAGCATCTTACTGGCATTGACAATAATATGGGCATAGATTGCAAGCAATGCAAAAATAAGGAGGAGGGCAATGAATCTAGTTGGCTGGCGCAGCACATGCATGTGCTGGAAACCAAACATTCATTTTCTGGCATGTGCATGCTCCTTGGGCAGCTCCTCTCCTGGATTGTAGCCCTGATGAGTGCGCACAGGCGTGCTCTCTTTTTGGCAGCCAGTGTTGTAGCTGAATCTTGTAGTTAAAATGGTGATCAGCTGTGTAGCATCTGTAATGATCAGCAGGAAAAGTGTAACCAAGTTCATGGTTGTACAGTTTTCAGTTCTGTGGACAACTCTTCCCAAAGTGGCTATAGTTTCTCTGTACAAGTTCCTATCAAAATCTACTGAATAAAAAAACTAGTCATTTTTGAGGAGCCAATGTCGCAATGATATGGACATGCGGTCTCGATGCTCCGAGACCGCAGCCAATACTTTTGCCACTGGGTGGTCCAGTCGGACCTAAACTGTCCCGAAGAGACGGCAAATAGGAAGAATACATCTTGCTGACCTCAGGAATATCGCAAAATCCCTGAAAGAAGCAAGAGAAGTTCTTCAAGTTGGTGACAAAAAATCCAGGCAAGGTTGACGAAGTTGGGGCGGCTTCAAAACAGAAGGATATGGAAAGAGAAAGTGTTTCCAGCTGGTGAGGAACTTTTACTGTTTTAAAAAGAGACTGCCTATAAAAACTTAAAATTAATCTAAATTGGAGAAGAGAAGAATCAAGCGGCGGAATCAAATTTGGAATGGTTTTGGACAGTGGTTAGCTTATTTTTTAAATGCTATCTTCATGGATGGAATTTATGCAAGCCTTTTGAAATGGATGGGTTAAGCTTTCTTCTATTTTTTCTTTTATTGTTCTCTGTAACCTATGGACTAAAGTTTTCCTCTTTCATTGCTGTGGATATTTTTCTAATTCATTTAAAGATTTGACTCTTTTTTCTAACTTGAAATACAAAAAAGATATAAAAGGAAATTAGATTTTCAACAGTATTACCACTGCTTGGAAGCTGGGAGGATTTGTTGATTGGAGTTTGTGTATTGAAAATGGAACACTTTTTTTCTCCACTGATTGTTTTGACTTGGCACTACAAAGTTTCACTGCTTGGCTACAGAGAGTGATAAGAAGGGAAGTACACAGATGTCCCTTTGAAGTATATTTTTAATCAGAGAAAAGTGAAAACAAACATTCTTTGTGAATCTATGCTTTAATTTTATTAACCTTCCAAGCTAGAGCAGCTATGTTTGTTAGAATGGTACAATTTCAAAAGAAAATAGAAATCTCAAGTTTGCAAAAAATACTTTCAGAAGTACAGAAATTATCAAATACATATGAAAGAATAGAGAAAAAACTGGAAGATTTAGAGTATATAACAACAAAATATGATGAAGAAATTGAGGATATCTATCAAATGCAAAATGGGGTGGTTAAAACTCAAAAAAATCAAAGTGGGGAATGAATATGAAGAAATTAAACCTGCTGATATTTATTGTGATTGGTTTGTCTCTGAAAATGGAAAGAATGGAATACTGAAAGAGGAATTAAATGAGAGGAAATTTATTCCAGCGGGCAAGATACAGAAGAAGAAAAAACCAAAGAATCTATGGATTTAAAGAAAGAAATTCTATTAGCAAAAGCATTGATAACACTGCTGACAATCAAAGATAAGCTGAATAAGGAAACAGAAAGAGGGCATCAAGGTTCTATGAGAGATTTTATAAGCAAGGAGTTGCTAAGAGGAGTCTATACAAAGCTGACCAAGAAGATAATTAGAGGACTGGCACCACAAATGGCAGAAGATATGAGGCTGCTTTGCTATTGGAAAGATACAGGTTGGTAGATGGAAGAATATAATTTAAAACTAGTTAAACTTAATGAAATTTGTTGACAATACATATAGCCTAAATAAATAACTGATGTTACTAATGTATACAATGTGTAGTGTTATGATGAGTATAATTGGATATGAATATTGAATGGTACCATGTAAGGAAGATTACCAATCCCTTTGGATTATACATAAAGGATGATGATGATAATAATAATAATAATAATAATAATAATAATAATAATAATAATACTCCACCGTTGCCAGTCCCAAGCCTGAATGAGAAAGGAGGAGGGTTGGGATCAGGTTGGCAACCTGACCCCATAAAAAAAACCCACCAAGCCATATAACATGGTAAAAGAAACAAATAAAAATTCTATACCGCATCGGTTGTCGCGCGGGTTAACAAGGGCTGCAGCAGATGTTGAGGTCCCTGGGCATCCGTCGACAAGTGGGCTACAAGTGGACCAGCCAACAAAATGACAAAAATATAGTGCAGATGAAAATCGTGCCATAATGGCCTGTTAGTACAACTCACAGCGAGAAAAAAGAGGCTATTTAAAGCGAATGTATGAATTATGGAAACAACAATATCCAGATTCAAATGTTAGTGAACAATGACTAGCAGATCAAAGGCAATTTATTATACGGAATAAAGTGTTTAGTGAAGTTGAACTTGAGGAAATTCAGACAATTTTCAAAAATAAAAAAACATCACAAGCAGAAACAACCAAAACTCAAGACACAACTAAAGACATTGTAGTAGAACTCCCAGAATAAGATGTCGGGGAGGAAATAACAACACTACCACCAGAACCAGATATCGTTGAACCAACTGATGAACTAACTCAAAAACAAAAAGAATTAAAGGAAGGACAAGATCATGGAGCATTTTCTGTCTAATGAGGAAAGGCAACGTTTACTATCATTAAAAACTGTGCCTAAGAAAATTGGGCGTCGCGCCGGAGCGAGCTGCCGACAGATTCTCTGCTCGGTTCGCCCGGTCTTTGCACGAGCGTGGCCATAGTAGGCAAGGTCCCTTCGAGGTGCGAGGACCTGTGGAGAGGGGAAGCATCGGAGCAGCGGAGGGAGAAAGGCGATCTCCCCCCACGAAGCAAGAGGCTCCCTCAGAGCGCGTGCAAAAGAGGTCGGCTGATTAATGGCCGACCAGAAGACGTGACTGCCAGCCCTCAACAAGGAAGGCAAAGACAGCTGCAGGGAACGTTGAGGATTGAAAGACGGCAAACGTAAGACCTTGACTTAAAAGCCTAAATTTGAAGAGATTAATAACCTAACTGTTATGAGCACGGATACATGTGTGGGCGCATTTAGTTGAAGCGGCCAGTAAAGACGTACAGGAAAGATCTAAGAGAGCCGAGTGACGGAGCGGAAAGAGAAGGACTGAGTCTTTGGAATATCTAAATCTGGAGGATTAACGGTGGGGGAGACGGAGAAGAGAAAGACAGTCGGTTGGATCTGCCCTCTTTGTGGGAAAAAAGGGAAAAAGGCTTGTGAGTTGCGAGGGTTTGAATCAACTTTAAAACTCTGATGAGGCAGTGCCAAGTTACAGATAGAGACAATAGAAGGGCGATACTATACTGACAACAGGAAGTGATTGATGGGTGAGCTCTAAAACACTTTCAGAAGCTCTGGCCTCTCCCGTCTCTTGACTCTTCACGCTGAAATGTTTTCTCCCTAGCTAGTGGAACCCTCCCAAATATTACAGAACTATTTGATTCTATACTGTATAGCTCTGCTCTAGTATAACTACCTTGCTTGTCCTTCGGGTACTGTATAATTACTCAAACAGCAACCAGAAGGTACTAGATTTACAGTTTAAAGGGGGAGAGCCAAATTAACTTAAATGGCAACAAGAACAGTAACTTTAACCAAAGGGAGCAAAAAGCAAACTCCTTTATCCACCCCGGTGAGGGAAAAGTCACCTGAGGGCAGGCAGATGGGAGATAAGACAGCCTCAACTTCACAAGGCCAGGAGGTAACAATGGACTCTCTACAGGAGACAATACTGAAGATGAGTGAAAGCGTCACCAAAGGCCTGGAGGGAGTAAAGAATGAAATGCGTGAAGTTAAAAATAATATGGGAAAGATTGAGGAGCGTATAGGGGCTATACAAATAGCGTTGTCAAGAAATGAACAGGAAATCCAAAATGTTAAGGAGAGAACAGAAATAGCGGAAAAAAGAATAGACAAAACAGAGGATAAACTGGAATCTATAAACACAAACCTGGAGGAGGCCATCCTTCACCTAGAATTAGAGCGATCAGCATATTATCTGAGACTACAAAACGTGGAGGAAGCAAGAGATGAAAATCTCCGGGAGTTGATTAGAGAAATTTTGGGAGTAGTTCTTGACAGGCCGAAAAACGAGGTCATTAACGAACTGGACGAAGTCTATAGAATCAATACAAGCTTTGCGAGACGCCATCGACTTCCGAGGGAGATTCATGTGAGGGTGCTGAGAAGACAGCTGAGAGAGGACATTCTAAGTACAATAAGAGGGGACTCATTAACGTATAAAGGTAAAGAAATTCTCATCTTAAAGCAGATTCCCCGGAGAGTTAGAGAGAAGAGAAGGAATTATAACTTCCTCTCCTCACAATTAAACAGATATAGAATCCAGTTCCGATGGCTCCTTCCAGAAGGAATGTTAATAACATGGAGGGAAAAGAAATACCGGATAGATACCTTGGAGAAAGCACAAGAATTCCAGGAACTTTTACTAGCAGATGAAGAGAGGTTTAATAAAGAAGGAACTTTAAGACAGGAGGATATTATAACTGAAACTCAACGGGAGGGACGAGAGACGGGAGAGGTCAGAGAGCGAGAGAGATATGGCAGAGAAGATTCAAGAGCAAGGTCACCAATTGAGACAAGATCTAAAGGTGCCCTCAAAGCGAACAACTTGTAAAGGAATTGAGGAATGGGAAACGAATGTATTATCAGCAAATATAAATGGTCTTAATATAACTTCCAAAAGAAAACGTGTACTGTTGGATCTAGTGAAACAAAAGTTAGATGTAATCTGTCTTCAGGAAACCCACATTAAAGAGAAATATAATAACCTGTTGAAATGTCCAAAATTAGGTAAAACATTTTGCTCGTCAGCACAAACTAGAAAAAGGGGAATTGTGATGTATATAAAAGAATGGTTGAACCCCAAATTAATATATGCAGATAAAGAGGGTAGAGTATTAATGGTGGAGATAATGAATGGTGGGGAAAAAATTTACTAGTTGGAATTTATGCTCCAAACCAAAAACAAGAAAGATTCTATGTAAATTTATACAAGAGGATAAATGAAATAAAGTGGCAAAATATATGTATTCTAGGGGACTTCAACGCAATAGTAGACGGTAAAATGGATTATAAGGGTATACACAAGAAAAGTACTAGAAGGAAACTACCAACTGCCTATGCAAATATGGTGAAGGAATTAGACCTCTATGATGTCTGGCGAACAATGAATGACAAGATACAACAGTACACATTTTATTCTCAACCACATAATTATGGTCCCGTATCGATATGGTCTGGTCAAACCCGGAACTACTCATGGATACTGTAAACATTGAAATAACAATGAACAAGTGGGCCGACCATCACCCAGTCTTATGGCAATGGAAAGGGAAGTCAAGGATTAAAGCTAGGTGGACATTAAACCAGAACATATTACAAGAGAAACAATTTGTACAACTAATAGAAAAGGAACTGGGCTATTTTTTCAAAGAAAACGGTAAAGAGCAGACATCAACACAAAACGTTTGGGATACGATGAAGGCAGTCGTGAGGGGAACATCAATAGCCTATATAGCAAGAAGAAACAAAATGTATAGGGGAAAACTTAATACATTGAACAAAGAATTAAGAAAGACAGAACTGCTGATTCAGAAAGAGCCAGACAATATTAGATACAGGGAAAAAGGAGAGTTAATCAAACACCAAATAAATTTGATCTCTCAAGAGGAAGTAGCACAAAACATTAAGAGAATGAAGCAGAACTATTTTGAACATGCAAATAAGACTGGGAGATGGCTGGCCCACAAAATAAGAAAAGATGAGGCTAAAAGAACTATTAAACAATTGAGGGACGAGGAGGGGAACTTGAAACAGGAAATAGGGGAAAAGAAAAAGATTGTACAGAACTACTATAAGAAACTATACGAACCGGACAAAATTAGTGAACAAGACATCAGAAATTACCTAATAAAGCAGAAACTTCCAGTCTTGCCGGAGGAGATGAGAGAGATGCTTGATAAGGAAATTACACAAGAGGAACTGAAAAGGGCCATTCAAAAACAAAAAAACAATAAAACACCTGGTCCAGATGGGCTTCCGTCAGAAATATACAAAAAACTTCAAAATACCATAGAAGACAAATTATTAGAATTATTTAATGAGGCATTACAAAATGGTAAGGTCCCAAAATCATGGGGGGAAGCTTACATTACCCTAATACCAAAGGAAGAGGCGGATAGTAGTAAAATTCAAAATTATAGACCTATATCCCTGTTAAACGCAGATTACAAAATCTTTATATCAATATTGGCAGAAAGATTAAAAATAATATTAAATCAAAGTATCCATCCGGATCAAAATGGCTTTCTCCCCAAAAGACACATTAGGAACAATACAAGAATAATAATCAACACTTTGGAATTCTACGAAACAAGATCCGAGAAACAATTAGCATTAATTTTTGTCGACATGCAGAAAGCCTTTGATAACTTAGATTGGAACTTTTTAACCACACAACTAAAAATGATGAAATTTGGCGACAAATTTATTAAGATTATAGAATCTATATACTCGCAGCAATCAGCAAACATTATAATTAATGGAGAACTAACAGAGAGGGTACGAATCGGAAAAGGTGTTAGACAAGGGTGTCCGCTCTCCCCATTACTATTTATCATGTCACTAGAGGTTCTCCTAAATCGGATAAGATTAAACCAGGAAATTAGGGGTTTGACTATAAAAAAAGAACAAAATAAAACACAGGCCTTTGCGGACGACATGGTCTTTATTGTGGAAGACCCTCTAATTTCAGGACCGAAATTGATGAAGGACATTGAGGATTTTGGGCGTGTGGCCGGATTAAAAATAAATAAGGAAAAAACAAAAATGATTATAAAGAACTTTCCCAAAAAACAGATTGAAGAACTAGAGAAAGCAATGGAACTAAAGGTAACTAAAAAGATTAAATACTTAGGGATTTGGCTGTCTGCGAAATGCTCTTCTATAAAAGAAGATAACTATGATAAACTACTACGAAACATCCAAAAAGATTTAAAAAATTGGTCGAAACTACAAATATCATTGATGGGAAGAGTCGCAGTAATTAAAATGAATATCTTGCCAAAAATCCTCTACTTATTTCAAACAGCACCGGTCAAACTAGGAGAAAAATTCTATAATGATTTGGACAAAATGGTACGAAATTTCGTGTGGAATGGCAAAAAGCCTAGAATAAAATATAAGCATCTTCAGGATAAAAGAGCGCAAGGTGAAATGGGCCTACCGGAATGGAAAGCATATCATCAAGCAGCAACAACAATGTGGATAAAAGAGTGGGTAATGTTAGTCAACAAAAGAATCTTAACGATAGAGGGCCACGACTTGCAATGCGGGTGGCACTATTACTTATGGTGTGAGGAAAATAAAGTCCACAATTATTTTAGAAGACATCATTTAAGAGGGGTATTAATTAAGGATTGGCTGGAAATCAGAAGGAAATTTTACATCCAACTACCCAAATGGATATCCCCGACGGAAGCCCTGATATACCCAAATTTGATAAATTTTGATAAAATTGTTATTTACCAACAGCTGCTAGATGATCAAAATAAACTAAACTCCAGGGAAAATTTGGCTGAAAGGGGAATAAACATTGATTGGTGGCCATATCTTCAAATTCAAAATAAATACAAATCAGACCTAGCACAATTCGGCTTTCAGAACAAGGACCAGGAACTGGATAAAATCTTAATAGGTCCAGACGAGAAATTAATCTCGAAAATATACAACTGCCTGCTGACTCGAAAAATGGAAGCAGAAAGAGTAAAAGAAGTCATGGTAACCTGGGCCCAAAATATCGACCACACAATAGACCTAGATGACTGGGAAAGGGTTTGGGAGTGGAACCTGAAATTGACAAAATCGACGGCCTATAAAGAAAATATATACAAAATGTTCTACCGCTGGCATCTCTCTCCGACAAGACTGGCAAAAATTTCCTCAAAAATATCGGCCAAATGCTGGAAATGTAAAACAATGCTGGGCACGTACTACCACATGTGGTGGACGTGTCCGGTTGCCAAAGCGTATTGGAAGCAAACGCTAAGATGGCTGAATGAAATCTTGTCAATTAAATTATGTCTTAAGCCGGAAATCTTTCTACTAGGGATAACAGATAAAAAAATATGTAAAACCAATCAATACCTTCTCGTCCATATTTTGACGGCAGCAAGGATCGTTTACGCACAGTGCTGGAAAAGTGAAAATGCCCCCACTAGCACTATGGTGATGAACAAAATCTTAGAATTAGCAGAAATGAACAAATTGACAATGCGGATTAACGATAAAGAAGATACAGACTTTTATAAAGTCTGGGAGAAATTGTACAAATGGCTGGATGAGACAGTGAAGATTTAGATATAAAAGGAGATAGCTGACTAACTTAATACGATTTAAGCAACAACTCAAACAAACATTATACAAAAACTGAGGGACAAATGAGAGTAGAAATGTATTAAAGGTGAGAATTCACCGTTGAGCAACTCCGCTAGACCACAACGTTGGAAAAACTTGAAAAGCTGATAGGTAATCCGTTATAACTACCTGCATGGAATTAGCAACCTAGTTTCATTCTAGGTAAGACGAGATGAGCAATGGGATATGAAAATATCTTTTCATCTCGCATTTTGTAAATCTTGCCTTTTTTAAACAAGGAAAGAAAAAGAGAACCAGGTCGTCCTCAGTAGAGGAGAATATGCAAATGCAACAACGGTTAGAGTGGATGGAGGGAGGGGTAGAAGGAAAGACAGGAAGGAGAGGAGAAAGGAGAGGAATAGGAGAAAGGGAAAGGCAGAGGAAGAATGGGAGGGAATGTAAGAGTAGGAAAGAGGGGAGGAATCGGAAGAAGGGGGGAAGGTTAAAGGGGAGGAAGAGTTAGGAGAGAAGGGAAAGGAGAGGTGGAAAGAAGGAAGGAGAGAAGAAAGAGAAGAAAGCAGGGTAGGAAGGAGGGAGGGAAGCAGGGAGGGAAGCAAGGAGGGAAGGAGGGAGGGAAGGAAGGAGGGAGGGAAGGAAGGAGAGAAGGAGAGAAGAAAGGAAGGAAGGAAGGAGGGAAGAAAGGAGGGAACCTAAGAGAAAAGAAAGAAAGGAAGGAGGGAAGGAGGGAAGGAAGGAGGGAATGTATGAGAGAAAGAAGGGGGGAAGGAGAGAGGAAAGGGAGGGGGAAGGGAAGGAGAAAAGGAGAAAAGAAAGGAGGGAAGGAAGGTGGGAAGGAGAGAAGGAGGGAGGGAAGGAAGGGGAGTGGCAGAGAAGAAACGAGGGAAGGAAAGAGGGAGGGAGGGAAGAAGATGCCTAACTTTTGATGTCTATAACGATTTTGTTATTATGGAAATGTCTCGAAATGTAGTCAAATGTAAAGCAAAACAGTGGCGGATGTTGTATTGTCTTTTGTCAATCTATTGGCTGTTGTATTTTTCTTTTACTAATAAAAAATAATAATAATAAAAAATTAGAGTTATGTAACCACTTTGATGGTACTCTGGTGTAAATCTTAAATTAGTATCTTGTTTTACTAACATGGTCTTAATCAGGGGTGGGTTCCTGCCAGTTCTAACCTCTTCTATAGAAGAGGTCCCACAAATCTACAGTGGTGTTTAGAACCGGTTCCAGCTCCCTCCCCCCGCCCATCTGCACATCATCAAGATGAAGAGTGAGAGAAGGAATTCTGGGAGTTGAAGTCCACAAGTCTTAAAGCTGTTAAGTTTGAACACCCTTGGGTTTTTTTTTCTAAAGGGTTAAGAGTGCAAGGGTCTTGTAACTTGACAGCTTTAAGACTTGCACACTTCAATGCCAGAGTTTCTGAGCCAATATTTTGGTTGCTAAGCAAGAGCGTTGTTAAGTGAGTTTCACCACATTTTACAAGTTGGCCATGCCCACCCAGTCACATGGCTGACAAGCGACTCTCAACCGGTCACATGGCCAGCAAGCCATTCCCACCCAGTCACATGGCTGGCAAGCCACTCCCACAAAGCAGGCCACACCTACAGAGGAGGGTCTAAAAAATTTTGAAACCCACCACTGGTCTTAATTCTCCAGAAACATTCCCCATAACTGATGATAATGTTACTGGTGAACAATTTCAAATACCGTACGTATGGATTTTAAAATACAAAACTCAAGTACTATCCTTAATCTAAAAAAAAATGTGGAACAGTCTCCCTTCTTATGTTACTTCATTATACCAGCATTTGCCATTATATGTTTGCTTTTCACATATCGCCTTTTATTTTTATTTTTTTAAATATCACTAAGTATCATATCACTAAGCTTACACACTATAGTAGACACTATTCTATTAAATAAACAAATTGTAGGATTATATAGATGCTGACCTTTATTTAGTAATGCCAAATAAACCTTTATTTTTGTTTCTTTATTTCCTTTATTTTTGTTTCTTTAGTTTCTCTTCTATTAAACATCTGTGTAATAACTTTACTTACCAGACAAATAAACTGAGATTTATTACTTGTCATGAAATGTAACAAAATGACATGTTGCACAAACACCTTTTATTCTACCAATAACATGACTAGCACTGAACTTATTACATTCACAGATGTTATGATATTGTGAATTTATTTATTCATCATACTTATATAGAATACTAATTTAACATTAATAAATGTTATCACCTCATAGTCAATAAATCTGTTCTAGCCAGAGAGCAAGGATTTGAAAAAATCATTACTAGCCTGGTTATTTGACTTGGTAATTTTTATATTTTAACGCAGCCCACAGTTTACAAAATTATTTACATCCCATTTAACTTCAAACCAATAAAAACACAGGTGTATTGGTTGTATATATAAATAGGGAAACATAGCCATCAAGCTATTCCCTTTTGGGGTAAACAATGCCTTGCAAAGCCTAAATGAGGAATAACAAATAGTTAAGCCAAATGAATTAAAGCAAGGCGTAAGAAAGAGAAAGGGAATTATCGTTAAATCTAGCTTACATCAACATTATCCGTTATGGTCTCATACTTTCCTACCCCTGAAAGATGTCCTTGTTTCAATTATATCCATAAACCATGTCATGCGTTGTCTTTTATTCCTTAAATTTCTCACCTCTCTTTTTAAAAAATCTCACCTGTTTCAGCTAGTTAAGATTTTCTCAGCATTTCTTTTCATCTTGACTCATTTTTTTCTCTATTACTCTGTATGTATCATGCTTATCCACACACACAATTCCTTCCAATTACACAATCAGATCACATCAATGTACTTTTTTCATTCTGGTTATTCACTTTACGTTCAATCTACATTCATCACCCATTCATAATTGACACTATTTCTCCTTGTCTTAAAAGTGTACTTGTTAACTAAGCTATGATTGTTATATTCCATTTATTTTTATGGGGTTTTTTCCCCCTGATTTGCCATATTCTCAATTAAAGCTGTCCCATTATATATGTGGTTTTCCCTGCTGGCTGTAAAGACAACACTAGTCAGTTGAGATACATTTTGACCACTGCAGAAGTGCAACCAATACTCATTTTATCTCATGCGTGCTTATACTACTCTATGCAATCTACTAGGATCTCTATTTTAGAGACTACCTTGCAAGCCAACATGTTATTTCCCGTGGCACGACAAAACTGCGCTCCACTAAAGCGCGCCCGATTAAACCGTGTTGCTGACGTCATCAGCAGGGCGACAACAGCGACCGCAGAGAAAAAAGGGCACTTTAAATAGCGCTTTGAAAGCAAGCCGATTCAAGTTAAGATAAGGGTTAGGTTTAGGTTTAGGTTTAGGTTTAGGTTTAGGGTTAGGGTTAGGGTTAGGGTTAGGGTTAGGGTTAGGGTTAGGGTTAGGGTTAGGGTTAGGGTTAGGGTTAGGTTAAGGGTTAGGGTTAGGTTTAGGGTTAGGTTAAGGGTTAGGATTAGGTTTAGCGTTAGGTTTAGGGTTAGGTTTAGGGTTAGGTTTAGGGTTAGGTTTAGGGTTAGGTTTAGGGTTAGGTTAAGGGTTAGGTTTAGGGGGGTTAGGTTTAGGTTTAGGGGTTAATTTTAGCTTTAGCGTTTACAGCGTGCTTTTTTCTCCACGCTGTTATCGCGCTGTGATGACGTCAGCTATGTGGTTTCGTCGAGCGCGCTTTAGTCAAACGCGGTTTTGTGGTGGAACCGTTATTTCCTGCTAATGGAGAGAGCATGCATTGCAGATAGTAACACACACTAAGGACATATTGTTTTCTTTTTTTTAATATACCTTATTAGTGAAGCACAATATTATGTCCCTTGTCCTGAAATAGCGAGGAGTCACTCTTTTATAATTTGTCACCTATTAAAAGTAAGTCAGACTTGAATCTACTTTAACCAACATTGATTATTACCATTGCCATACTCTTGGCTCTCACAGTTGATCAAAGACTGAAATACTATACAGAATTGCTGTATCAGTCACATGGGCAGCATAGAAATTTATTAAATTAATACATAGAGTTCTTCAACCCATTAACAAGAATATGGCCCCTATTTTTATCACAATAGAAAGAACATCAGAACTTATTTCCAGGCTAATGATGCAATTAGAAGTAATACATTTCCAAGTAAAAATAGTAAACTTTGAACGTTGACATGTACAAGGGCCAAATTTTTTTTTGGGGGGGGACGACAATATTCTGACTACCACCATATGTATACTACATCACCACATATATATTATATATACATACATGTATACATATGTGCATGTGTGTATGTATATATGTATATATTTATATTAATGCCATGACTACAGCTGCTTCTCCTTCCCCCTCTTTCCCCTCTCTTCCTCTCGGAATTCTGTTTTTTGACATTGCATTTGAAATATAAGTGGCATGCTTTGCAAACTGCTCATGATTTGGAAATAACAATGCTCCTTAGCCACAATGAGATTCAGTAGACATTATCTTAATTAAATTTGAAACTTCATAGTACACCTGGTACAGGTGCAACTTTAAGCTTGAGCTGATGAAAACCCACCTTCACAAAAATTTGTTTATCCAACAACATGTTCAGATTATGCATAGTCCTTGGAGAATGATGTCAATTGGAACCAAGATTGCTGTCACTAAGTGAGGCAGTTGAAAAGCATGGCATCATGTGATTGCATTGCTTAGTGATGGCAGTTCTGGATGTCAGTTGAGGTCATAACTACAAGACCCTCGTGTTGTTAAATGGGAAGAGGTTACAGTCCTGATAAGGAGTGAATGAGGGGGCTGCCACAAAGGGTGGGGAAGACTTTGAGAGAGTCAATGCATGCTATGTATGAATGCAGGGATACTGGGGGTACTTACCAGAGTAACTTGAAACCTTACCTGCTGGCTTCCCCATTGCTTGGGGAAACCAGCAGGAAATGTCTCAAATGGTGATCATGTGACAATGGGGCTCTGCAATAGTCATAGGTGTGAGCTGATTGCCAGGGACCTGAATTGCAATTATGGGACTGTGGGATTAGTGTAACAGCCAGAACTTCAAGGATCAGCCCTAAGTACTGCTGATGTGAGATATAAGATTATCTCACTTGTCATGGTCAGATCACACATTGGTGTCCCTGACGCTCTCGTATGGAGACCCCCTCCACAGGGAGGCTGGTTAGCTCCTTTCTCTGAAGCAGGTCCCAACTTTCAGAGAAAGCTGCTTGATAGGGAGTGAAAGGTCCAGCCTTTGGCTGCTATTCTGTGGTGTACAGTAGAGCTCGGTATTTTTCCACTCATTTTCAACATCAAAACTGATGGATGAGACTTCCGGGGAGTGGCCTGTCGCCGGTCGGCAGCTTAACAGAGCTGCCCCCAGAATTCAGGATCGTTATCTACTCAATATCAAGAAGATAACTCTTTTTTCAGACAAGAAAAAAGCAGTGAGGAATCTCAGCTGGTAAGAATCTTCTTTGAAGTTCACAGTTTGTTTCTTTGTGAGCTGTGGACGGAGGGGGAGGATCAACCCAAAGCTGAGTCATTCAACTCCGACCTGAACTTCGCAGCTGTTATTCACAGCACGAGACAGGATCCCCTCCCCCTCAGGACAATCTTTAGAAAAGAGACTATTAAAAATCAATACGAGCAAAGACCAACTTGTGAACTTTAAAACCTTTCTCTATCTGAAATACCAGCTTCAATGTTATAAAAACCTCTTTTGCTTAATTGTCTTCAAAATGGCGTTTACAGCTTCTGCATCTGTTATCTCCGGCTTCCTGCTACAGAAGTAAAGAAATAATCTCTTATAATTTAATTAGAGCTACTCCCTTAAAGCTTTCAAGACTCTTTGTTGATTCAGACACATTCCAAACATTCCAAACGGACTTTCTCTTTTGAAATCCTCCGTAAAACCCCTTGGAAAAAAAAAAGAAAAAAAAAGAAGGGAAAAAAGGGGGGGGGAGGAATTTCTTTTTCTCCACATAGCACAGTGGATTAGTAATTTAGAATAAATAATTAAAACCAAAATATAATGGCATCCAAATCAACCTCTGTTAAATTACCTCCGAAAACGTCTCCCATACCTGGCACAAAGTTGCAGCCCCCACCATCTATGCCCCTTAGTGGAGATGTACTAACAAAAGAATTTTTTCTGGAAATGTTCAAAGAATCCAGAGAACAGAACTTAGAAATGTTTAAAGAATTCAGAGAACAGAATCTAGAAATGATTAAAGATTTCAAAGATGAAATAAGGAATGAGATGGAAGTTCTATATGACAAATTCGATACCAGGGTCACTAAAATGAATGATAATATGATGGGAATTGTAAATGTGATAACAGAATATATTTCTGGAATGGAAGATAATTTAGAAACTCTCAATGAAGCTAAAACTAACCTGATATCCAAAACTGAAGTGGTGGAACAAAAAATTGATAATGCTGAAAAACAAATTATTATGATACAGTATAAGCAGATGGAGCTTGCATTAAGAGTGAGGGGGCTGCGTGAAGAAAAGCAGGAGAACTTAAAGCAAATGTTTTCTGAAGCTTTTGACCGTCTGGTGGGAAAACCGGGATCCAATTTTGATTGGCAGATTGACAGGATTTTTCGTGTTAACTCATGGGCGGCAAAACAAAGGCAACTTCCCCGAGACGTGGTAATATACTTTGTTACAAGAGAATCTAGAAATATGATACTACAAGAGTCCTACAATACTAAGCTTCAAATTGGTGGACAGGACCTGATTGTTCTGAAAGAAATACTGCCTCAGATGCTAAGAGCCAGAAGAGATTATGCTTTTCTGGTGGAAGAGCTCAGAAGGCGCCAGATACAGTACAGATGGGATGCCCCATTCGGTATTATAGTTACAATGGACAAACAAAGATATCGTCTCAGCTCTGTATGGAAAGCTCGTGATTTCTATCATAAGATTCTGAAGATGGGATACCCTGAACCTTCGGGATATGGTGAAAAACCACGAGACGAACAAGATAAACAGCAAACCACACAACCATTAGATAAAATGTATCATCTCCCTCTTCCGGAAGGGCAAGGAGTCAAGGAAAAAAGATCCAACCGCAAGACCACCAGACAAACGGATAAACAAGCTACTATGCAACAATCTCAACAATCATTGGCCACTGACCAAGGAGCTACTGCAACAAGCTCAGAAGCTGTGGGAGGAGCCAAACCAAAGGTGAGACAGGCCTTGCGGGAGGCTCTAAAAAAGCTTCAGGCAACTAAAAATGACAACTAAGATTTTGACATGGAATGTTAACGGATTGAACTCTCCACAGAAAAGAAAGAAAATATTTCATTATCTTAAACAGTTTAAGAATGACATAATTTGCTTGCAAGAAACTCATATCAAATCAACCGATCAAAAATATTTGTTTAACCCCAAACTGGGCCAACATTTTGCGACCTCAGCCATGGAAAAGAAAAATGGCATAGTAGTATATTTAAGAAAAGACATTAAAGCTGAGCTAATTGAAGCAGATCCCTTTGGAAGATATATTGCATTAGATTTAATCTTAGAAGGGAAAAAGACGTTACTTTTGGGAATTTATGCTCCTAATCAACAACAAGATGGATTTTATAGAAATCTCCATGCTAAATTAGTACAGTGGGATTTTGAGTCTTGTATATTAATGGGTGACTGGAATGGCGTGATCGACACCAAAAGAGATAAGAAGACAGCTCGCCCGAACACCAAATTTCGAGCTAAGTTACCCAAACCCTTTTTTGACATGCTGGACGACTTTGAATTGCGAGACGCTTGGCGCGAGAGGCATGCAGAAGAATATGACTTTACCTTTTTTTCCAATAGACATCAATCTCTTTCAAGGATTGATTTTATACTAATTACAAATGATTTACTTTGTAGGGTGAAGAAGACAAAGATTATGGCGAGAGTTCTTTCAGACCATAATCCAGTCTGGATGGAATTGGGAAGGGTAGCCCAGGCAAGAAGGTCCTGGAGGTTGAATGAAAACTTATTTAGATATGAAAAGTATGTTAATGATTGTAAAAAATTGCTATCGGAATATTTTGTCTTCAATATGAACAAGGGTACATCTTTGGAATATGTATGGGATGCAAGCAAAGCGTATATGAGAGGAGTATTAATGAATATAAATAAAATACATAGATACAAACAAGGGCAAAAACGAAAAGAATTGGAAGAGGAAATTAAAGGGAAAGAGTCAGAATTAACATTGAATCCAGGAGATACAAAGATTAGGGAAACAATTGCTATATTAAAATCTCAGTTTGATATGCTGATCTCTGACCAGATAGCTACTAGTTTATTATATGCTAAACATAATACTTTCTGCAATGCAAATAAACCCGGTAGGTGGTTGGCTTATCAGATTAGAAAAAAAAGGAAAGCTCGAAATGTATCCAAATTGTGTTACAGAGGGAAGGAAGTGTTTCAACAGGAAGAGATTCAAAAGGTATTTCGGGAATTTTTTACAGAGTTGTATAAAGGGGATAAAATTAAGGACGGAGATATAGACAAATACCTAGATAAAGAGAAAATCCCCCTAGTCAGAGAAGAACATAGGCATAAGCTGAACCAACCTATAACCTCTGGGGAAATTTTGCAGGCAACTAAACAATTAAAGTTAGGGAAAGCACCAGGCACAGATGGTTTAACAGCTGTTTATTATAAATATCTACAGTTAGAAATGGTAGAACCCCTCAGAGAACTATTCAATAAAATTCAATCGGGAGGGAAAGTGCCTCCCTCGTGGAAGACTGCGTTCATATCGTTGATACCCAAAGAAGATCAAGACCTTACCCAACCAAAAAATTACAGACCTATTTCATTACTTAATGTAGATTATAAAATTTTTACTAAAATATTAGCAAATAGGCTAATGGAGGTAACTCAGCAACTGATACATACCGATCAAACTGGTTTTATACAGGGCAGACAGATGAAGGATAACGTTAGATTAATTATCAACGCTTTAGAATACCTGGGAAAGAACAATCAAATCCCGGCCGCATTCATATTTTTGGATGCGGAGAAAGCCTTTGATCGAGTTAATTGGCAATTCCTGCTGAAGACATTGCAAAAAATGCAGATAGGAGATGGCTTTTTACGGTCAATTGGTGCAATATATCAGCAGCAAACAGCCCAGATCATTGTCAATGGAAGTCTGACAGACTCCTTTCAAATTGAAAAAGGTACAAGACAGGGCTGTCCTCTGTCCCCTTTATTGTTTATTATAACTTTGGAAATACTGTTGAATAAGATACGGGGCCTGGGCGGTCTAAAAGGGATCAAAATTAGACAGCAAGAATATAGAGTTCGTGCATTTGCGGATGATCTGGTTATAATATTGGAACAACCGCAGGAATCTAGTAGGGTATTATTGAATACGATCAATCAATATGGTCAAGTCTCGGGATTTAAAATAAATCTAGGAAAAACCAAAATAATAGCTATAAATATGACTATCAAACAGAAGGAAGAACTGGGGGCGACGCTAAGATGTGAGGTAGTTAAAAAAGTTAAATATCTTGGAGTTAATATTTCAATCTCAAATGGGAAATTATACAAGTATAATTATGAATCACTTTGGCATAGTACACAGTTGGAGTTGAAAAGGTGGGAAAAACTGCATTTGTCCTTGCTGGGTAGAATAGCGGCAGTAAAAATGAACATTTTACCAAAATTTTTATTTCTTTTTCAAATGTTACCAATACTTAAAAGAGATGCGAATCTTTTAGAATGGCAGAAGGGTATCAACAAATTTGTGTGGGCAGGAAAGAAGCCGAGGGTAAAGATGAAAATAATGCAAGATGCACGTGAAAGAGGAGGATTGAAATTACCTAACTTAAAATTATACTATGACGCAGTGGCATTATCTGCAATTAGTGATTGGATTCATCTAACTAATGACAGAATTTTGAATATCGAGGGATATGATTTGTTATATGGTTGGCATGCTTACCTGTTATTTAACAAAAAAACGGATAAGAAATTTAAAAATCACATCTTAAGAAATGCTTTATTGCGGGTTTGGAAAAAATATCAACATAAACTAAATGATAAAGTGCCCATGTGGGCAATTCCTAGACATGCAATTGAAAATATGAATGTAGAACAAAAACACGATAGAACCACCTATAGACAACTTCTTATCTCAGAAAGAGGGGTGATGGAACTAAAATCTTTAGAGGTACTTAAAGAAGAGAAGGTAGTTCAAACGTGGTTTCAGTATGGTCAACTACAAGCTAGGTGGAAAACAGATCAAAAAACTGGCTTTGTAAAAGTTGAGGATAATTTGTTTAAACAAATAAGAGATCAAAGCTCAATGCATATAAAGAGGATATATAATGTATTAGTACAGATGGATTCTGAAACGGAACTGATTAAGGATTGTATGATAAAATGGGCTCAGAATGTCGAGGAACCAATAATGCTTGAAACATGGGAAAGAATCTGGGTAAGAAATGTGAAATTTACACAAGCACAAAACTTGAGAGAAAATTTTTATAAGATGTTTTATAGATGGCACCTAGATCCTAAAAAGCTTGCCTCTATGTATCCAAATGTTCAACCTAAATATTGGAGATGTGGTTCTTGTGATGCTACATATTTTCATATATGGTGGACATGTCGTAATGTTAAGGCATTTTGGATAAAAATATGGTGGATCCTGCAAAACATCTTTAAAAGAAGGATAAAATTTACCCCCCAGCTGTTTTTACTGGGTATATGCATTGATTTTACAGTAGCAGAGACTAATTTGATCCTGTATTTAATAACGGCAGAAGACTCTTGGTGGCGCAGTATTGGAAGAAGAAAGATTTACCCACAATTCAAGAATGGACTTTGAAAGTTATGAACTTAGCCGAAATGGCCAAAATCTCAGCATATCTCAAAGAACATTCAAACGAGAGATACAAAAGAGACTGGAAAAAGTGGATTGATTACATAAAAAGTAAATATGGGACTAAGAAACTCCAGATAGCTTATGCTTAGTATCAGTAATAATTTAAATTGTTTAAAATTTGGGTAACAGTAAGAAGCTGAGTTCAATGTAGAGATATTTCAGACTGTGATTGTTCAAAAATTATACCACGTATGGTCTTTGGGAAGTCGGGGGGAGGGAAGGGAGGTGGGGATTTAGGGGGAGGGGGGAAGGGGGAAATACAATATGTGTTAAATTCCATGATTGTATTTGTATACTGTGGCTTTTCAATGTTAGTGCGAAAATAGTACAAACCGAATATACTGGAAGGTAATAGATACCGAAGGAAAGAGTCGAGTGAAAGAAGAAGGAGGGTGGAGAGGGTGAGAGAGAGGAGGAGGAGAAGGGAGGGAGGGAATGGAGAGGGAGTGATAGGGTTAGAAAGAAGGGGAGGGGAAGTAGGCGTAGAGGGGTGTGTGAGAAGGAAGAATGAAAGTTGGAGGGGGTTGAAAGAGGGTGTATGGCAGGCCAAGGTTGTATACTGGGTTTGTATTGTAGAGGGCATTTTCTATATAAGTGAGGGCCGTGTTTATTATTCAATGTTATATGCCCTGATCAAGCACAGTGAATATGTGATTGTATAGAATGAAAACATAATAAAATATACATTAAAAAAAAAAACTGATGGATGAAAGAATCCTTCACCATAGGTTGACGTATACTGTATATTGTGTGCTGATAACACCCAACTCTAGATTTCTACTCTTGGTGACCCTAGTGATGCTGTAGTGCCCTTTTGTGGTGCCTAAAGACTGTCAGGGGGACAACAACAACAGGCTTCAAATGAACCCTGGTAAGACCAAAGGGTTTTGTGTACATGGGGCTCTGAGATCCAGGATTTTGTCATCTTTAGCCCTGAATGGGGTGGCAATCCCCAGAAAGACCCAGTCCACAACTTGGGGGTTCTCCTGGACTCACAACTCCTGTTTGAAGAACGGTTGGCAGTCATGGCCAGAGTCCCTATGCTCAGTTGTTCAGTTGTTAGTCATCTCTTGACTGGACTATTGTAATGTGCTCTTCCTGGGCCTACCCTTGAAGAATATTCAGAAGCTTCAGCTGGTATAGAGTGCAGCAGCGTGGGAACTTTGGAGGCCCCCCAAATGGCCCCATTGAGACCACTGCTCCATGAGATGCATTGGCTTACCAATATGCTTCCAGATGTAATTCAAGGTATTGGTAATTACCTTGAAAGACATTCATGAGGGTCCAATGGGGTGAAGGACATCTCACTCCACTGGAATTGGCCTATACCACTCATGATGACGGAAGAGGCAATGCTGTGGGTGCCATCAGCCCAATTATTCTGGTTGGCAGTGGGGAAACGGTGCAATGGAGTTAGTTGATAAAAAAACACAATATAAAATTGTGACGGCATCAATTCCGCACATGTAGAATATATATATTAAAATGATTAATTAAATTAATACAGGTAGTCCTTGATTTACAACCGTCCATTTAATGGTTGTTCAAAGTTACAATGGCATTGGAAAAAGTGGCTTTTGAACCGTTCTCACACTTATGACCATTGAAGCATCCCCATAGTCACTTGATCATATTTCAGGTGTTTGGCAACCAGCATGCATTTACAAGGGTTGCAGATTCTTGGGGTCCGGGGATTGCCATTTACAACCTTCCTAGGGAGCATCTGACAATCAAAGTCAATGGGGGAAGCCAGATTCACTTAGCAACCACAGGATCCATTTAACAGCTGTAACGATTTCCTTAACAACCACAGCAAAAAGGTTGTAAAATGGGGCATGATTCAACTAACAACTAGCTGCTTTGCTTAGCAATAGAAATTTGGGGCTGAATTGTCATCCTAAGTTATGGTTATATTATTTCTATGTACAGCAAAGGCGTCAAACTCAATTTCATTGAGGGCCACACATTGAGGGTTGTGGTTGACCTCAGGGAGTTAAGGGGACATGGCTGGGGTGGGTGTGGCCAGGGTGGGCTTGGCCAGCTCAATGTCACTCACATTGGCGGGAACCTGTGATGGGCCAGGAGGGCTGAGGAATCTATTGTCTCCAGCAGAGGAAGGTGACAACAGGATGAGCCGCAAACTCTTGTCCACCAGAGGAGCTTCATTGTCCCTCTCGGATGACTCCTGGATGGTGGTGCAGACTACCTGGAGCCCTGGGCATTGGAGAGTAAGCACCCAGCCCGGCCCTTGAGCTCCCAGAGTATATCCTAATTTTTGATTCACTATAGACTCAAGGGAGTCAACAATCTAAAATAATATATAACTTTCCAGAGTGAAGGGCACTGCCATAGAGAAGCCTATCCAGCAGCAACTGCAACATAGTATTACTATCCACTGCAGAACATGATTCTACAGGAAGGCCTAAACTATAATATAAATGATGCCAATCAACTGGAATTCTTTGCAGTCTTAGAAGAGCGTTCAAAACCACAGGACTTCCCAGAGAGATCCAAGAAAATATCAAACCAGCCATCAAAGGACCAGACTATCATCCTACCAGCAGGCAAAGCCAAATCACAGTGGGCCCTCCGGACCACTGTACCACAATGGTACCTGGTGCTCCAGCTGCTTGGTGGAGCGCCATACGCTCCATGCACAGAAGCCCCGAAAACTTCAAATATCGGTAAGGAGAGCAACTGGGTGGGTGGACCCTCCAGAGCACCGTACTGGAATGGTACCTGGTGTTCCTGGCAGGCACCGGTATGCCCGTATCGGGGCATACCGGTCAAAACCCACCATTAGTAGAATAGCAATGTTTGAAGTGCCAACATTAAGGGTATAATTTACACTTGAGTAATTAACCTTAAGACTTGAATCCATTGACAAACCCAAACCATAGTCATCATGGAGTGATCAATATATACAAAAAGCAAAAGAATTACTAGAATTACATCCCAGTGAACATCGATGCAATACAGAAATTAGATAACTGGATAAAGAAAACTCTCAGCAACCTCACCAAGAAAGGACAAATTACCAAAGAGAAACAGTGGTAGAGAAGAAGCAGTGGGAGGGACCTATCCTCCCCACACATCTATGAATGTCCCAAAATACATAAATCTGACATACCTCTCCATCCAATTGTATCATTACCAGGGACCGTACCGGGGTGTATCGGTCGTAACCTACCACTGGTAGAGTAACAATGTTTAAAGTGCCAGTGTTTAAACATATTTGTCACGCCCCACTCCACTCCATAATTAGGAAAGAAGACTAAGAGACTCCATGGGTTGGAAATCCAAAGTACTTTTACTAATTATAAATGGTAAGCGAGCAGTAGTGAAGCAAAATCTGAATAATATGGCGCGAAAGCAATTGATATATAGGAAAGCCCGTTCCCCCCCCTTAGGATCAAAGCTCCAGTCCAATCATAAGTCCTTCAAATGTCAGGTGTGAGATAACTTCAAAAAGACAGGCCGAAGATGGAATGTGTAGGCCGTTGATGCAGGCGGGAAACACGTACGCATGCGCAATCCCAACGACTGGTACATCCTAGAACATTCCTCCAGCATTCCTCCAGCACATCAATTAAAACCCTCCCACATACACGCCCCCCCCTTCCCGTTTCATGGCAGCTGAAGCAACAGCAAAGCAGAAGCTGACATCCGGCCGTCCCCCGGAAAAAGGCTGTCAGGCCTGGAAGAAAAAACAAACAAAACAGACAAATAACAAAACAAATGAAAGAGGGAGGGGAGAAGAGTCAAGGCTTGTCGGGATAAGAAGCATAAAACTTCTGGAGTAAGCGGGGGGCACGAACGTGGGACTTATCAACCCATTCTGTGTGGGAGGGGGGAAAATGTTTCCAAGCCACAAGGTATTGGATGCGATTACGGTGCCTACGGGAATCAAGAATGTCACGAACTTCAAAATGATGTTCCCCATCAATAAGTAACGGAGCAGGTGGAGGGTCATCTGTGGGCCGTAGGTTGGACATCCGAACTGGTTTGATGAGGTTGAGATGTGGAACACTGGGTGGATACGGTTGAGATGTTTGGGCAATTGCAAACGAACAGAAACAGGATTGATAACTTTCACAATTGGGAAAGGGCCAACATACTTGGGCCCCAATTACTTTGATTTTTGTGTAGTATGCAAGAATTTTGTGGACAAATACACTAAATCTCCAACGCGGTACTCATAGGGCTGAGAGCGTTTCTTATCAGCTTGCTTCTTATGAGCCTTATGGGCAGCGTCCAAGGTGGAAAGAGTCAGGGGCCAAAGGCGACTGAGACGTTCACTCCAGTCCGCAACGGAAGGAACCTGAGGCTGGGCCGTAGGCAGTTCGGGAATAGGGACAAAATCCTGGCCGTAAACGACCCGGAAAGGGGTGAAGCCCGTGCTGGAGTGAACCGAATTGTTATAGGCCACTTCAGCATGTGGTAACAAGTCAACCCAATCGTCCTGTTGATAATTGATGAAACAACGTAAATATTGTTCAAGGACGGAATTAGTACGTTCACAGCCGCCATTAGTCTGAGGATGGTAGGCGGAGCTAAGGCCTTGGGCGGAACCAATGCGTGTGAGGAACTCCTTCCAAAATTTAGATGTGAATTGGACTCCACGATCGGAGATAATACGGTCGGGAACCCCATGTAACCGGTAGATGTGGGAAAGGAATAGTTTAGCCAACGCCTTGGCGGAAGGAATTTTGTGGCAAGGCACAAAATGAACTTGTTTGGAAAACAAATCAGTGACCACCCAGATGACGGTGTGCCCCTGGCTCTCGGGAAGCTCAACAATAAAGTCCATAGAAATCTCCTTCCAAGGGGCAACCGGGCGGGCGACGGACTGTAGAAGTCCCTGTGGTTTCCCCGGCGGCTTTTTGGCGGTAGCGCAAACCGGGCAACTGGCCACATAAAGTTCAATGTCCTTTTTTAAAGAGGGCCACCAGAATTGTCTCTTTACGAGGTGCAAAGTTTTTACGAACCCAAAATGACCCGCCATCCTGGAGTCATGAGCGCGACGAAGGACAACAAGTCGTAGGGAAGCGGGGATGTATAATTTAGCACCAATCCACGGTAGATCGTCCCTCATGGTGCACTCGTCCCGATGGTTCAGGAACCAGTCGTCTTGAGGAAGAGCCGCTTTGAGGTCAGAAAGTAGATCGTGAGGCACTTCCTTTTGAGCTTTGGTCTGTTGACGTGTGAGTACCGGAGCTGCCAAGAGCGGTTGGACGATACTCAGTTTGGAACAATTATACTGAGGTAACCGGGACAAAGCATCGGCCATGAAGTTCTTTCCGCCCGGGATATACTTTAGGGTGAAATTAAAACGGTTAAAATATTGGGCCCAACGCATCTGTTTGGGGGAGAGACAACGAGGTGTGCGCAACGCTTCCAAGTTCTTGTGGTCAGTCCACACCTCAAATGGGTGTTTAGAGCCTTCAAGGAAATGGCGCCAAGTAGCGAGGGCCCAACGGACCGCAAAAGCCTCCTTCTCCCAAACCGCCCAGCGCCGCTCCGTGTCAGTGAGTTTACGTGAGGTGTACGCGCAAGGCTGTAAGTTACCTTGGTCATTGGCTTGTAGCAGAACGGCCCCAACGGCGACATCACTGGCATCAGCCTGGACGACGAACGGCTGGTTGAGATCAGGATGTTTAAGAACTGGTTCAGCGGCAAAAAGGCGTTTAAGCTTTTCAAATGCCGCCTGGCATTCCATGGTCCAGTCCAAAGGCTTATTGGGTTTAGGCTTCGGGTCGCCTTTAGTCTTGAGCAAATTAGTAATAGGGAGAGCAATGTTGGCAAAAGAGGGAATAAATTGACGGTAGAAATTAGCGAAACCCAAAAATTTTTGCAATTGTTTACGAGTTTTGGGCGCGTCCCATTCAGTGACTGCCTTCACTTTTTCAGGGTCCATTTCAACGCCATCAGGGGAGATACGGTAGCCCAGATAGTCAATAGTGGTTTGGTGAAACTCGCACTTAGACAATTTGGCATACAGGTTGGCAGCACGGAGTTTTTTCAAAACAGTGCGTACCAGATTGACGTGGTGGTCGTAAGAGCGGGTATAAATGAGGATATCGTCCAGATATACGATAACGCCCTTATAGAGATGATCGTGCAGGATCTCATTAATAAATTGCATGAACACAGCAGGAGCCCCCTGTAGGCCAAAAGGCATAACCCGGAACTGGAAACAACCAAGAGGGCAGTTGAATGCGGTCTTCCATTCGTCCCCTTCCTTAATGCGGACTCTATAGTAAGCTTCTCGCAGGTCCAATTTTGTGAAGATGCGGCCCTTCCCGAGTTGCGCCAACAAGTCCTTCATCAACGGGAGTGGGTAGAGGTTCTGAGTGCAGATCGCGTTAAGGTTGCGAAAGTCACAACATAAACGAAGAGACCCATCTTTCTTCTCACGAAACAGCACAGGGGCAGCCACTTTGGGTCGGGCCGGTTCAATGAAACCACGTTTCAAATTTTTGTCAATGAAAGAACGCATCTCCTCCATTTCCCTGGGTGACATGGAGTAAATGCGGGGTTTTGGGAGTTTGACCCCGGGCAAAATGTCAATGGAGCAATCAGTAGGCCTGTGGGGGGGTAGAATGTCCGAAGATCGCTCGCTGAAGACTTCCTTAAGATCCAAATATTCTTTCGGGATTTTCCCCTCTCCTGCAATCCTCTCCTGCCCTCTAGCGGCTACTTCAGGAACGTTAGTGACGTCAGGTTGGTCCGGAGAGCCCTCCCCCACTGGAGGCACCTTTGAGCGAACACGCAAGCGGCCTGTCCGCCAATTTATGTGAGGGTTCCACTTCCGGAGCCATGGGATGCCCAAAATGAGTGGCCTGTCCATGCCAGGCGCGACCACAAAAGAGATTAATTCAGTATGGGTACCCATTTTCATTTCCAAAGGCTCAGTAAAAAAATGGGCGCCCCCCCCCCCCGCAATCGATCCATCTATTTGGCAAAACACAATCGGGGTTTTCAAAGTGCGCAATTTGATGCCCAATTTTTCTACCATGGCTGGATTGATCATGGATCGGGAACAGCCGGAATCAAGTAAAGCTAGGAGGGTGGCAGGTGTCCCCTCAGGAGGAACTTTTAATTCAATAGGGATTAGAAGGGGCCCCTTGTTTGAACTCACCCAGTGAGGCGATGTGTCGTCATCAGAGTCCTCAGAAGAAGAGGAGTTAGCATCCGCGTCATCCTTTAATGGCTGGGCAAAAGGAGGGGGGTTGGTTTCCCCAGCGAAAGCCGTTTCCTTCTTCTTCTTTTCAGAGCCTCTGGCAGGCTTTTCTTCACGTCTGGGAGGGGGTTGGGCCGAGAGGGGCAATTTAGCCCGACATTCGGGGGCGGTGTGCCCAAGCTTGCCACAGCGAAAGCATGTTAAAGGTCTGGAGGAGCCAGAAGGGGGCCCTCTCGCGTCGCCTCGTCGTTTGGAAAACGATTGAGTAGTAGGAGGGGGGAGGGATTTGGCAGCCCTCTCTTTCCGCTTCCTTCTTTCTTCTGTGGCATAACGCAGACGGATTAAGTCAAGCTCGGCGTCTGCAGCATGCTCAAACCAAGTGATTAAACGTCTCGGCAGGTTACGATTGACACATTGTTGATAAATGTCTGCGTTCAACCCTTCAGCAAATCTGTCCAGAAGCGCATCCTCCCCCCAGCCTCTCATGTACTGGGAAAGACACTGAAATTCCTGGATGTATTGGGCGACAGGTCTATCGTCTTGGTCGAAGGTTAAAAACTTCAATTTGTTCCGCTTCTCAGTTAACCGGTCATCAAAACGTTGGCGGAAAGCCTCCATAAAACGGTTGAAATTCCCCAAGAGGGGAGAACCAGACATATGCAAAGCAGTCGACCACGTAGCCGCCTCACCATCCAAAGATAAAAGAACCATTCTGACCCTTAAAGTGTCAGATTCAAAGTCCCGGCCATAAATCTCCATGTAGTTAAACACTTGCATAAGAAAGGAGGGAAGGCTGGCCGAACTACCATTAAAACGCACAGGCAAGGGAGGGATTTTAGCCATTCGATGTCTTCGGGGGGGAGGCTGGGGGGGAGGTCCTCTTTGATCAGCCAAACCTCTAGCCGCAGGGGGTGACACGGGCCGAGGGGGGGGGCGGGGGAGAATCCTGGCGTGGGTAACGTTGCCAATTTCTCCAGTCTCTTTCCTCCTCCCCCCTTCTCTCCTCCAAAAATGTTTGACCCCAATAATCAGGTAATTCACTCCGTTGGGGTTTTCTCATGGGCCCCGGGTGCTGATAACTTCTCCATTCTCCTTCATCGCCCCCTCTTCTTTCCCCACAATACCTTTGGCTCCAATAGTCAGGGAACTCACTCGCCTGAGGTTTTCTCACGGCACCTGGCTCCAGCGAAGTTTGTTGAGGTGGTCTTTGGGTGAGCCCAGCATTCCAGCTTGTCTCTATTTCTCTTTGCCCCACTGAAGTTGACCAACGGGGTGGGGGGGAAGGTTCAGGCTGACTGGAAATTTGCAGTTGAAATAAATCTTCGTGCAAAGGTCGGTCAGACGGGCTGGGCTGGTGTAAAGAAAGGTCGGGAGGTCCTAGTTCACTGGAATCCGCCCCTCCAACGGCGCCCTCCTCCTCTCTGGTCAGAGAAGACATTATTTCCCTTCTCGGTAGACGTAAATCTCCTGGAAAGGGATATTTTCAGATTTTGCTTCTTGTCACGCCCCACTCCACTCCATAATTAGGAAAGAAGACTAAGAGACTCCATGGGTTGGAAATCCAAAGTACTTTTACTAATTATAAATGGTAAGCGAGCAGTAGTGAAGCAAAATCTGAATAATATGGCGCAAAAGCAATTGATATATAGGAAAGCCCGTTCCCCCCCCTTAGGATCAAAGCTCCAGTCCAATCATAAGTCCTTCAAATGTCAGGTGTGAGATAACTTCAAAAAGACAGGCCGAAGATGGAATGTGTAGGCCGTTGATGCAGGCGGGAAACACGTACGCATGCGCAATCCCAACGACTGGTACATCCTAGAACATTCCTCCAGCATTCCTCCAGCACATCAATTAAAACCCTCCCACATACACGCCCCCCCTTCCCGTTTCATGGCAGCTGAAGCAACAGCAAAGCAGAAGCTGACAATATTACTAACACTAGAGTAAGTAACCCTAAGACTTGAATCCATTGACAAACCCAAACCATAGTCATCATGGAGTGATCACAAAATATACAAAAAGCAAAAGAATTACTAGAATTACATCCCAGTGAACATCGATGCAATTCAGAAACTAGACAACTGGATGAAGAGAATTCTCAGCAACTTCACCAAGAAAGGAGAAATTACCAAAGAGAAACAGTGCTAGACAAGAAGCAGTGGGAGTTCCAGTCCTTGATGAAAAACTTTATTGTATAGTACAGTGGTGGGTTCTGGAGCCTGGTGCAACCAGGATCCCGGTACAACCAGAAACTAGACAACTGGATGAAGAGAATTCTCAGCAACTTCACCAAGAAAGGACAAATTACCAAAGAGAAACAGTGGTAGAGAAGAAGCAGTGGGAGGTCCAGTGGGAGGTCCAGCTCCGGAGCACTTCAAATACCGGTAAGGTGCAACCAGGATCCCAGTACAACCAGAAACTAGCGAACGTGATGAAAAGAATTATCAGCAACTTCACCAAGAAAGGACAAATTGCCAGTATGTTACAGTGGGGCTCCGGTGTCCACCACATGAATGTGTGCAGCGTGCGTGTACGCACTTACCACCTGCAACATTCTGCAATGCCTCCATGACACTCCAACTGCTTGGTGGAGCATCGCATAGATGCTGTATGCTCCATGTGCAGAAGCCCCGAAAACTTCAAATACCGGTAAGGAGCACGGGCGGGGGGGGTGGGCTCTCCGGAGCACTGTACCAGAATGGTACCTGGTGCTCCAGCTGCTTGGCAGAGCTTCATGCAGACGCCATACGCTCCAGGCACAGAAGCCCCGAAAACTTCAAATATTGGTAAGGAGCGCGGCCGGGTGGATGGGCTTTCTGGAGCACCATACAGAAATGGTACCTGGTGCTCTCTGCAGGCACTGGTATTCCCGAAACCCACCACTGCTGCTCTCAATGTGCATGCAGACAAGCCCCAACATTTATCCCCAATTCCCAGGAAAGAATTCTCATTTCCACCTCAAAGCCAAACCCAAACAAAATGAAAGAGAAAATGGAATTCAAACTTTCTGCAACGGTCCCTACTGAACTTTCATTGCAAAAGTGAAATGTGAAAGCAGAAACAAGAGCAAGAAAGAACAAACTGGCAGGAGGTGAGGGGCTCTGATCTAGGTCACAAAAGCACCAAGGGGAGCAGAAATCCAGCACACTAACGTGGAAAAATGGCCTTTTTTATTGTCCTTGGCTTCTCAACTATCGAGGCCACCTGCGAACGTCGTGGCCGTTTGGTAACGCTGCAGCCTAGCCGCTTGAGGACATTGATGGACGCCGAGGTCATTTGCGAGCCATTCGCCAGTGATGCGGCTTGGGAGCGCCGCGGCCCAGCTGCCCTGGGGGAGTTTTGACCCTGGGGGGGGGGCTGACTTTGCTGACTTTGCTGGAGCTTCCATATGATTGCCGTGGTTATGGAGGCCGCTGAGAACGCTACGGCCTGAGTTTGCCTCGGCTCTCCCTTTAGTCTCTTTAGAAGAAGACATTTTTAGAAGATATTGCGGCTTCGCTGTCTTGGAGAGGCTCTACTGTTTTGACCAAGTTTTTTTTTTGAGGGAGCCCCGATCCCATTGTGACTGCCACTAAGCGTTGCGAATATCCAGAGGGAAGGCATTGGATGCTGTGGAGTTCGTGGGCCATTAGCTAGGCAAATTGAAACCATCTTGCGAACCTTTGTTGGGCCGCCTGTGGCGAGAGGCGGGCAGTGACCTCCCGACCACCGGGACCGAAGACACCTGCTGGAACCTGGAAGAGCAGGCTGAGACCGTCTGGCTGCCATGGTAGTGGCTATCGGTGACTGTTTGGGGGGGACCCGACCCCCCCAGGTTGTGTGACGCCTCCTCTGCTGTTGTGCTGCTGTAGGATAGGGCTAGATTAGAATCTTAGGGTCGGGTTAGTTTAAGTCATAGTTAGGTTAAGGTTAAGGTTAGGGTGAGGGTGGGGGTGGGGTTGCTAGCCTGATGGCCTACCGACGGGCTGCTTCCACGGGTAGTGTCACGGTACATCTGGGAGTGGGGTTCCCCCCTTTATCGTGGGGTTATCCCTGGCTCCCGGGTGCTCTTTGTCCCCGATGGGAGGGGGCGTTGCTGGCCGCCGTCTCCTGCAGCTGGTCCTACAACTTTCACCGTTATTATTTATCACCTGCAGCCTACTTGTCTCTCAGACTTTCCTAGCTTCGCTCTGGACTACTGCTGGGTTATCATTTTTATGCCCCCGCTATTATCCTGGGACTTTGGACACCCGTTTTTGGGAGGCTTGGACACTACCCCCTGGCCTCCTTGGACTATACAATTGGCTGGACTGCGCAGACTCATAATTTTTATATATTTGTAATTTTTACTAAATTTTTTACAATTTTAAATGTATGGGGAATGTATGGTATGATTGTGACTGACTGAATGTTCCCACTTTTTATCATAATATTGCTGTTTTCTGTTTGATTGGTTGCATGTATGGGTATGTTTGGTGGGCCAGGAGTTTAGTTGGGGCCTCCTGCACTCAGTGCTTTGGCAGAAGTGCCAGGGGGACCCGGGCCTGGTTCCAGCCCTTGGATGTGTGTGTCGAAGGGCCTGCCGATGAACCCGGTGGCCGGGGGAGAGGGTGGAGGGACCACAGATGCGGGAGTGGGCCGGAACATTGGGGTCATAATGGGGAGGGGCAGATATGGTGGGAACTTCAGGACAAGCCATTACCGGGGAAGGAGGGTTCCCTATATCAGAGGGATCCCTCCTTCCGGCCCTGTGAATTCCACTCCAAGGCCAGATGGCGTGAGTAGTCAGGACCCTGGTCTCAGGTTGCTGTTGCTAAATGCCAGGTCTGTGGTTCACAAGGCTCCCCTCGTCCAGGACCTAATTATAGACGAGGGGGCAGACCTGGCATGTATTACTGAAACCTGGCTGGGCCCGGAGGGAGGAGTCCCACTCACGGAAATGTGCCCAGAGGGTTTTCAGGTGCTTCATCAACCGCGACCCCAGAAAAGGGAAGGGGGAGTGGCCATTGTTATCCGACAGTCCTTAGTTCCTCGTAGGATCCCTGCTCCGGAGCTTGTCGGGTGTGAGTTCTTGCTGGTGAAGATGGACCTTGCGGGTCAAGTGGGCTTGTTGTTAACGTACCTGCCTCCCAACAGCATGACAACAGCCCTCCCCTTGCTCCTCAAGTCAATAGACAAGCTGGCAGTTGAGTTCCCCAGACTTATGATACTGGGGGAATTCAATTTGCCTTTGCTCGGTGAACACTCTGATGGAGCACAGAAGTTCATGGCTTCCATGACAGCCATGGGCTTGACCCAAGTAATCCAGGGTCCGACTCACTCAGCGGGTCACACACTCGACCTCGTATTTCTCTCGGAGCAGTGGAGTTGTGACCTTGGTTTGAGGGGTAGTGAGATCTTGCCCCTGTCATGGTCGGACCACTTCCTACTGAGGCTCGACTTTCGGAGAACAATCCCCCACTGTAGGTAGGAGGAACCGATTAGGTGGTTCCACCCCAGGCGTCTTATGGATCCCCGGGGTTTCCAGATGGTGCTTGGCGTTATGCCTGATACTCTCGCCCGCAGTCCGGTGGAGACCTTAGTTGCTACTTGGAACTCAGTAGCGTCTGAGGCTCTCCACTGGATTGCGCCTTTACGGCCGATCTGCGGCAGTGGATCCAGGAGGGCCCCTTGGTTTACCAAGGGCCTCCGGGAGATGAAGCGCCAAAAGAGATGCCTAGAGCGCCGCTGGAGGCCCAGTAAATCCAAGTCAGACCGAGCACTATTAAAAGCTTGCATCGGAGCATATCTATTGGCAATACGGACAGCCAAGAACAACTACATTGCCGCTCTGATAGTGTCCGCTGAGTCACGCCCTGCCGCCTTGTTTAGGGTGGCCCACTCCCTCCTAAATTCGAGGGTTGCGGATAACCCCTTACAATGTAGAGCAGAGGAATATGTCCAGTTCCTCGCGGACAAAGTTGCTTGGCTTCGGATGGACCTGGACTCCAATTGCGCAGAGCCAGCCGGGATACCGGGGGAAGGTCTTGAACGACATCTCTGGACTGACTTTCAACCTGTTGCTCCTGATGAAGTGGACAAGGCCATGGGAGTGGTGAGTGCTGCCACGTGTGTACTGGACCCGTGCCGCTCCTAGCTGGTCGCGAACAGCAAGGAGGTGACGCGGAGCTGGATCCAGGCAATAGTGAATGCTTCTCTTTGGAAGGGCTTCTTCCCACCGGCATTGAAGATAGCGGTGGTGAGACCCCTCCTGAAGAAGCCATCGCTGGATCCAGCCAGTTTGAACAACTACTGTCCAGTCTCCAACCTCCCCTTCATTGGGAAGGTTGTTGAGAAAGTGGTAGCCTCTCAACTCCGACAGTCCTTGGATGAAGCCCGACCACTGAATGGGACGCCATTCCCCCCCCTCCTTCTTCCATCTGAGGCGAGTTCTTTTTCCTCCTGTTTTCGATCTTTGGAAAAGACACTAAGGGGGTTGTTGGGAATGAACCCACGCATCAGGCCTTGTTCATCATGGTTGACGTCCCGGCTCTCACTGCTGCAGCTGACATTCGAACTTACTCTATTTCTCAGCCACCTCCCCCCTTGGACTATATCAAACTCTTCAGAAGGGCCTCCCTCAAGATGTGGCCCTCCCCCAGGAGAGGGCGGAAGACACCTCTGGACTTATATTTTCCATCTTATACTATATTGGACTCTCTACCGCCTTTGGTTTATAACATAAGCCTAGTACGGACTCTGTGAGCCTGCACAATTTTTTTAATTTGGTATGTTGAGTGTATGGGATTGTATGTGATAGTGTGAATGACCCACTTTTATTATCATTATTGCTGTATTTTTGTGTTTTTAACTATTGCGTGGGGATTGTTTGTGCGAGTGCCTGAGTATGTTTGATTCGGAGGACCTGCCGGGGAATGCGGGGGTCACCGGGGTGGTTGGGGGGACTACGGCCACGGGAGAGGGTCGGAGCATTGCGGTCATAACAGGGAGAGGCAGATACGGCGGGGACTTTAGGGCTGGCCATTACCGGGGAAGGAGGGCTCGCTACATCACAGAGATCCCTCCTTCCGGCCCTATGAGTCCCACTCCGAGGTCAGATGGCGTGAGTAATCAGGACCCTGGTCTCAGGCTGTTGTCGCTAAATGCCAGGTCTGTTGTTCACAAGGCTCCCCTCGTCCGGGACTTAATTTTAGATGAGAGGGCAGACCTGGCATGTATTACTGAGACATGGCTGGGCACGGAGGAAGGAGTCCCCCTCGTAGAGATGTGCCCAGACGGATTTCAGGTGCTTCATCAGCCGAGAGCCCAGGGAAGGAGTGGCGGTGTGGCTATCGTTATCCGGGAATCTTTAGCACCTCATAGGATCCCTGCTCCGGAGCTTGTTGGGTGTGAGTCCCTACTGGTGAAGTTGGACCTCAAGGGTCAAGCGGGTCTGCTGCTAACGTACCTACCTCCCAACTGCGTTGCAGCAGCCCTCCCCTCACTCCTCAAGTCGGTAGCCGAGCTAGCAATTGAGTTCCCCAAGCTTATGGTTCTGGGGGACTTCAATTTGCCTTCGCTCGGTGAACACTCTGATGGAGCGCAGGAGCTCATGGCTTCCATGATAGCCATGGGCTTGACCCAGGTAATTCGGGGCCCAACCCATTCAGCGGGTCACATGCTCGACCTCGTATTCCTCTCGGAGCAGTGGACTTGTGATCTTGGTCTGAGGGGTAATGAGATCATACCCCTGTCATGGTCAGACCACTGCCTACTGAGGCTTGACTTTCGGAGGCCAAACCCCCACCGTAGGGAGGAGGAACCGACCAGGTGGTTCCGCCCCAGGCGACTTATGGACCCCTTGAGGTTCCAGACGGAGCTTGGGGTTATTCCTGATACTCTCGCCCACAGTTCGGCACTTGGCGGCATCAGAGTCTCTTGACCGGATTGCGCCACTACGGCCCCTCCGGGTCGGTGGATCCCGGAGGCCTCCTTGGTTCACTGAGGAGCTCCGGGAGAAGAAGCGCTGGAGGAGACGCCTAGAGCACTTGTGGAGGTCCGATAAGTCCGAATCGAACCGAGCACTTCTGACAACATGCACCAAGGAATATATCAGGGCATTGAGGACAGCTAAAAGAACATATATTGCCACCTTGGTTGCGTCCGCTGAGCCCCGCCCAGCCGCCCTTTTTAGGATAACCCGCTCCCTCCTAAATAGGAGGGATGCGGGGGACCCCCTACAGGGTAAGGCTGAGGAGTATGTCCAGTTCTTAGCGGACAAGCTAAGGAGTATGTCCAGTTCTTAGCGGACAAGCTCGGTTTTGGTCGGACTTGGACTCCACCTCTGCAGATCCAGCCGAGACACAGGGGGATAACTTGGCAGACGATCTCTGGGTTGAGTTCCAGGATGTTGCCTCAGGGGATGTGGACAAGGCCATATGAGCTGTGAGTGCCTCCACCTGTTTACTGGACCCGTGTCCCTCCTGGCTGGTTGCCAACAGCAGTGAGGTGACACGAGGCTGGATCCAGGCGGTCGTTACTGCCTCCCTTCGGGAGGGGCACTTCCCCGCCGCACTTAAAGCGGCGGTGGTGAGACCCCTCCTGAAGACACCATCCTTGGATCCAGCCGTTCTTAACAACTACCGTCCAGTCTCCAACCTCCCCTTTGTTGGGAAGGTTGTTGAGAAGGTTGTGGCCTTCCAGCTTCAACGGTCCTTGGAGGAAGCTAGTTACCTTGACCCCTTCCAGTCCGGCTTCAGACCTGGTTACAGCACAGAAACCGCTTTGGTCGCATTGACCGATGATCTCTGGAGAGCCAGGGATGGAGGCCATGCGTCCATCCTGGTTCTCCTTGACCTCTCAGCGGCTTTTGATACCATCGACCATGGTATCCTTCTGCGACGACTGCGGGAGGTGGGAGTGGGAGGCACTGTTTTACAGTGGTTCTCCTCCTACCTCTCGGACAGGTCGCAGTCGGTGTTGGTTGGGGGGCAGAGATCGTCCCCAAGGCCCCTAACTTATGGGGTGCCGCAGGGCTCGGTCTTATCCCCCCTACTATTTAACATATACATGAAACCGCTGGGCGAGATCATTTGGAGGCACGGGATAAAATACCATCAATACGCGGACGACACACAGTTGTATCTGTCCGCCCCGTGCCAACTCAATGAAGCGGTGGACGTGATGAACCGGGGTCTTGAGGCCGTTAAGAACTGGATGAGAGCTAACAAACTGGTACTCAACCCAGACAAGACCGAGTGGCTGTTGTGTTTTCCTCCCAATAATTTGGCCAATGTTCCATCACTCAGGCTGGGGGGTCAAATTTTACACCCGTCAGACAGGGTTCACAACTTGGGAGTCCTCCTGGACCCACAGCTGACTTTCGACCATCATTTGTCAGCTGTGACCAGGGGGGCATTTGCCCAGGTTCGCCTGGTGCGCCAGTTGCGGCCCTACCTGAATCGGGAGGCCCTCACAACAGTCACTCGAGCCCTTGTGATCTCTAGGCTGGAATACTGCAATGTGCTCTACATGGGGCTGCCCTTGAAGAGCATCCGGCGACTTCAGCTAGTCCAGAATGCGGCTGCACGAGTGATTGTGGGCACACCGTGGTTCGCCCACATAACACCTATCCTCCGTGAGCTGCGCTGGCTACCTATTGATCTCCGGGTGCGCTTCAAGGTGCTACTTACCATCCATAAAGCCCTCCATGGTAGTGGATCTGAGTACTTGAGAGACCGCCTTCTGCCGATTACCTCCCTTCGACCCATCAGATCGCACAGATTAGGCCTCCTCCGAATTCCATCTGCCAGTCAGTGCCGACTGGCGACTACGCGGAGGAGAGCCTTCTCAGTAGCAGCTCCGACCCTTTGGAACGATCTCCCCATGGAGATTCGTACCCTCACCACCGTCCAGACCTTCCGCACAGCCCTTAAGATCTGGCTATCCCGTCAGGCCTGGGGATAAGATCCTAATCCGCCCCACTCGAATGTTGAATGAATGTTGTGTTTTACTGTTTTATTTTATTTTATTCACATATTTTATGTTTTGTCTTGCACTCCTTCCCACGAATTGTAAGCCGCCCTGAGTCCCCTCAGGGAAAAGGGCGGCCTATAAATGACAAATAAAACCTAAAACCTAAAAAGCCGATTATCTGGACTCCTTTCAGTCTGGATTCAGGCCTGGCTACAGCACGGAAACCACTTTGGTCGCACTGACCGATGATCTTTGGAGAGCCAGGGATGGAGGTCATCCCTCCATCCTAGTGCTTCTCGACCTCTCAGCGCCCTTCGATACCATCGACCATGGTATCCTTCTGCGACGGTTACAAGAGGTGGGGGTGGGAGGCACCGTTTTTCGGTGGTTCTCCTCCTACCTCTCGGACAGGTCGCAGTCAGTGTTGGTCAGGGGGGAGAGGTCCCTGAAATATGGGGTTCCTCAGGGTTTGGTCCTATCCCCCCTCCTGTTTAATATCTACATGAAGCCACTGGGTGAGATCATTCGACGGCACGGGATAAAATACCATCAATACGTGAACGATACTCAGTTGTATCTGTCCGCCCCATGCCAACTCAGTGAAGCGGTTGACATGATGTGCCAGTGCCTGGAGGCTGTCAGGGTCTGGATGGGGGTTAACAAGCTTGTGCTCAATCCAGACAAGACTGAGTGGCTGTTGTGTTTCCCTCCCAAGAATTTGGTTAGTATTCCATCACTCAGGCTGGGGGGTGAAAATTTATGCCTCTCAGACAGGGCTCACAACTTGGGAGTCCTCCTGGACCCACAGCTGACCTTAGAACATCATTTGTCAGCTGTGACCAGGGGGGCATTTGGCCAGGTTCGCCTGGTGCACCAGTTGTGTCCCTACCTGAACCGGGAAGCACTCTCAACAGTCACTCATGCCCTCGTGACCTCAAGACTGGACTACTGCAATGCGCTCTACATTGGGCTCCGGACGTGCTTCAAGGTGCTAGTCGTTACTTTTAAAGCCCTACATGGTATTGGACCTGGGTACTTGAGAGACCGCCTCCTGCCAATTACCGCCATACGACCAATTAGATCCCACAGATTAGGCCTCCTCCGAATACCATCTGCTAGCCAATGTCGACTGTGGACTGCTCGGGGGAGGGCTTCTCTGTGGCTGCTCCGGCCCTCTGGAATGATCTCCCCATGGAGATCCGGACCCTAACCACCCTTCAGGCTTTCCACAAAGCCACTAAGACCTGGCTATTCCAGCAGGCCTGGGGCTGATGAGTTCCCAGCCCCACTTGAATTGTTGTGACCGTTGCTGTGTTTTTAACTTGCTTGTCTTTTTGTTTTCCTGTTTGTATTCCCCTTCACCTCTGCTTGTTAGCCGCCCTGAGTCCCTCGAGAATAGGGCGGCATACAAATGGAATAAACATTTCAAACATTTACATTTCACTGGTAGAATAGCAATGTTTGAAGTGCCAACATTAAGGGTATAATTTACACTAGAGGAAGTAACCTTAAGGCTTGAATCCATTGACAAACCCAAACCATAGTCATCATGGAGTGATCACAATATATACAAAAAGCAAAAGAATTACTAGAATTACATCCCAGTGAACATCGAAGCAATTCAGAAACTAGACAACTGGATGAAGAGAATTCTCAGCAACTTCACCAAGAAAGGAGAAATTACCAAAGAGAAACAGTGGTAGAGAAGAAGCAGTGGGAGGTCCAGTGGGAGGTCCAGCTCCGGAACACTTCAAATACCGGTAAGGTGCAACCAGGATCCCAGTACAACCAGAAACTAGCGAATGTGATGAAAAGAATTATCAGCAACTTCACCAAGAAAGGACAAGTTGCCAAAGAGAAACAGTGGTAGAGAAGAAGCAGTGGGACGTCAGCAACTTCACCAAGAAAGGACAAGTTGCCAAAGAGAAACAGTGGTAGAGAAGAAGCAGTGGGACGTCAGCAACTTCACCAAGAAAGGACAAGTTGCCAAAGAGAAACAGTGGTAGAGAAGAAGCAGTGGGAGGTCCAGTCCTTGATGAAGGACTATATTGTATAGTACAGTGGTGGGTTCTGGATCCCGCTGCAAACAGTATGTTACAACGGGGCTCCGGTGTCCACCACATGAATGCGCGCAGCGTGCGTGTACGCACTTACCACCTGCAACATTCTGCAATGCCTCCTTGACACTCCAACTGCTTGATGGAGCATCGCACAGATGCTGTATGCTCCATGTGCAGAAGCCCCGAAAACTTCAAATACTGATAAGGAGCACAGGCAGGAGGGTGGTCCCCCTGGAGCACTGTACCGGAATGGTATCTGGTGCTCCAGCTGCTTGGCAGAGCTTCATGCAGGCGCCATAACCCATCACTGGTAGAGTAGCAATGTTTGAAGTGCCAGTGTTAAAATATATTACTAACACTAGAGGAAATAACCCTAAGGCTTGAATCCATTGACAAACCCAAACCATAGTCATCATGGAGTGATCACAATATATACAAAAAGCAAAAGAATTACTAGAATTACATCCCAGTGAACATCGAAGCAATTCAGAAACTAGACAACTGGATGAAGAGAATTCTCAGCAACTTCACCAAGAAAGGAGAAATTACCAAAGAGAAACAGTGGTAGAGAAGAAGCAGTGGGAGGTCCAGTGGGAGGTCCAGCTCCGGAGCACTTCAAATACCGGTAAGGTGCAACCAGGATCCCAGTACAACCAGAAACTAGCGAACGTGATGAAAAGAATTATCAGCAACTTCACCAAGAAAGGACAAGTTGCCAAAGAGAAACAGTGGTAGAGAAGAAGCAGTGGGAGGTCCAGTCCTTGATGAAGGACTATATTGTATAGTACAGTGGTGGGTTCTGGATCCCGCTGCAAACAGTATGTTACAACGGGGCTCCGGTGTCCACCACATGAATGCGCGCAGCGTGCGTGTACGCACTTACCACCTGCAACATTCTGCAATGCCTCCTTGACACTCCAACTGCTTGATGGAGCATCGCACAGATGCTGTATGCTCCATGTGCAGAAGCCCCGAAAACTTCAAATACTGATAAGGAGCACAGGCAGGAGGGTGGTCCCCCCTGGAGCACTGTACCGGAATGGTATCTGGTGCTCCAGCTGCTTGGCAGAGCTTCATGCAGGCGCCATAACCCATCACTGGTAGAGTAGCAATGAAAAGAATTATCAGCAACTTCACCAAGAAAGGACAAGTTGCCAAAGAGAAACAGTGGTAGAGAAGAAGCAGTGGGAGGTCCAGTCCTTGATGAAGGACTATATTGTATAGTACAGTGGTGGGTTCTGGATCCCGCTGCAAACAGTATGTTACAACGAAGCTCCGGTGTCCACCACATGAATGCGCGCAGCGTGCGTGTACGCACTTACCACCTGCAACATTCTGCGATGCCTCCATGACACTCCAACTGCTTGGTGGAGCATCGCACAGGTGCTGTATGCTCCATGTCCAGAAGCCCCAAAAACTTCAAATACTGGTAGGGAGCACGGGCGGGCGGGTGGGCCTTCCGGAGCACTGTACCGGAATGATACCTAGTGCTCCAGCTGCTTGGCAGAGCTTCATGCAGGCACCATACGCTTCATGCACAGAAGCCCCGAAAACTTCAAATATCAGCAAGGAGTGCATCCCATTGAACATTGATGCAATACAGAAACTAGACAACTGGATGAAGAGAATTCTCAGCAACTTCACCAAGAAAGGACAAATTACCAAAGAGAAACAGTGGTAGACAAGAAGCAGTGGGAGGTCCAGTCCTTGATGAAGAACTATATTGTATAGTACAGTGGTGGGTTCTGAATCCTGCTGCAACCAGTATGTTACAATGGGGCTCCGGTGTCCACCACATGAATGTGTGCGGCGTGCGTGTACGGACTTACCACCCGCAACATTCTGCAATGCCTCCATGACACTCCAACTGCTTGGTGGAGCATCGCACAGGTGCTGTATGCTCCATGTGCATAAGCCCTGAAGCCCCGAAAACTTCAAATACCGGTAAGGAGCATGGGTAGGCGGGTGGGCCCTCTGGAGCACTGTACCGGAATGGTACCTGGTGCTCCAGCTGCTTGACAGAGCTTCATGCAGGTGCCATATGCTCGATGCACAGAAACCCTGAAAACTTCAAATATCGGCAAGGAGCGTGGCTGGGTGGGTGGGCCCTCTAGAGCACCGTACTGGAATGGTACCTGGTGCTCTCTGCAGGCACCGGTATTCCCGAAACCCACTACTGCTGCTCTCAATGTGCATGCCGACAAGCCCCAACATTTATCCCCAATTCCCAGGAAAGAATTCTCATTTCAGCCTCAAAGCCAAACCCAAACAAAACAAAAGAGAAAATGGAATTCAAACTTTCTGCAACGGTCCCTACTGAACTTTCATTGCAAAAGTGAAATGTGAAAGCAGAAACAAGAACAAGAAAGAACAAACTGGCAGGAGGTGAGGGGCTCTGATCTAGGTAACAAAAGCACCAAGGGGAGCAGAAATTCAGCACAGTAACGTGGAAAAATGGCCTTTTTTATTGTCCTTGGCTTTTCAAGATCATTGACGTAAGGGTGCATGTGCAAGGAAGATGGCTGCCGAGCCTTCCGCTCCGACTCTGCCTATGTAAAAATATCTTGGAAGAGGCGAAAATTGTGTCTGGGAGCTAGGCTAACGCGGAGGCTGAGGACGAACAATTTCCAAGAGCACCGGTGCCAGCAGTGTATTGGGGAGACTTGCCTCTCCAGAGCTGCTGGGCACGAAAGACGCCAACGCCGCTCGGGGACTCCACAGCCAGCTGTCCGGGAGATTCCGCTGAAGCCACTTCCACATTTGCTGGCTGCCTGACAACACCGTGCCCGGGGTGAGAGCGCCATGGCTGCCAGGAACTGGGCAGCTGTCAGGAGCTGGGCAGCTGCCAGGAGTTGCAGCTGCCAGGAACTGCGTGGCCCACCCACTGAGAAACGCCGAAGCTGCTGAGTACGTGACCGGCTGTGAGCACTGTGGCCTGTGATCGCCGCCGCTGCCAGGAACCGCGCGACCCGTTTGTTATGGCCACCTGAGAACGCTGCGGCCAAATTGAGAACGCAGTGGCCCGGACTTGGAGGGCGCTGGGGCCATCAGTGAGCGCCGCAGCCTGAGACCGCCGCGGCTGCCAGGAGCTGAATGATCCACCTGTGGGAGAACACTGAAGCTGCCAAGAAGGAGGCCGCCTGAGAACGTCGTGGTTTACGAATGCTGCAGCCCAGCGGCCCTGGAGGACATTTTGGAGGAACCTGCATGGGGGAACCCCGGTACTACTGTGACTGCCACTAATCACGGTGGTCTCAGCTGGCTGGGGGTCCGTCTTGGGGGGGCCCTGACCCCTGCTTTTGTTGCCTGACTACCCAACCGCTGCTGTGCTGTTGGGGGTTTAGGACTAGGGTCAGGGTTAGGGCTAAGGTTAGGGCTGGTTAGGGCTAAGGTTAGGGCTAGTTAGGGTCAGGGTTAGGGCTAAGGTTAGGGCTAGTTAGGTTTAGGTTAGGGGTACGGGTAGGGGAAGGATTAGAGCCAGGCTTAGGAGGGGGGTTAGGCTTAGGGCTAGTGTTAGGGTCAGGGCTAGGGCTAGGGTTAGGTTCAGGGTTAGGGCTGTTTAGGGTTAGGGTTAGGGTTAGGGTTAGGGCTAGGGTGGATGTGGAGTTACTAGCCCGATGGTCTACTGGCTTTCTGGCGCCGCTTGAGAAGGTTGCGGCCCAGTTGTTGAGAGGGGTTTCCCCCTCCCTCTCTCTTCCTCTCCCTCCCCCCTCCAGCGTGGATTCTGACTGCTGGGGAGACCGTGCTCTGTCCATTGTTATCCCGGCTGTTTGTCGACCATGACCGGCCTTCCAACTATCGTTTCTATAACTGTTGCCGTTTACGGTTTGCTGGCCTTCCGGCCACCCTTGCCCCTGCCTTTGTCCTCCAGAACATCAGTGGGGAGTGAGCCGAGTCTTTGGATTCTATCTCTGCCCCCCCCCCCGGATCCCTGTTTGGGCTCCTACCTATTAGTCTGTGTTTCCATCCCGGCAGAGAGGGCAGGGATCAAAGAAGATGTGGGCAGGGAGTGTGCTTTTTAACTCCCCCAACTGTTACAAACGCACTGTCTACTCCAAACTCTTGGACCTCACTCTCCCTGTTGGAGAAGATTGGGACATCAGTTTCCTCTTCCTTACTAGGACATTTTTGTACAAACTCAATTTTGCACTATTGCGCAACTTTTAATGGTAGGGTGAGTGTATGTGGTATGAGTGTGGCTGAATAATTGTGCCCACTTTTATTAACTATATTGCTGTATTTGTGTTTTTAAATTGTTCCGTGGGGATTGCTTGGTAGTATGGCTGTGTATGTCTGAGAAGGCTGGGACCACAACCTGGTACCTCCTGCACTGAGAGCTTCTGCAGAAGTGTTAGGGGGGCCCAGGCCTAATCCCAGCCTTAGGATGACTGATTCAAAGGGCCTGCCAAAGAATGCGGTAGCTATGGGGTTGGGGGTGGGGACTACGGACACGGGAGTGGGCCGGAACATTACGGTCATGACAGGGAGGGGCAGGTATGGCAGGAACTTCAGGGCTAGCCATTACCGGGGAAGGAGGGTCCATTACATCACAGCGATCCCACCTTCCGGCCCTAATAGTTCCACTCCAAGGCCAGATGACGTGAGTAGTCAGGGCCCTGGTCTCAGGCTGCTGTTGCTAAATGCCAGGTCTGTGGTTGACAAGGCTCCCCTCGTCTGGGACCTAATTTTACACAAGGGGGCAGACCTGGCATGTATTACTGAAACCTGGCTGGGTAAGGAGGGAGGAATCCCCCTCACTGAAATGTGCCCAGGGGGTTTTCAGGTGCTTCATCAGCTGCAACCCCCGAGGGTCTCTAGTTCCTCGTAGGATCTCTGCTCCAGAGCTTGTCGTGTGCGAATCCTTGCTGGTGAAGTTGGACCTTGGGGGTCAAGTGGGCTTGTTGCTAACGTATCTGCCTCCCAACAGCATTACAACAGCCCTCCTCCCGCTCCTCGAGTCAGTAGCCGAGCTGGCAGTTGAGTTCCCCAAGCTTATGGTACTGGGGGATTTCAATTTGCCTTCACTCGGTGAGCACTCTGATGGGGTGCAGGACTTCATGGCTTCCATGACAGCCATGGACTTGACCCAAGTAATTCGGGGCCCGACTCACTCAGCGGGTCACATACTCGACCTCGTATTCCTCTCGGAGCAGTGGACTCATGATCTTGATTTGAGGGGTACTGAGATCTTGCCCCTGTCATGGTCGGATCACTTCCTACTGAGGCTTTTAAGCAGTAGACTTATATACCGCTTCATAGGCCTTTCAGGCCTCTCTAAGCGGTTTACAGAGAGTCAGCATATTGCCCCCAACAATCTGGGTCCTCATTTTACCCACCTCGGAAGGATGGAAGGCTGAGTCAACCCTGAGCCGGTGAGATTTGAACCGCTGACCTGCTGATCTAGCAGTAGCCTGCAGTGCTGCATTTAACCACTGTGCCACCTTGGCTCTTGACTTTTGGAGGCCAATCCCCCACTGTAGGGAGAAGGAACCGATTAGATGGTTCCACCCCAGGCGCCTGATGAACCCTATGGGTTTTCAGACGGCGCTTGGTGTAATACCTGATGCTCTCGTCCACAGTCCATGGAGACCTTGGTTGCTGTTTGGAACTCAGCGGCAGCAGGGGCTCTAAACCAGATTTTGCCTTTACGGCCTCTCCGAGTGACTTCACCAAGAAAGGACAAATTACCAAAGAGAAACAGTGGTAGAGAAGAAGCAGTGGGAGGTCCAGTGGGAGGTCCAGCTCCGGAGCACTTCAAATACCAGTAAGGTGCAACCAGGATCCTGGTACAACCAGAAACTAGCGAACTGGATGAAGAGAATTCTCAGCAACTTCACCAAGAAAGGACAAATTACCAAAGAGAAACAGTGGTAGACAAGAAGCAGTGGGAGGTCCAGCTCCTTGATGAAAAACTATATTGTATAGTACAGTGGTGGGTTCTGGATCCCGCTGCAACCAGTATGTTCACATGTGGTTCATGTGTCCACCACATGGACGTGCGCAGCGTGCGTGTACGCTATGCACTTACCACCCGCAACATTCTGCAACACTCCAACTGCTTGGTGGAGCATCACACAGGTTCTGTATGCTCCATGTGCAGAAGCCCCGAAAACTTCAAATACCAGTAAGGAGCACGGGTGGGCAGGTGGACCCTCCGGAGCACTGTATTTTAATGGTATCTGGTGCTCCAGCTGCTTGGCAGAGCTTCATGCAGGCGCCATATGCTACATGCACAGAAGCCCAAAGAACTTCAAATATCGGTAAAGAGCGCGGCTGGGTGGGTGGGTCCTCCGGAGCACCGTACTAGAATGGTACCGGTCGTAACCCACCACTGGTAGAGTAGCAATCTTTGAAGTACCAACATTAAGAGTATAAAAAAACTCTAGAGTAAGTAACCCTAAGACTTGAATCCATTGACAAACCCAAACCATAGTCATCATGGAGTGATCACAATATATTCAAAAAGCAAAAGAATTACTAGAATTACATCCCAATACAGAAACTAGACAACTGGATGAAGAGAATTCTCAGCCCCTCCACCAAGAAAGGACATATTACCAAAGAGAAACAGTGGTAGACAAGAAGCAGTGGGAAATCCAACTTGCTCGTATGGGCAGTATATGGTAATAAAAACGAATATTCTACCAAAGATACTTTTCCTATTTCAAAACATTCCTATAAAACTAGAGAAAGAATATTTTGGAAACTTGAATAAGATAATGTCAAAAATTATATGGCAAGAAAAGAAACCAAGGCTTAAGATGAAATTACTGCAGGATTCAAAAGATAGAGGAGGATTTGATTTGCCAGATTGGGAATTGTATTATTAAGCTGCAACAATTACTTGGGTTAAAGAATGGATATTGTAACAGAATAAGAGGTTATTAACATTAGAGGGCCATTATATTCAATCAGGGTGGCATGCATTTTTGTGGTATGAAAAACACATGGCACCCAATACTTCCAAAGGCACTATATACGATATTGCTCTATTGGTGGTATGGAACAAAATTAAACAACAGAACTGCATGAAAATCCTGAATTGGTTCTCCACTTTAGAAGCACTGGTACATCCCAATCACATTAATCTGGAGAATATTGTCTCATACAAGAATAGACAAAGGTACAATAAAATATGGCTACGCATACTCTATGTCACTTTCAGAGTCAACACAATCAACAAGCCAAAAAGGAAACAAAAAGACCAAACTGTCCCACCCATTAATCAACACACAGATGAGCCTAAATTAACATAAAGAGTAACAATCTAGAAGTAAACAAAACCCCACCCAAGGATTTGCCAAAAAAGTTAATATAAACATCCCAACCAACAAACCACCAGGAGCTTAGTGATTCACGTTTGCATGCTAGGTTGGAAGTTAGAGGAAGTTGTGTTGAAAATCTGATTGTTGCTGTGAGGTGGAGGGAGCTGTCATTCACTCCAGCTGCTTGACAGGGACATGGAAGGAGGCCCCACCCTATTGGACCACCTGTTAAACAAGCTGGCAGTGCTGTCCACCAGTTTAAAAGAAATCAAAACAATCTTGCACTACATTAAAGAAACATTGTGCCTAGATCATGGAAAGTAATTATTCCCCATTTTAGTCTACACCGATTAGTCTACACTTCTCCGGTTCTTGGCATCACAGTTAAAAAGGGAAAATCTACCTGGAGGGTAGGGTTTGGTTTCCAGGATTTTTATGAAGAAGAGTTTTATAATCTGAGCATGTCAAGTTAATAAAAAGTGAGCTGGGAAGAACAGTTCACTGCTGAAACCAAGGATCTAAAACAGGACATTAAAAGGAACATTCAATCTGCCTGCAGCAATGGTAGCCGTGCTCACGTTGAATGTTTCAATTGGTTGGCAAGCTGCAAATGGTTTAGTGGTCTCCTGAATTCAGAAGTTGGTCTAGATCAGTATCTTTTGACCTTGGTAATTTAAAGATCTGTGGGCTTCAACTCCTATAATGCCCCAGCCAGTATACATCTTAAAGTTGCCAAGAATGAGAAACGCTGACCTAGGAATGGGTAGAAACTGAACCCTAACAAGACTGAGTACCCCTGGGTTTGGGGTTCTTGGTCCATGGAAAATTGCCGCCTTTGGTCTTGAATGGAGAGACACTGCCCCAAATAGACCAAGTGCATAAACTGGAGATTCTTCTGGACTCGTTATTTCTGCTTGAAGAGAAGATGGCAGTCATGGCCAGGAGGGCCTTTGCATAACTGCGGTTCGCACACCAATTATGCCCTTTCCTGGACCAACAATTCCTACTCACAGTCATTCAGCCCTATGCCCTGCAGCCAGCTGAAAAATATACCAAGGTTGATGGTATCAAAAGCTCTTGAGAGATCAAGGAGAGTGAGGATGGATGTACTACCCACATCTCCCTCCCACCAGAGATAATAACAAGTGCAACCAATGCTGTTTCTATCCCATAACCAAGTCTCAATCCTGACTGAATGGGATCCAGATAATCTATTCCATCCAGGACCTTCTGTAGCTGCCAGGCCACCATCTTTTCCACCACCTTCCCTAACAATGGGAGGTTGGAAACTGGATGAAATTGTCCAGGTAGGTGAGACCCAGTGATGTTTTTTTTTAAAGGAGGGGATGAACCAGGGCTTCCTCATCTGGAAATGTCTTCTCCTCTAGTGATGCATTAAGCACCTATAAGGACTCAGCCACTAGTCACCATCTTGGAGGCTTTCATAGCATCAAGGACCCTGCTCACTTCATCAGGGCCTACCATTCCCACATAACAGGGCAAGACCTCTCCATGGGCATCTCACACTATTTCCACACACGGGAATGAATCCGAGTGATCTACAAGCCACTTCATAATGCGCTAAAGCCCTCTCTAAGCAGTTCACAGAGTGAGCATATTGCCCCCAACAAGCTGGGTCCTCATTTTACTGAGTTCGGAAGGATGGAATACTTAAGATGGTCATGATCAAACTATTGGCATTTGGCAGAATTAGCTTGCATTCTGCATTCTAACCACTGCACCACACTCAGTGAGAGATCTGCAGAGAAACCCATCAGTTTCAAAATAAACAGCATCGCCCAATCAAGCATGCAAATGCTCATGAATAGCTAGCTATATAACAATCTATTTCTATTCTTCTGTAATCTAAATCATTACAAAAACAAAACTTCTAGATCTGGGGTTTTCAACCCTGGAGTTGTTTGAGTGATTAAAAGGAGAAAAATCAGTACAACACAGCCCATGTTCTTCTATCACAAGAGGTTTAACTTTTCCCCCATACAGGGGTCCTGTGGGGGGGAAATTTTCAACTGACAGGTCCCGCAACCTGAAAAAGTTTGGAAACCCTAATCTAGATAAGTCTAGATAAGCTGTTAACTTTAATTGGGAGTCCAATACGCTTTGTTAGAGCAATGAAGGAACATGTATCTTTGCTCAAGAAGTAGATGCAGTAATGTGAAAAACTGACAGTTGAAAACTTTTCACCTGGTGCTCTCCAATAAGTTTGCATCTTCTGTATCTTAAAGTATGGATCTTAAAGAATTATAAACACTGACCTAGATGGGGAAGGAACAGGTCGAAACAGAACCCTGGCAAGACTTGAGTACCTCTGGGTTTGGGGTTCTTGGTCCATGAAAAATTGCTGTCTTTGGTCTTGGATGGGAAGACACTGCCCCAAATAGACCAAGTGCATAAACTGGAGATTCTTCTGGACTCGTGATTCCTGCTTGAAGAGAAGATGGCTGTCATGGCCAGGAGGGCCTTTGCATAACTGCGGTTCACACACCAATTATGCCCTTTTCTGGACCAACAATTCCTACTCACAGTCACTCAACTCTATGCCATGCAGCCAGCTCAAAAATATACCAAGGTCGATGGTATCAAAAGCTGTTGAGAGGTCTGAAGAATGGCGACCATAAAAATGAATATCCTACCCAAAAAAATTATTTCTATTCCAAATTGTACCAGTAAAATTAGGGGGAAAAATTTCATGGAACAAAATAAAAGAATTTGAAAATTTATTTGGCTGAGGAAAGAGCTAGGTTAAAATTAAAATTATTACAGGACTTTAGAATCAAAGGAGGATTTGGCCTTCCAGATTGGGAGCTTTACTACCAGCAATGGTAACATGGCTCAAAGAATGGATAGTACTTCAAAATAAAAGAATATTGACGATAGAGGGTAATGATTTACAGCTGGGCTGGCATGCTTTTATCTGGGAGGGAAAGAGGAAAGTCCATAAGTATTTCCAGAGGCATCAGGTAAGAGGAGCCTTACTAGAAATATGGATGAAAATCAAAAGAAACTTCTACACAAAAATTCCCAGATGGATATCAACCATGGATGCAATTATCTACCCCAATATAATAAATTTGGATATTGACATATAAGGAGTTATTGGATGGGCAAGGAAAACTTAAAATAAATCAGGAATTAAAAATACAGGGAATTGAATTAGGCTGGTGGCCGTGCCTACAAATTCAAGCAAGATACAAAAGGACTTAGAACAGTATGGATTTCAAAACGAACAATAAGAATTGGAGAAAAGAGTAACAGGAACAGAAAAAAAAATGATCACAAAAACATTGTCTCTTAAAATTCAAAATAGAGGAGGAAACCATGAAGGAAACAATGATAATTTGGGCTAAAAACTTCAGGTATAATATTGAATTGGAGCACAGGAAAAAAGTATGGGGGGAAAATTATAAATTGACAATGTCGGCATCCTATAAGGAAAACATTTACAAAATGTTTTATAGGTGGCATTTACCCCCGGCGAGATTGGCCAAAATGTTCCCAAATAGATCTCCAAACTATTGGAAATGTAACTATCAACAGGGGACCTTCTATTATATGTGTTGGATGTGGCCGAAAGCCAAAGAATTCTTCACTAAAATTCAAATATGGTTAGAAAAAATAATAGAACAAAAATTGACATGAATCCTAAGCTGTTTCTTCTAGGAATAATTTAGTAAGGATATCCAATATTTAATGCTTCATATAATCACATAAAACGAACAATAAGAATTGGACAAAAGAGTTACAGGAATAGAAGAAAAAACAATCATATAATCACTGCTGCCAGAATTTCATATGCCCAAAGTTGGAAACTAAAAACTATTCCATCAAAAGCAAAAACCATAAAAAGGTGTTTGTCCATTAGCGAACATTCTAAGTAATGATGGAACTAAGAGATAGGGAAACAGAGTACTACAAGATATGGAACAGGTGGAAAAGAGATGTAAAATATGTAGATGTAAGAGATGTATGGAACATGTAGCAAACACTCTGAAAGAAGAAGTCCCATGTTGTGAAGGCAATAGAGATGGAACTATTGTATATAGATGTATATATTGTAAAAATGAGAAAATATGAAACAAAGAAGAATATGGATAAAATAATAGAATGGAAAATGGAAAACCGGAAATCAGAAAAAGGGAATACCGATAACAGAAAGCTGTAAAAATGTAATTGTGATTTTAATGTTTGGAAAATGTCAAATAATTTTTTTTAAAATAAGGGCAGGAGGGCCTTTGCACAACTACAGTTCGCACACCAATTATGCCCTTTCCTGGACCAACAATCCCAATGAAATTGTCCAGGTAGGTGAGATCCAGTGATGTTTTTTTAAAGGAGGGGATGAACCAGGGCTTCCTTAAAATCATCTGGAAATGTCTCCTCCTCTAGTGATGTATTAAGCACCGATAAGGACTCAGCCACTAGTCACCATCTTGGAGGCTTTCATAGCATCAAGGACCCTGCCCGCTTCTTCAGGGCCAACAGGATCCAACCATTCCCACATAACAGGGCAAAACCTCTCCTTGGGCATCTCACATTGTTGAATACTAGCGCGGGAAATACAAGCGCGGGAATAAGGACTCCTTTCTGATTGGTTCCCGGGCGGAGCCGGTTCAATCCTCGCCCCGATTGGTCAAGCTACTCGACGCCCATTGGCTCCTCATTCAAACCCGGAGGTATAAAGGTTTGGCGCGAACCACGAATCGCAGTCACTCTGTTTTTAAATAAAGGTTGCTGTTTGCATACCCGTCTGTCGAGTCCCTTCCCTTCGCTCCAAGATGCAAAACTGGCGACGAAGGTGGGATTCCGTTTCCCGCGACCACGGAGAAGAACAAGCCAGCTGCCACCGCGTCTGAACCAGCACGAGCGCTATCCTCAGGCTGAGAACTCCGGCAGCGAACGCAAAAATTTTCTCCGCCCTCTTCCTCCCCCTCTCTGGCTCCACACCACGATGGCATCAGCGCTTCCTCCTTTCGCGCCATTCGGATCCGCCGGAGAATCATGGGACGGCTTCATGGAGCGCTTCGAGTGCTACTTAATCGCATCGAAGAACCAGGCACAGACCGACGAGGAGAAATGCAGCTTCTTCTTGTCCTGCTGTGAGCCTTCCATGTTCGCCTCTGCGAGAGCCCTGGCCGCCCCGAGGCCAGCCTACAAACTCGGGTGGGACGAGCTGATGTCCAGGCTGAGGGACCACTATGCTCCCTCACCCTCTCTGATCGCACGTCGCTTCACCTTCCGCCGCCGAGTGCAGAAGCCCAACGAATCCATCAGCCAGTTTCTGGAGGTTTTGCGCACAGTGGCCGCCCAGTGCGATTTTGCAGACCTGGAGGAGAACCTCGTGGAGCAGTTTGTATGCGGGGTCCGCGACGTACATTTGTGCAGCCGCATGCTCCGGAACCACAAAATCACCTTGGTGCAAGCCGTGGAGACCGCGCGAGCAGCGGAGCTCTCCGAACAATCCACGGCCGACATCGAACGCCTCCAGCTGAAAACCCCAGCGCAAACCGCCGCGGGGCCTTCCACCCAGACGAACCTCGTCGACGATCTCTCTCCTGCTGAGGATGAGGAGGAGGAAACCGTCGGACAAATGAGGACGCAGCCGAAGCGGAGGCCACACCAGCACCCACCGACGCCCGCTCAGCCAGTCTCAAACGCACCTTGCCGCGGATGCGGCGGCCGCCACAGCCGCGCATCCTGCCCGTTCCGTTCCGCCGTCTGCCGCCGCTGCCGAGGAGAAGGACACCTCGCCAGGGTCTGCCGGGCTCTCGTGCCAGCCCCCTCGTTCATGCAGCCCAGCGACCAGCGCCAGGCACCGCAACGCCGCCAACAGCCACGTCCTGCGAGGCGAGCTGAGGACTGCCACTCAATCTACCAGCCCTCCGGCGCCGACTGCGTGGTCTACCAGGCTTCCCACGTTCCCGCCGGCGATCGCAAAATCAGCACCGCCGTCCGACTCGAAGGTCAGCTTTGTCGAATGGAGGTGGACTCCGGGTCTTCCCGTTCTCTCCTATCTTGGGCCTTGTTTTCCCGCCTTTGTCCCGGAGTTCCCCAGAGCCAATTGCGCCCCGTCGGGGTCTCCCTTCTAGATTACCAGGGAAATGGGATTCCCACGGCAGGAATATTCCACATCCAGGTCGAATACGGAAACTTTAAGGGGAAACTCCCAGTTCTAATCGTCAGGAACGATCTGCCCGCTCTCCTTGGGTTGGATTGGTTTCCCGCCTTGGGCCTTACCATAGAGGGGGTGCACAGGGTAGTCCCCCTCACCGTAGATAGTGTTCTAGATGAGTTCGCAGATGTGTTCAATGGGAAATTGGGCTGTTATAAGGGCACCCCCATTTCCCTCTGCCTCGATCCCCAGGTCGCTCCCATTAGGCTGAAGGCACGCAGGGTCCCCTTCGCATTGAGAGCAAAGGTAGACGCTGAACTTGATAAGCTTATAGAGCAGGGGGTAATCGAACCCGTAGATCACGCCCGTTGGGAAACCCCCATAGTCCTCCCGGTCAAACCCGACGGATCGGTGAGAATATGTGCCGACTATAAGTCGACCATCAATTTGGCCCTGCAGGCAAATCCATATCCGGTTCCCGTAGTGCAACACCTACTCCACTCCTTGGGGCAAGGCCGTATTTTCGCCAAGCTAGATATGGCACAGGCCTACCAGCAGCTTCCCGTAGACGACGATGCGGCTACAGCCCAGACCATCGTCACCCACCGCGGGGCTTTCTGTTGCCGCCGCCTCCAATTCGGCGTTTCGGTTGCCCCGGGAATTTTTCAGAGCCTCATGGAGCGGTTGCTCCACGGGCTCCCAGGCGTCGTTCCCTACTTCGACGACGTCCTGGTCGCAGCCCCCAGCCACTCGGAACTCCTGAAAATACTGCGGGAGGTTCTCACACGTTTTAGGGAGGCAGGACTGAAACTAAAGCGCAGCAAATGCGAAATTGCTGTTCCCAAAGTAGAATTCTTGGGGTTCCTCATTGATGCCCAAGGCATCCACCCCACTCCCTCCAAAGTTGCCGCCATCAAAAATGCGCCGGCACCCACCTCTAGGGCGGAATTGCAGGCGTTCCTGGGGCTTTTAAACTTCTATGCCCCTTTTATTCCCCACAAGGCGTCGCTAGCTGAGCCGCTACACCGACTGCTTGACCGGTCAGCGGCCTGGCAATGGGGTAGCCGTGAAGCGCACGCGTTCGCGGCTATAAAAGACATTTTGACCTCGTCGGCAGTCCTAATTCAATATAGCGATAGGATGCCCCTAGTTCTGACTTGCGACGCCTCTCCCTATGGCATAGGGGCGGTCCTGAGCCATGCCCTCCCGAACGGCTCAGAGGCCCCCATAGCTTTCTATTCCCGGACACTCTCCTCCACGGAGCGGAACTACAGCCAAATCGATAAAGAAGCCCTGGCTGCAGTGTCCGGCATTAAGCGTTTCCATGACTACCTCTATGGTAGGAATTTCACCCTTGTCACGGATCACAAACCGCTCCTGGGGCTACTGGCAGACGACAAGCCAACCCCCTCCATCTTGTCTCCCCGCATGACACGCTGGACGGAGTTCCTAACGGCGTATTCGTATACGCTGTTATACCGTCCGGGGAAGCAGCTAGGGCACGCAGACGCCCTGAGCCGTTGCCCTTTGCCAGAGACGGACACAGCCCACGTGCCCGCTCTCTCTATTTTGTCCATCGCCGAATCCGACCTTCCCGTCTCTGCCGCGGACGTTGCAGCTTGCACAAAGGCTGACCCCGTCCTATCCCAAGTAGCTTCATGGGTTTTGAGGGGTTGGCCCGCGGAAAAGGTAGCGGAAGGATTCCGACCTTTTAAAGCACGACAAGCCGAACTCGCCCTTCACGGGGGTTGTCTTGTCTGGGGGGATAGGGTAGTGATCCCCACAGCCCTGCGGGCACGAATCCTGCCCGCACTCCATAAAAACCACCCAGGCATAGCGCGAATGAAAGCCTTAGCCCGTAGCTATGTGTGGTGGCCCTTGCTAGATTCGGAAATTGCAGACTACGTAGGCCGATGCAGGATCTGCCAAAACTCTAGGCCGAATCCCCCTACAGCCGCCCCTCGTGAGTGGGAAATCCCTAGAGGTCCATGGTCCCGTTTACACATTGACTTTGCCGGCCCCTTCCACGGCCGAAACTTCATGATAGTAGTCGATGCTTATTCCAAGTGGGTGGAGCTGGTAATCATGACCTCCACCACAGCTGAGAGTACAGTGAGGGCCCTTCGTAAGATGTTCGCCACCCATGGGTTACCGGATGTGATAGTCTCAGATAATGGGCCCCAGTTTACCTCCACCATGTTCCAAGAATTCCTGGCCAAACAAGGAATCAGACACGCAGCCACCGCCCCTTATCACCCAGCTAGTAACGGCCGGGCGGAGCGCACAGTTCGCTCAGCCAAAGAAGCTTTGGGCCGCATGGACCAGGGCGACTGGCAAGAAAGAGTGGCGGCTTACCTCTTGAGCCAGCACTCCATACCCTGTCCAACGACTAATAAAAGTCCCGCGGAGCTCTTGATGGGTAGGAGATTGCGAACCCCCCTAGACAGGCTCCATCCACTTTACGCAGGGGATCTGTCGAGCAAACTGGGGGCCCTCCCTTCCCACGCGTTTAAGTTAGGGGATCCTGTATGGGCCCGCTCCTTCTCTGGGGATCCACGGTGGGTTCCCGCAACCATCACAGCTCTGACTGGCCCCTGTTCCTTCAGGGTCGGCCTGGCCGACGGAACACAATGGAGGCGCCACGTGGACCAGTTAAGGCGACGCCTCCCCGCGGAAACAAACGGCCCGAACCTCTCAGACACCTGCTCTCAGCATGAGCCACCCTCGATGACCTTCCCCCTAACGGACCGCCTCCACCCGGGGAACGGGGGACAAGCCGATACGAACTTTTCGGACAGACGCGCCTCACCCGGCTACTCCCTTCCTCGAAGCCCGTATCGAGACCCGGAACCTACACCCCAACCAGACTGCACGGGGCCATTGTCGGATACTCCTGTTGCCACGGAGACGCCACCCCGGGCAAATGGACATCGGGCACGGGGCCCTGGGCCAGCGCCATCTCTTGGGACCGCGTCGCAGATTCACCGCCCCGCCACGGACACACCTCCGCCGGCGGTTTCCCCCCCGACGACAACCGCCGGGGAGCCACGAAGGTCGGGACGAGAACGTCACCGTCCCACCTACTTACAAGACTATGTTTGCCCTTCCTAAAGGAACTCTGTGACTAGGGGGGGAGGGGTGTTGAATACTAGCGCGGGAAATACAAGCGCGGGAATAAGGACTCCTTTCTGATTGGTTCCCGGGCGGAGCCGGTTCAATCCTCGCCCCGATTGGTCAAGCTACTCGACGCCCATTGGCTCCTCATTCAAACCCGGAGGTATAAAGGTTTGGCGCGAACCACGAATCGCAGTCACTCTGTTTTTAAATAAAGGTTGCTGTTTGCATACCCGTCTGTCGAGTCCCTTCCCTTCGCTCCAAGATGCAAAACACATGGACTAGGTCCACACACGGGAATGAATCTGAATGACCCATACAAAGTGAGCATACTGCCCCCAACAAGCTGGGTGCTCATTTTACTGAATTCAGAAGGATGGAAGGCTTAAGCTGGTTGTGATCAAACTATTGGCAATTGGCAGAATTAGTTTGCATTCTGAATTCTAACCACTGTGCCATTCTCAGTGAGAGATCTGCAGAGAAACCCATCAGTTTCAAAATAAACAGCATTGCCCAATCAAGCATGCATATGCTCATGAATAGCTAGCTATATAACAATCTATTTCTATTCTTCTGTAATCTAAATCATTACAAAAACAAAAGTTTTAGATCTGGGGTTTTCAACAGGTCTAAACAGAACTCTGGCAAGACTTGAGTACCCCTGTGTTTGGGGTTCTTGGTCCATGAAAAATTGCCGCCTTTGGTCTTGAATGGAGAGACACTGCCCCAAATAGACCCAGTGCATAAACTGGAGATTCTTCTGGACTCGTGATTCCTGCTTGAAGAGAAGATGGCAGTCATGGCCAGGAGGGCCTTTGCATAACTGCGGTTCACACACCAATTATGCCCTTTCCTGGACCAACAATTCCTACTCACAGTCATTCAGCCCTATGCCCTGCAGCCAGCTGAAAAATATACCAAGGTTGATGGTATCAAAAGCTCTTGAGAGGTCAAGGAGAGTGAGGATGGATGTACTACCCACATCTCCCTCCCACCAGAGATAATAACAAGTGCAACCAATGCTGTTTCTATCCCATAACCAAGTCTCAATCCTAACTGAATGGGATCCAGATAATCTATTCCATCCAGGACCTTCTGTAGCTGCCAGGCCACCATCTTTTCCAACACCTTCCCTAACAATGGGAGGTTGGAAACTGGATGAAATTGTCCAGGTAGGTGGGACCCAGTGATGTTTTTTTTTAAAGGAGGGGATGAACCAGGGCTTCCTTAAAATCATCTGGAAATGTCTCCTCCTCTAGTGATGCATTAAGCACCTATAAGGACTCAGCCACTAGTCACCATCCTGGAGGCTTTCCCAGCATCAAGAACCTGCCCACTTCATCAGGGCCAACAGGATCAAACCATTCCCACATAACAGGGCAAGACCTCTCCATGGGCATCTCACACTATTTCCACACATGGGAATGAATCCGAGTGATCTACAAGCCACTTCATAATGTGCTAAAGCCCTCTCTAAGCAGTTCACAGAGTGAGCATATTGCCCCCAACAAGCTGGGTCCTCATTTTACTGAGTTCGGAAGGATGGAATACTTAAGATGGTCATGATCAAACTATTGGCATTTGGCAGAATTAGCTTGCATTCTGCCTTTTAACCACTGCACCACACTCAGTGAGAGATCTGCAGAGAAACCCATCAGTTTCAAAATAAACAGCATCGCCCAATCAAGCATGCAAATGCTCATGAATAGCTAGCTAGATAACAATCTATTTCTATTCTTCTGTAATCTAAATCATTACAAAAACAAAACTTCTAGATCTGGGGTTTTCAACCCTGGAGTTGTTTGAGTGATTAAGGGGAGGAAAATCAGTACAACACAGCCCATGTTCTTCTATCACAAGAGCTTTAACTTTTCCCCCCCACAGGGGTCCTGTGGGGGGGTGGAATTTTCAACTGAAAGGTCCTGCAACCTGAAAAAGTTTGAAAACCCTAATCTAGATAAGTCTAGATAAGTCTAGATAAGCTGTTAACTTTAATTGGGAGTCCAATATGCTTTGTTAGAGCAATGAAGGAACATGTATCTTTGCTCAAGAAGTAGATGCAGTAATGTGAAAAACTGACAGTTGAAAACTTTTCACCTGGTGCTCTCCAATAAGTTTGCATCTTCTGTATCTTAAAGTATGGATCTTAAAGTTGCCAAGAATGATAAACACTGACCTAGATGGGGAAGGAACAGGTCGAAACAAAACCCTGGCAAGACTTGAGTATCTCTGGGTTTGGGGTTCTTGGTCCATGAAAAATTGCTGTCTTTGGTCTTGGATGGGAAGACACTGCCCCAAATAGACCAAGTGCATAAACTGGAGATTCTTCTGGACTCGTGATTCCTGCTTGAAGAGAAGATGGCAGTCATGGCCAGGAGGGCCTTTGCACAACTGCGGTTCACACACCAATTATGCCCTTTCCTGGACGAACTATCCCTACTCACAGTCACTCAGCACTATGCCCTGCAGCCAGCTCAAAAATATACCAACGTCGATGGTATCAAAAGCTTTTGAGAGGTTAAGGAGAGTTAGGATGGGTGCACTACCTCCATCTCGCTCTCACCAAGGATAACAACAAGTGCAACCAATGCTGTTTCTATCCCATAACCAAGTCTGAGTCCTGACTGGCTGCCAGGCCACCATCTTTTCCACAACCTTCCCTAAGAAGGTTGGTCATGATCAAACTACTGGCAGTTGGCAGAATTAGCTTGCAATATTGCATCCTAACCACTGTGCCACACTCAGTGAGAGATCTGCAGAGAATCCCATCAGTTTCAAAATTAACAGCATTGCACAGTCAAACATGCATATGCTCTTGAATTGCTAGATAACAATCTGTTTCTATTCTTCTGTAATCTAAATCATTACAAAAAGAAAAGTACTATATCTGGGGTTTTCAACCCTGGAGTTCTTTGAGAGATTAAGGGGAGGAAAATCAGTACAACACAGCCCATGTTCTTCTATCACAAGAGCTTTATCTTTTGATCAGGGGTCCTGTGGGGGAAAAGTTTTCAACTGAAAGGTCCTGCAACCTGAAAAAGTTTGAAAACCCCTCATCCCGAGAAATCTATATAAGCTGTTAACTTTAATTGGGAGTCCAATATGCTTTAATTGTTTGAGCAATTAAGGAACATGCATCTTTGCTCAAAAAATAAATGCAGTAATGTGAAAAACTGACAGTGGAAAACGAGGGACAAACTTTTCATCTGGCATTGTCCAATAAGTTTATAAATTTAATCCACTTAGCTTCATGTGGAAAGGATTGCCAGATCGATGAATTAATAATGCTGCAAAATTACACATACTGGGAAAAAGCGAACTGTTATAATTTGTGCCACAAGACTGGAGTTGAAACCCCTGCTAATGAGAAGAGAAATAGGAAGGGAACTGGTTTCCTTTTTGTAAGAAAAGACAACAAGTTTTTAACACCTCGTTTTTGGAAGCTCTGAGATCTAACTGATGAGAATCTGGCAAGATAATTAAAGAGGGATGAATTAAAGATCAACTTGGAAAGTGCCAGGATGGCAGGAGCAATATTTAAAAATGTAGCCTCATTAGTACAGAAAGAAAACTAATGAGATGAGCTGTATGACTGACATTATTTGTTCAAGCTTGTCAAATCCAAAATTCTTTTCAGAATAACTGTATGCAGCAACAGGCAACAGAAATGAAGTAACTAGAAACTGATGCTTCTTAGAGAATTCTTCACTGCTAAAATCCACTTTTTTGAAAGGAATAAATATGGAATAAAGTCTTGGAAAGCTTAAAGATTAAACGTAATCCCCAAATTCTTCTATAGATTTTTCTAAATGGCATTATATTGAAATGTTCTTGTTTGTGTGTTTATTAACCAGAAGAAGAGAAATATTTTTTATCATTCAACATTAATGCCCAATGGAATGAATTCAAATATGGCCCTGCTTAGACCCACTTAAGTAAATGGAAAATATTTTCCCTTGTTGTGGCCTGTTGGACACCGGCCTCTCCAGCAGCCAAATCAGAGGAGGAAATGTGGGAGTGGGAGTCAGCATCAGGGCAACCTGGGAGCTCCAAGGGGGAAGAGGGAATGGAGCTTGCAGACAGAGAAAGAGACAGAGGGGGAGTCTGGGCCATTTGTCAGCCCTCAGATGGAGAGTCAACAGTCCCCATGTGTTGTGACTTAGCAGCAGCTTGCTGTGAGTTGCATCGGGATGCAGGAATAATGAGCAGCTGTTGCTCGTTAGGGTCGTCTTCTGCAGATAAAAGATGGATGGTGCCAGGCCTTAGTTGCAGAAATCAACGTTCATAGTTCATCATGTGTGGTTCATCGTTTCGAGATTCAAAGAGGCACTTGGATAAGTGATTTGCTTTCTGTAAACCTGGTTTGCTGTAAGAGCTTTTTGTTTTTGCTTTTGCTTTGTAACTTTTTGCAAGAGACTTTATCTACGTTTATTTTTGAGCTCGCAGCCAGCTTGAGCCAGGACTGATAAATATATTTCCTTTGAAGTTCTGTCTGACTGTCATTTGTGAACGAGCGAAGAGGGGGGTCAGAACACCCATGTGTGGAGCTGACTGATGAGGAAGAGTAGGGGCCAGTGCCTGATGTGTGGATGCGCAGAGGAGAGGAGAACAGTGGAAATCCATATGCCAATTCTTGGGACAGAAGAGCCACCGCTGCTAATGAAGCCCCATGTTCTGGCCCACCAACAGTCAGCAGAGCTGGCAGCATATTCAGACAGCGAGGAGATTGGGGAGGAACATGGGCCAGTCTTGGAGTTTGGAGAAGGCTCCGATGAGTGCTCTGCATCAGAGGCAGAGGTGGGGCCAGGGCTGTCTGACAGTTATCAGCTGCCTTTGGAGTCAGACATCAGTGAGGCAAACAAACATCTGGAGCCTGTTCCCAGTGTATGCATGCAAAGAGTTGCCAAATGAACAGCTAAGGAACAAGGATCAACTTGGGAGTAAGGCTTCAGGTGGATGTGAATCATCCCTCCCATAAAAGAGGAGTGAAAGGGGATGGGGGTTTGCAGGAGACAATTAGTTCATTCCTGCATTCTTGCCAAGCATTTCAGCATCTGAAAGATATCGGCCTGGCCACTCTCCAAGCCTGATAAAGGTCGATAATTGTGAACTATCTTGAAAGACTGTGGGAGATGAAAGACTTTGCTGGAGAGGAATTTGCTGTAAATTAAATAAAGGGGATTTATCGGGACGAGGACTCAGCTTCGTGCTGCTGAGGAAGCCTAGGTCAGAATACCCCACCATAGCTCTGGGAATAAAAGGCAGAGAGCAGAGATGAATATGTGTGGCAGACAACTATTCATCTTCCAGACAGACAGACTTGTTAGCCTGCATTGAAAGAGAAACTTTTTGTCGGGGTTGCCGGGGCTCCTAATAAAGGAATCTTTGAATTAACTTCAGAGGGTTTGTCATGTTTGGGGATCTGGATTAGAACACCCCCATTATTATAAACTTGTATAAAATTATCCAAGAGGATGATCTCAGCATCAAAACATACCTGCTTACAAATATATAACATTATAGATAGTCCTAGTTTAGCCACTGCCCTGAATAGTGATCATTTGCAGTTTCAATAGTGATGAAAAAGTAACTGTGACCAATGCCCACATTCATAATCTTGATGAATTTGTAAAGCAAAGGGAATTGAAGGAGGATTGGAAGCACAATTGCAGTTTCACTTAGTGACTGCTTGGTTTAAGAACTGAATTGTTACCACCATTATTAAAGTTATTAAATTGGAAGAGGCAATCGTCCATTTAGAAATGGAAAAAGCAGCCTTCTTTTTGAGGTTTCAAAACGTAGTGGAAAACAAGGATGAGGACTTACTAAAGATCATGATAGAACTATTAGCAGACACCATCCAGAAAAGCAAACTATATACAAACTATGCAAGATGGCATAAATTACCAAGGGAGGTCCATGTGAGGTTCTCCGGGGGGGAAAAAAACAAGAGATGAACTTATACAAGAAGACAAGAGATGAACCAATGACCTATAAAGGAAGAGAAATTCAAACGCTAAAGTTATTAAATTTTCCATTAGCAAGTGCCATAAGGTAATTATGGGGGGGGGGGGGTTCACCTGAATTTTTCCTTGCATAGCCTCATTGGGTTATCTTCAGAGAGAGGAAAATTCTATTACCTCTTCTCTAGTAATGCATGTATTCATTTTGGGGGGAGAGGGGCAGGAATGGAAGAACACCCCCCCCCCAAAATATTGCGACCTTTGCAGAGAACGTGTTCCAATTCCTTGCATATTGGCCAAAGCATCTGGCAAGTTTTGGGGTTTTGGATTTTTTTTTTTTTACAAAAGTCACATTCAAATTATATATTTTGGCAGTTTCCTTTCCAAGAGAACTTTCCTAAAGAGATCATCTACCAATGATGACTAAGCCCTTTAGAAGCTGTTTCTTAGAACAGCTTGACAAAATGTTCTCTGTAGTTTTTCATTATTGTTATGATGCCAAGACAAAAATGTAAGTGAAATACCTAATATATGTCAAACGAGGCTCCATTTACACTCTTCCTTTTATAAACAAAGATGATTCATGCCTTGTGAAACTGATGAACAATGGTAACATCTATTGTTTGCTTCACTAATATATTGTTTATCACAAGCTGAAATATTTGTTGATTCAGAAGGCAGGGAAACGACAGAATCTTTCCTCCACCAAATGCAGATAATGTTCAAACTCTAGCATTCATTCATCTGTTTGTTCATTTTCAGCTGCCTTGATTTGCTACTCAAGAGCTGATGCTCTTTGTAAACCATTACAAAATGAAATATTTTCTCTACTAGAGTACCCTAATCGTTCTCCCTCAATGCAAAAATACGTAGAACTGTATTGCTCCAGTTTTTAAACAATTGCTGAACATTATAGTATGCTGAACAAGTATAAAAGGAACGGTCCGATATTTTCTCGATTCTTACTTCAGCAATATTTCAATCACTCAATCATCATAAATGTCCCAGCCTTAGAAAATGATAACACAGGAAAATTCTGCCGATTGTAAAAAGCACTGTGTCAGCTGAACAAGGCTTCTTGCTGAAGATCAATGGTGACTACCACCGGAACATTATTGCTTGGAAAGATCGCATGGCATGTTGCATGACTTGACCAGTGTTGCGCGACTTGACCAGTGTTGCATGCCAGGATGTCATATTAGTGCAACAGATGTTGGTGTTAGATGCCTCATTGCCACATGATTTATGATAGTATAAAGTCAAGGTGCTGCAGAGTTTTAAAAGGGAACTGGAATGTGGAGGAGCAAAGTGGATCCAGGACTGACAGTTCATCTTCAAAAAAGGTTGATAGTCTAGTAAATGTTGGAAATGTAACCAAAAATCTGCCACATAATTACCATTTGTGGCAGACTTGTGTTAAAGCAAGAAAAAATAATGGGCAAAAATGCATATCTGGTTAGGGGAAAAAATGGCAGGAAGACGTGTAGATCTTAAACCTGAGGTATAGTACCCAAAAAAATTGATAAAGTGTATATTTAATACTGCGTGTATTAGCAGGAGCCAGGATTGTATTTGCTCAGCATTGGAAAAATGAAGAAATACCACTAGATGAAGAGATAATTAAGAAGACATTGGACTGTGCAGAAATGGATAGACTTACATTGAAGAGTAAATAGAAAGAAGATACAAAATACTATCAAACATGGCCTTTATTTTATGCAGGGCTGGAGGAAAAGGGTAAAGATTAGGAACATAATTGGTATTGTTAAGCAATTAAAAGAACCCAGACAACATGATGTTTATTAAGCACTAATTAAATATAATAGTACAAAATTAAAACTTAAAATTAAAAAAGAAAAGATTACACATATTGGATCAGATTTGCAGGTCTGGAATGGAGCATAGATAAAATCCCTGTGCTTCTTTGTGAACCATCAGGCAACTCAAACAAAACAACTGTATGACAGAGAAGGAATGGTGGAAAATGAGAGGAACAGATGCTGTCTCAGTGAGATTCTATGGGCTCCCCAAGATACGCAAAGTAGGAATCTCCGTAAGACCTACAGTAGCGCTACAAGACCCCCCTCTATATGTATAACCTGGCTAAATGGCTGTTGCAATGCTTAAGCTTCCTGATCCAACCCTCGAACAACACAGTCTCATCATCCACACAGTTTCTGACAAAACTACAAGGCTTAAATGTGGCTCCTGATGAGATCATGGCCTCCTTTGATGTTGTGCCCCTATTAACATCCCTCCCTCCCCACTTAGCGTATGAAGTAATAGAAAACTAGAAGAAGAGTAAAATACAGATCAGGAATGAGGGAAATAAATAATAAGTTACTCTTTTATAAAAGTGTTAAATGTATCAATAAGCTATAAATTTCTTCCTGTTGCAAATTAATCACCAAATGTGCTCAGTAAAATAAGTATATGATGACTTGCTAAAACTAACTTCTTTTGAAAACAAACATATGGCGAGTCAAGGCCACCATTTGGTGAGATAGGAACATTCATCACCTAGGGCAAAACAACAAGGAGACACAGATAAGATGACTGGATTTCTGCAGGAAGGGTCATGCTGACCCTTTGTAGTGTAAAATTAAAGGAATGACTTAGTAGATGGGGGGCTTATTAGTGTGGCATGCATTGTGTAGAAAGTATAAAATGTAGAGCTTGAGTATTGTTTTTTGCGCTCCTTGTACTCAATCCATTTGGGAAGGGTCTGGGAGGCCGCGCTTGCAACCACTATTTCATTTCTATTCAATAAACCTTTGAATTGTGAACCAGACTTGTCTTTGCACTGTGAAAATTGGGGTTCAACATCTCACAGGAACAGCCTAACAAATCACAGAACAAATCATGCAGCTACTTCAACCCTCTCGGCGCACCTTTTTCACATTCAAAAGTGAAACATATGAACAAGTAAAGGGACGCCTATGGGATCCCCAATATCAGGAGTCATTGCAGAAACAATCCTGCATGAATTAGGACACTGTGCATTTCAGAACGACACACCTAAATTTTGGTGCCGCTATGTGGATGACACATTTGCTATCATCAAAAGAAATGCACTTAAAGACTTTCATGCCATACTGAACTCTAACTTCCCCAACATACAGTTCACAATGGAGGAAGAAACAGCTAGGTAAATTACCATTTTTAGATGTCAACAGACAAGAGGCAGTCTAGAAACTACAGTTTATCACTAGGCCACCAACACCCCACCCATTCTCAATTTTAACAGCAACCATCCACTGTCACACAAAAAGAGTTGCATCAGAACACTCCATGGCAGGGTGAGAACTGACTGTAGTACTCAGGAATCCAAACAGCTAGAGAGCAGGTACCTAAGTGAACAATTCAAGCAGAATGGGTACCCACAATCATTTGTCACAAGATGTCTGCACAACACAGTGGGGAGAGAGAGAAAAAGAAAAACAAAGTATAAGACCAACCACATGGCACACCCTGCCATACATCTTCCCAAAATTGGAAGCTGTAGAACACAGCTTCCAAGATCTGCAAGTGGGCATTGCATACCACCCAGAAGCTAACCACCAAATTGCAAAATACAAGCAAGCAGTCAGATGAGGAGACTCAAACTCATTGGTAGCCTCACACTGCAATGAACAAGGACATACATTCAATTTTGTAGATATTTGGACGATCAAGCATAAAAACAGCCAGGGAAGTGATGGAAGCCTGGGAAACAGGTCCCTTGTCAGTCAATAGGAGTGCTGATTTAACACCAGCCTATCAAGTACTTAGAAGGTGAGGGCTGGTCAGCACAAACAAATGACAGCTAATAACTTAAAAGCCAGCCATCCGTCACCCCAACCAACATCTAAAAAGCCACTTACAACAGGCATTATAAATACCACACATAAGACCATTCTGCTAGAGAGAAGTTCCTTGAAGACAGGTTCCAGCATCAGTCCTAAAACTTGGAAGACAAAACTTCTGACCCAGATTGGACCCTTAATTTTTTTTATTCCCTATCCTGTACTGTGGAATTAAAGAGATCAGGTCCTGATCTTCTGTGTGATATCCTTTTGAAGAATGCTGTCATAAGCATCTTATCTCCTCAAGCCTAAAGATTCCTAATTACTTCAGTCTCTCTTCATAGGCTCACTGTCTACTCCTCTGACCATTACCACTACATTCTTTGAAAGTACTCAGTTTTTCTGGAATCCTTTTTGATATGCTATCAAGAAATGAAATAGTACTGGAGTATTGACTGACACAGAGTAAGATGAAAAAATATTTCCTATAATTTAGGAACTATGATACCATACAGTTGTATTTCTCTTGATTGCATCCATGTCCTACGTGCTGACTCACATTGAGTTTCTAATCACCAGCTATTCCAAAAATTGCTTACACATATGCTATTACAAACCAGATATCTCACATACTATAACTAATGATCTAATTTTTGTTTCCTAAGTGAAGCCAACAAAAGTGCATATAGTCAAGGCTATGGTTTTCCCAGTTGCAGTGTATGGCTGTGAAAGTTGGACCATAAGAAAGGCTGAGCGCCAAAAGCTGAGCTTTTGAACTATGGTGCTGGAGAAGTCTCCTGTGAGTCCCTTGGACTGCAAGGCAATCAAACTGGTCAGTCCTAGAGGAGATCAATCCTGACTGCTCTTTAGAAGGCCAGATCCTGAAGATGAAACTCAAATACTTTGGCCACCTAATGAGAAGGAAGGACTCACTGGAGAAGAGCCTAATGCTGGGAAAGATTGAGGGAAAAAGAAGAAGGGGACAACAGAGAATGAGGTGGCTGGATGGAATCACCGAAGCAATAGACGTGAGCTTAAATGGACTCCAGACGATGGTAGAGGACAGGAAGCCTGGAGAAATGTTGTTCATGGGGTCACAATGGCTTGGATATGACTTCACAACTAACAACAACAATGCTATTACCAAACCAGATATCTTGCATACTATAACTAATGATTCTAATTTTTGTTTTCTAATTGAAACAAAACAGCTCTCTGGAGAAGGCTCCAATGCTGGGACCTGTGGAAGGAGGAAGAAGATGGCCAGCAGCAAGATGGATGGGCTCAGTGGCAATGGGTGTACACAGTGGCAATGGGTGTACACAGTGGCAATGGGTGTACACAGTGGCAATGGATGTACACAGTGGCAATGGGTGTACCTTGGAGGATATGATAGACCAGGTTATGGATAGATACTATATCTGGGTTGCAAAGAGTCACCATTGACTTGATTGCAGATCATGAAAAAAAAAGAAAAGAAAAACAATGGATTTGTCTGCATTTAAGAAATGTTATTTTTCACCCGTTTCTTTAGTTTGTCATTATTATTTTGAATGTCATTTCTGTTTTTCTTTTCTTTTTTTACCATATTTATTGTCCCACTTGCAAATCTTTACTCCTTCATTCCACTTATTAGTGAAAATGGAGACTATGAAATCCAGCATTGCACATTGTGGCACCCCACTCAATATGTAACTCCACTTTGATAGGGTCATTTTTGATGAGCTCTGAGTAGGATTTTCAAGCCAGTTATCTACCCATCTAATTATCATGCCATTCAAGTCATTTTATTTAGTTTGCTAATTAGAATGTCTTAGGTGCTTTGTCAGGTACACTACTGCATTCAACGTATGTTATGCCCATAGCATTCCACAATCTGCAAAGGCAATTACCAGCTAAAACAATTAAATAAGTTCCTGACAAAACCTTGCTGACTTCATTGCAATTATTACAAATTAATGACTGACTGGTATGTCTGTTGTTCCCCGGATCCTTCTTTTCTCCTTTTCAAAGTTAGCGGCAAAATGTGTCCCTACCTACCCCACCCCAGTTCTTGCAGAGATAATGTATAAAGATAACATATAAAAGTCCATCCAAACATGCATTATATTGCGAGTCTCAATAGGCACATGGAATTGACCCCTCTTGATCCTTGCATTTTCAAAAAGTCTTTGACAAAGTTCTCCATCATAGGTAGTGATCATAGAATCAGGGAAGGTGTTTTTTATGGATTACTATCTGGATGGCAAACCCTCCAAAAAGATTGGGAAGGAGTAATTGCTTCAGAAGAATTTTTGGGTCATGGTAATCTCTGGGTCAAGATCAGTGGTGGGTTTCATCTCCCATTGCAACCAGTACGCTGCAACAGGAGCTGGGCATGCACCATGGACAGGTGTGCTGCACACGCATGCGCACCCACCACCTGTGACACTCCAGCATCGCACGTGCACAAATGGCCCATTTCCTTCAAATACAGGTAAGGAATGAGGGCATGTGGGTGGGCGGCCCTCCAAAGAACCATTCCAGTACGGTGGCTGCTGCTTCCGGCAGCTTCCAGTGGCTGCATTATTAACAACGCCCGTAACCGGGGCATACCACCTGCATCCCACCACTGGTCAAGATTCGTTAGAAAATGGTTAAACCAGTGGCAAATTTGGTTACATTTAACCAAGTTAAATTGGAGCAAAGTAAATGGAAAGTGGTGGACATGGGAGCAAAAAACATGTAGACGCAAATGTACTGATACAATCTGAACTGTCTGTTCCAGTAGAAAAATCCGGTAGAAAAATCTAGGTCATATGCCTGCAGTGCTGTATTTAACCACTGTGCCACCTCGGCTCTTAACTGAGGGGCCCATCCCAGATGCGCGTATGCGTAGAGAGGAAAGGAGAGGAAAGGAGAGGAGGGCAAAGGAAAGCAATAAGCTGGCTCTCAGGGAAACGCAGATATGGACACTAACCAGCCCCTCCCTGGGTGGGAAATAAATAGTAAGGGTCTGGAAGGAGCTGGTTGTCTTAGACAACCATTCATTTTTAAGATACAGCAAAAGAAAAATGGGACGACAGAGAATGCGGTGGCTGGATGGAGTCACCGAAGCAGTAGGTGTGAGCTTAAATGGATTCCAGAGGATGTTAGAGGACAGGACAGCCTGGAGGAACGTTGTCCATGGGGTTGCGATGGGTCGGACACTTCACAACTAACAACAACAAGCTTATCATTACTTGCTAAGGCAAATACAGAACAAATACAGCCACATTTGTAATACTCTGTACATTGGAAAAAAGATATAATACAACTGGAAAAATATGATGATAATGATCAAAAGCTTCAGATCACTGGCTTTCCATATGAGAGAAGGCTACGTTGTTTGGGACACTCTAGCTTGGAAAGAAAGGCAAATGAGGACATGATTGAGAGGTACAAAATTATTCAAGATAGGAAAAAGTAGGCTGTGGGGCGGGGAGTTATTTTCCCCTCTCTCAGAACTCTAGGAGTAGGAATCATCTAATTAAACTGATTGAGAGGAGATTTAGAACAGACAAAACAAACCAATTTTTCACATAATGAATAATTAACCTGTGGAATTCATTAATGTAAGACTGCAGTCAGGGTAACTAATATGGATGGGCTTTAAAAGGGAGACATATTCAAGTTTATTACAGTTATTGACCAATGTTTTATATACATCTAAAAATATAAAGGATTGAGGACATTAGAAAGGGCAGTGGATATATTCATGGAGGATAATTCTATTAAGGGTTTCTTCCTGAGATTAGATGTTACTTCTAGGAGAAGGAAAAACTTGTCATCTTTTTCTGCTTGGGAAGAAAACCAACTGGGTTCTGTGAGAAAAAGAATATTGAACTGAGGTCATTGTTGGATCAAGGAAGGTTATTCCTATATTCATAATCTTAACTTATTCTATTTTCCCCAATTGTCTTGTAAGAAGACTGAACCAAAATAAGAATTGAATAGCACTAACAACATTTCCTATCATCTTTGAGCAGCTGGTAGTGGAGGCTAAATTCATTTTGTTTTCCTTTCATTCTGAATATATCTGAAGAAATATATCTTTTTAGCTCATTTTCCAGATACAATTCATTCTGAGTTTTAGTTTTCAGGCCACATCTTTCAATTCTAACTTTCTTCTGGATTTCTTCATTGACCTGTTTCTCTTTCCTTCCATCTGAAATATCCTTTCTTGTTTCCAGATATTCTCTACACTTTTTGGATAGCTAGATTAGTTTTTTGTGGTGTCTTCCTTTTTTTTTTTCTTCACTGGAATTGTTTGCAATTCTCTTCTCAGCACCTCCATTTCAAGGTTATATACTATATATTGTTGTGAAATGCACTTGAATATTCTTATTTATTTGTATCAGCAAATGTCAACATCTGACTTGCTGTGTCTGGACTCATAAACTAGGTTGGGTTAAGCCTGATTATTACAGAGATTGGAAACTGCCATGGAATAGCAGAGTGAAATTAAAGAATACTTCAAGAAGCCAATGGCAAAGAATTTCTGTACTGCTGCCAAGAAAACTGAAGAAATATATTGGTGTAGTCACGAAAAGTCAAGCTTGACTTGAGAGCATATTTGCCTAGAGAACATACATATTTAAGCTGATCAGCTCCTAGAAAATGTCTCTTCACATTCAGCTGATACACTCCATATTTCCTACATTATTCTTATCCTTGTTGATTTGCTATTCTCCTCCTGTTTGATTTGGATTTGCATTGCTCTGTAGTTTTCCTTCATTCAACCTCTTCAGTCTTATCGTGACACGGTTCTAATAATCTGAAGTGTAAAATCTAAGATAAATATGCTAGGCGAAAAAAAAGTTTCCAAAGCTTTTTGAATAAGAACAAAAGAATCAACCGTCTTGTCTTATTTTATTTACAGTAGTGCCTTGAGAGTAAATGCAACATTGATCACAGTATTGGGTTCCAACAAGTGTAACAATCGGGGCTAATGTGGATGAGGAAAGCAAGATTCATTCACAAAAGTGAGCTGTGTGGTTGAAAACAAAGGAATTAACACAGGTGCAAATGGCTGTTACATCCATTGCAGCAGACAATGTATGACCTTGAAGAGTGACCTCCTGCTAATATGTATGTGTCTGAATATTGTATCTTTCATAACATCATTTCTGGAGGACTATAGTTTTCCTTATTTTGGTTAAAGCCCAAGGGAAGGTATTATGAGGCAGTCTGCCCTTCAGCTTTTTCACGGGAAGAGATTTGGAATGAGGGAAAGCTAGAACAGAAAGTATCAGTCCTTGTCTTTAAAAATCAGTAAAGTTAAAACTATGAGCACAAGCAACTTGAAATAATTTTTCAAGCATCCTACAAACAAGATATTTAAAATGGGGAAGAATATTTTTGACAAACTGCCAAGTGGATTTCAGCACACTGTAGCGTATTTCATTGTTAATATATTGTTATGAATGTTCAAGGGAGTTATTAATAATATATGACAGACAGGTTCTGGGCCATTAATGCAATCCTTTGCCTCACCATTTTGGAATTCGTTCTGTTGGATTAATTAGACTTCTATTGGTCTAATGAATTTGCTCAGATTGCAGAATACAACTTTCCACTTTGTTCTTGTTCAGTTGAAAGTATATTGATAGAGATGTAAATTTTAATTCTCAATTAGAAATGAATTCAGTCTTCCAAAGAACTGTATTCAAACTTGTCAAGCCTCCGGCAAGACTTATCAAGTTCCTGGCAAGCCTAAGGAAGCAAGAGCAGCACAGATTTCAGGAAACTGGGATAAATAAAGAATCTTGAAAACAGTAAGAGGAATTTTCTAGCTTTGATTATAGTGAGTTCATTAAAAGCAAAGCCTTTCTGAAGGACACTTGGCTATAAAGACAGGAGCTCAGCCAGCTCTTGCTCAGTTGCCTGGAGACCACTGGGCCTCTGAAGATGCCAGCTACCATTACCAGTTGAAACGTCAAAAATCTGTTCTGTAGACCAAGACCTAAAGACCTTTATTAAACCCCAAAGCCCAACACTGTCCAAGAGATACTGACCACGAAGGCTTAGACCATCATATTCTCTTTGAAGAACTTCTTCCCACTTTTTTCAGTAGCTGGACTGAATTGACTTTCTGAGGCAAAAATTCAAATACTTCTTCCTCAGGTTTTCCTCACATGGAGGAACCTCCACAAGGAAAGAATACAATCTCTTTTCACTTTCCTCATCTTTGTTTCAGCTGCCTACAGACATTGGTCCTGTGATACATATATTCATACAAATAGAAGCCTTAGTATGTTTCCTTTCGCTTTGCTTTTGGGAAGCTTTTTTCCCTTCATGGCTGCTTCTAAAATCCTTCAGATATTTTACTTTGTAGAGAATGCTTAGATTTGGTTAGGAAAACAAAGGGTATACCAACAATGCCTGGGAGCTTCTGCAAATGGGCCACAGACCCAACAACTGACATTTGAAAACCTTGTTTTTACCTCATTCATTTGCCAAAGCAACTGAGTCCATCAGGTTCCAATAGCAGTTGAAATCATTATTTCTTATGTTCAGAAAATAGAGCTGTTTCCCAGACCACCCTTATTTTATTTTACACAGTGATCTGAGTATTTCTATTGTATTGAATGCATCTCAAAATTCTTGACTTTTTCATTTCTTTCATTCATATTTGGGAGGGGGGATATTACCCTCCCTTTTTTTGAAACTGCTTGTTACTTCTGCTGTACTAAGAATTTAGATCCCAATACACGAGAATAAACCAAACCTGTATTCTTTATTCAAGAAATGAAAGATATTCCTAGTACAAAAAGCTTTCTTGGGATTTTTAAGACAGGGTCACCTCAGCCAGACAACACTAGTTTGTTTCCTTTCAAACCGGGAACACAACTTATGTCCTTTGTGTATTGTTTTATTTTTTGTAACTGAAAAGCAACTTAAAAGCAACTTTTTTCGTCGTGAGTTTCTCCGACGAAAATACTTAAAAAAACCTCCGGCAGCAATTTTGAACCGGAGAAAGAAGGTTTGCCCGGGATGCCTAAGTTTCTGGGGACCCAGGAAGACCAGCCAGCGGTAGGGGTTGCCACTTTGGGACGACCCTGGACGACGCCGACTCCAGCGACTCTGGCGGCTTTCGGGCTTTTCCGGCTGTTCCGGCTGTTCCGGCTGTTCCGGCGGTCTGACGCCGAGGGAAAGAGCTCCAGCTGGATAAGCGGCAGCGCTCCTCAGAGGCTCTGTCACCTATTCCATCTCCCTGCCCTGTCTACCAGCGGCGAGGACGGCAGAGACGAGGTCTTGGGGAGACCGCCCCTGTGCTGCGCAGACCGTGACGATCCCAGCAGTCCCAGTAGTTTCGGAGACTCCGGAGACAACTTTAATAGACACCGAGGAGGCAGGCTTTACTTGGAGAACAGCAGCAGCGTTCCTTGGCCATTCTAGTGCCTGGTTCATCTTTTCGCTTCGCCTGCCTCTGACGGTGAGATTGGGGGAACTCCCTGGGGTGGTTTTACCCCCAGAAAGAAGACCCTTGGGCTGGGTTACTATTGAGACTGCGGGTGGACAGATGATGGCGGCACTGGGTGTCCTCATTGAATCCCTGCAGCATTTTTTAACTAACAGTACCCAGCTGGCTGGACTTCCGGTTTCTTCCCCAAACGGACAAACAAACCGCCATTACTTTAGAGGACGTGGATTGGGGTTGGGTGCCTGTAGAGGCTGCCCAAATTATGGGATTGACTGTGACTGCCATCATCACAACTCTCACAGACGCCCTCCCCTCCTCCCTGCTTTGCCCCGTGGCTTAGCCTTCGTTTTCAACATCATTATTGTCCTGGTTCTAACACCATTCTTGCTGACTGTGAAGCCATCTGTGGAGAACTATTTGGCCTCTCCCGGAACTCGCAACTTTAATAGAACTTTTGCGCATTTTATAACTTTTTTCTCTCTTTCCCCTTCTTAACAAATCCCCTTTTCTTCCCTTTCCCCTCTTTCTTTCTTTCTCTAATTTTAAACAGGTATGCTGAGTATATGGGATTGTATGTGAGTGTGTGTGTGACCCACTTTTATTGTTGTTACTGCTGTATTTGTGTTTTTTAATAATTATGTGGGGGTTGGTTGTGTGAGTGTCTGAGTATGTCTGATTCGGAGGACCTGCTGGGGAATGCGGGGGGGACCGGGGTGGTTGGGGGGACCATGGCCACGGGAGTGGGTCAGAGCATTGCGGTCATGACAGGGAGGGGCAGATATGGCGGGGACTTTAGGGCTAGCCATTACCAGGGAAGGAGGGTTCGCTACATTACAGAGATCCCTCCTTCCGGCCCTATGAGTCCCACTCCAAGACCAGATGGCGCGAGTAGCCAGGACCCTGGTCTCAGGCTGCTGTTGCTAAATGCCAGGTCTGTTATTCAGAAGGCTCCTCTCGTCCGGGACTTAATTGTTGATGAGAGGGCAGACCTGGCATGTATTACTGAAACCTGGCTGGGCACAGAAGGAGGAGTCCCCCTTGTAGAGATGTGCCCAGAGGGTTTTCAGGTGCTTCATCAGCCGAGAGCCCAGGGAAGGGGTGGCGGTGTGGCTATTGTTATCCGGGAGTCTTTGTTACCTCGTAGGGTCCCTGCTCCGGAGCTTGTCGGGTGTGAGTCCCTGCTGCTAAAGTTGGACCTCAAGGGTCAAGTGGGTTTGCTGCTAACGTACCTGCCTCCCAACTGCGTTGCAACATCCCTCCCCTCGCTCCTTGAGTCAGTAGCCGAGCTGGCAGTTGAGCTCCCCAGGCTTATTGCTCTGGGGGACTTTAACTTGCCATCGCTCGGTGAACGCTCTGATGGGGCGCAGGAGTTCATGGCTTCCATGACAGCCATGGGCTTGACCCAGGTAATTCGGGGCCCAACCCATACAGCGGGTCACATGCTCGACCTCGTATTCCTCTCGGAGCAGTGGATGTGTGATCTGGGTCTGAGGGGTAACGAGATCATACCCCTGTCGTGGTCAGACCACTGCCTACTGAGGCTTGACTTCCGGAGGCCAAACCCCCACCGTAGGGAGGAGGAACCGACCAGATGGTTCCGCCCCAGGCAACTTATGGACCCTTTGAGGTTCCAGACGGAGCTTGGGGTAATTCCTGACGCTCTCGCCCACAGTTCGGCGGAGGCTCTGGTTGCCGCCTGGCATTCGGCGGCATCGGAGTCTCTTGACCGGATTGGTTCACCGAGGAACTCCGGGAGAAGAAGCGCCGGAGGAGACGCCTAAAGCACCTGTGGAGGTCCGCTAAGTCCGAGGCGAACCGAGCACTCCTGACCACCTGCACCAAGGATTACATCCGGGCACTAAGAGTTGCCAAAAGAACGCACATCTCTGCCTTGGTTGCGTCCGCCGAGTCACGCCCAGCCGCCCTGTTTAGGATCACCCGTTCCCTCCTTAATAAGAGGGATGTGGGAGACACCTTGCAGGGTAGGGCTGAGGACTATGCCCAGTTCTTGGCGGACAAAGTTGCTCGGTTTCGGTCGGACTTGGACTCCACCGCAGTAGATTCAGCCGAGACACAGGGGGATTACTTGGCAAACCATCTCTGGGTTGAGTTCCAGGATGTTGCCTCTGGGGATGTGGACAAGGCCATTCGAGCTGTAAGTGCCTCCACCTGTATTCTGGACCCGTGTCCCTCCTGGCTGGTTGCCAACAGCAGGGAGGTGACACATGGCTGGATCCAGGCGGTTGTGACCGCCTCCCTTCGGGAGGGGCACTTCCCCGCCGTACTTAAAACAGCGGTGGTGAGACCCCTCCTGAAGAAACCATCCTTGGATCCAGCCATTTTAAACAACTATCGTCCTGTCTCCAACCTTCCCTTTATCGGGAAGGTTGTTGAGAAGGTGGTGGCCTTCCAGCTTCAACGGGCCTTGGAGGAAGCTAGTTATCTTGACCCCTTCCAGTCCGGCTTCAGACCTGGTTACAGCACAGAAACCGCTTTGGTCGCATTGACCGATGATCTCTGGAGGGCCAGAGATGGAGGCCATGCATCCATCCTGGTTCTCCTTGACCTCTCAGCGGCTTTCGATACCATCGACCATGGTATCCTTCTGCGACGACTGCGGGAGGTGGGGGTGGGAGGCACTGTTCTGCAGTGGTTCTCCTCTTACCTCTCGGACAGGTCGCAGTCGGTGTTGGTAGGGGGGCAGAGATCGTCCCTGAGGCCCCTAACATATGGGGTGCCACAGGGTTCGGTCTTATCCCCCCTACTATTTAACATATACATGAAACCGCTGGGCGAGATCATTCGGAGGCACGGGATAAAATACCACCAATACGCGGACGATACACAATTGTATCTGTCCGCCCCGTGCCAACTCAATGAAGCGGTGGACGTGATGAACCGGGGTCTTGAGGCCGTTAAGAGCTGGATGAGCGCTAACAAACTGGTACTCAACCCGGACAAGACCGAGTGGCTGTTGTGCTTTCCTCCCAATAATTTGGCCGACATCCCAACACTCAGGCTGGGGGGTCAAATTTTATACCCCTCAGATAGGGTCCGTAACTTAGGAGTCCTCCTGGATCCACAGCTGACTCTCGACCATCAGTTGTCGGCTGTGGCCAGGGGGGCATTTGCCCAGGTTCGCCTGGTCCGCCAGTTACGGCCCTACCTGAACCGGGAGGCTCTCGCAACAGTCACTCGAGCCCTTGTGATCTCTAGGCTGGAATACTGCAATGGGCTCTACATGGGGTTGCCCTTGAAGAGCACCCGGCGACTGCAGTTAGTCCAGAATGCGGCCGCGCGAGTGATAGTGGGCGCACCACGGTTCGCCCACATTACACCCATCCTCCGCGAGCTGCACTGGCTACCTGTTGGTCTCCGGATGCGCTTCAGGGTGCTGATGACCACCTTTAAAGCACTCCATGGTAGTGGATCTGGATACTTGAGAGACCGCCTTCTGCCGATTACCTCCCTCCGACCGATCAGATCACACAGGCTGGGCCTCCTCCGGATTCCATCCGCCAGTCAATGCCGACTGGCGACTACACGGAGGAGAGCCTTTTCTGTTGTAGCTCCGACCCTGTGGAACGATCTCCCCGTTGAGATTCGTACCCTTGTCAGAGTGAGAACACCAGGTCAGTGCAAGACAATCATCACAGACCTGCATCTCTGTACTGCTCATGCTTTTTGTTTGTTTGTTTGTTTTATGTTTTTTAATTTTAAATATTTTATTTCATTTTCATTTTCATTTTCATTTTGTACAATCACTTATATACTGTGCAAAGAAAAAAGGAAAAAAAAAAAAACCCCAACATAACACTTCATTCCCCCATACACCCTCTCTTCTCCCCCTCCAACTTTCCTTTCACCCCTCCAACATTCCCCTCTTCTACTTCCCTTCCCCCTCAGACATCTCCCCCTCCCTCCATTTACCCTCCTTACATTCCCTCTCACTCCCTCTTTACTTCTCCCTTCTCTTTCCCTCTTCTCCCCACTTTGGTGTATCCATACAATTCAATTTGTTTTTTACAATAAAAGTAGAAAAAGAAAAAAAGAAAAAGAAAAAAAAAACGGCAGTACACAAGTGAATTCTTATTGTTCTAAGGATTGAAACTGTGATTCCACCCTCCCCCCTCCCCCCTATAATCCCCCCTCCCTAACCCCCTTACGGCTTCGCAGGTCCCATGCCCGGCATAATTCTTTAACAAGCATTTAAGTATAATAAGGCCAACTAACTTTAAAATTTAAAAAAAGTAAGATAAAAGTAGCCAAAAAGAAAAAGAAAAAATAGTAGAAAATAAGAAATAATAAAGAAAAAAAACACCCACACTCACACACAAAAAGGAGAAAGAAACAAAAAGGGTCATAAGCCCACTACGTTACCACAGCTTCCCATTATCTATAAATCTTAATCAATGTGACTCATTCCAAATTTCGATTATTTTACTACTTGCAGGGTTTCAAACTATATTAGAGCCAGGTAAGTTGATCAGTTAGAATTCCCCAACTAAAAATCTCCTTGCTTTGTCTATCTATTCAAACCTTTAATTTATCTCCTTTTTTATCCAAGTAACACCATTAACTCAAATACTTCTTTCATTTTTCATTTCCAACACCTCCCTTTCTATCCTTACCCACCTCCACATATAAATTTTTAACCTTCCACCCTGCCTTTATCCATATCCACATATATATTTTATCCATATTCGTTGCTCCTCCCATATTTACTCCACTTTCCTGAAGATTCTCCGACCAAACTTTCTTAACCTTATATTGATATAGCAACTCAAACAAACATCAGCTTACGTTCTAGCCCCATGTAATCTAATTAAACTTTCGCTGCCCTTCCCTCTCCCACGCACCTCCCAACTCCGTTTGTCCCAGACCACAACTCAAAAAGATCACAATTTCCGCTCTCTTCACCTAAAAGAATAGTTCATGCACAATTAAAGTTAGAGTTCAAACAAAATTTCTGTACAATATATGTCCCCAATCAGCAACGCTTCTTTCAGTCTCCATGTCTCATCATCGATATGCCACTTTTCCATTTTATCCCAGACGGAAATCATAAAGCTTTAAAAACATCGCTAGTCTTTATTCTTTAGTCTTCTGCCCTTCCGGAAGAGAAAAGCAACACGCTCCACCTTGTAGCCACGTGTCTCGCTGTTTGTCTTCTCCTTCTCCCTGTCTCTCCCCAGATCCGGATGAATCAGGAAGTCCCGCCTTCAGGGTCTCGTAGTAAAATTTTCGGGCTTCACAGACAGAGTTAATGCGGTGTTTTTGGTCGCCAAATGTAACTGTAATACCAGCTGGGACTTCCCATCTATATGAAATCTGAGAGTTTCTGAGTTCTTCGGTTAAGAAAGCATACTGTCTCCTTGTTCTTAACATTTGAAATGGTATCTCCTTAAAAACAATCAAGTCGTCCCCGTCAATTCTCAACCTCTTTCCGTAGAGCCTCTGTGTTATCTCATTTCTAGATTCCCTTGTAGTAAAGTATATTATTATGTCCCTCGGAAGCTGTCGCTGTTTTGCTACCCAGGAATTCTGGCGGTAAATTCTTTGAATCTGCCAATCAAAGTTAAGTCCCGGACTTCCCACCAAGCGGCTGAAAGCCTCAAAGAATGTCTGTTTCAAATTCTCCTGTTGGTTTTCACGCAGCCCTCTAACACGTATAGCAAAGGCAGACTTGTTATAATTTAATTTGACAAGTTCTTTTTGTGCAGATTCAATTTCCTGTTCTAACGTTTGAATTTTTGATATCAGATTAAGGTTACTTTCTTCCAAAAGTTCCAATTTGTCCTCCGTTTCAGCAATATAATCTGTCATGACTGTCATTACTCCGATTATATCCTGCTTTGCCTGAGCAATTTTAGCATCAAATTCATCAGATAAATCCGAAATCAGTTGATTAATCTCCTGTCTGAAATCATTAAGCGTTTTAAGAAGGAATTCTTGTGTTAGCAAATCTCCCGTGGAGGGTGTAGGAGACAAGGGTAGCGGCTTCATGGCATTTTTTGGAGATATATTATTAAGGAGGCGCTTCTGTTTAAGTTTGGGAGCCATTCCAGAATAAAAATAAGAGACAAGCAATCCAGCGAGCCAAAAATCAAAGTCTGTGCTCCCCTCAGATAATCTTTTAGCAATTAGTACGGAGAAGCCTTCAGGAGGGTAGGGTCAGCTAGCTGCGTCAGATCAAACACAAAAGCTACGAGATCGCCATCTTGTGACGCAGTTAAAAAAAGAAGAAAGGGAGCCTTTTGCGAGATTGAAGCTGGTATTTTAAATAGTAATAGAGAAAGTTCCTCGGGAATGTTCCCCGCCCGAATTGGCTTTTAAATAGCTTAGTTTTGTCCTGGGGGGGAGGCAATCTGCCTAGGCTGCAAAAAAAAGCAGCGCGGAAAACTGGCCGGAGTAAAGGCTCAGCTAATGTTGAACCTCTTCTCCATTCACAGCAAAAAAAGCTATGAATTACAAAGAGATCCTAACGACTGACCTTCTCCCTGCCCCTTTCTGCCAGAAAGGGGAGATATCTATAGATCTTATAAGATATACGAACCAGAGTCCTGGCAGGAGCTTTACTTAGCTCCCGACGGCGGCAGCCCCTCCCCTCGAAGCCCTCGTTTGTTTTGTCTTTTCGGTTTGTTTTATGTTTTTTATTGTCATTTATAGGCCGCCCTTTTCCCTGAGGGGACTCAGGGCGGCTTACAATTAATGGGGAAGGAGTAAAAAGAAAAAAGAGCCAAGGTGGCGCAGTGGTTAAATGCAGCACTGCAGGCTACTGCTAGATCAGCAGGTCAGCGGTTCAAATCTCACCGGCTCAGGGTTGACTCAGCCTTCCATCCTTCCGAGGTGGGTAAAATGAGGACCCAGATTGTTGGGGGCAATATGCTGACTCTCTGTAAACCGCTTAGAGAGGCCTGAAAGGCCTATGAAGCGGTATATAAGTCTACTGCTATTGCTATTGCTATTGCTATCCCTGTGACAATTAAGAGGAAAACCCATCCAGCAGAACTTTGATGCTGCCAAGTCAATATTGCAATTTTTACAGATGCCATAACGTTCGCGAGATACTCTCTTCTCCTTTTTCTGTTTTCTAAAACTCCAGGCAAGATAACTCCTTCTAATTATTTTGCTTTTATCCATTTTGGCCCCACTCTAGGCATTTCAGCAATGGGAATATATTAGTGGTGGGTTTCAAAAAATTTTCTAACCTACTCTGTGGGTGTGGCCTTTGTGGGAGTGGCTTGCCGGCCATGTGACCTGGTGGGAGTGGCTTGCCGGCCATGTGTTCTCTCTCTCTCTCTCTCTCTCTCTTCCTTTTGTCTCTGTCCCTTTTTCCTTTTTTTCTTTCATCTCTCTCTCTCTCGCTTTTTCTTCCTTTTTTTCTTTATTTATTTCTTCCTTTCTTTCTCTTTCTTTCTCTCTCTCTCTCTCTCTCTCTCTCTCTCTCTGTGTGTGTGTGTGTGTGTGTGTGTGTGTGTGTGTGTGGTGGATTTAAAAAATTTTTGGAACCTCTTCTGTAGGTGTGGCCTGCTTTCCAGGTCCACTGGTGGAAACTCTTCTAACCGGTTCAGTAGATTTGATGAACCGGTTCTACTGAACTGGTGCGAACTGGTAGGAACCCACCTCTGGAATATATCCAAATGTTCATGATTTTTCTGTGAAGACTATAAAAGACTAAGTAGAATGGTGAGATGCCCTACAACAATTGCTTAATACAGGCAATATTAGTTGGCGGGGTGTAAATAAACTTGTAGCTACTATTTGTGTTTATTTTCTAATTCTAGAAAATTCTAGTTAAATAGCCAAACAAGAGCAGGACTAAAATGGCTATTACTGTTTTTGGCTGGTTGGCTGACCCATGTTGGTGAAGTTGGTTAAGTGTAAAGAGCAGCTGTTTCATTAGGATGGAATCCTGTGATTAACCCATATTGTTTCTTTATTAAAAAAGGAATCTTCTCTGAAACTGCTAGATCAGTTCCCACTGTGTTTCCTTCAAAAGCTTGCTACATGCAAGCAAAGCAATCTTAGAATTCAGATCTCTGTACGCCATTGATTACTCTGCTCTAAGAACTTTTGATGCAAATACAGCTGCTCCAGAGAGAGCGAGACTATGACAATTCAGGCCAATTATTGTAGCATCACACCCACCCTGATGTAACAGGCAAAAGATAAGGAGAGAACAATATCCATCCATCAGGAAGTTCATGCTACACAAGAAGGAAAGAGAATATTCATACAGAGGCTAGGTTATAAATGAAGATAGGGATCTTTTAGATAAAGTTCTAATCTTCATTACCAATAGGAAATGAATTCTATGCTGATCATGTGATATTTTGTCAAGGGCACCAGTAAGTAAGCAATTTTAATACATTTCTGGGCTAGTGAAGAGGGGAATGTCATTTCAAGCAGTGAGTAACATTTCAGAAATGGCACAACTCATTACTTGCTACTGGAAAGGTGTCTATGACTACACAGCAGCCATGGGCTGGCATGATAATGTTAGGAGAGACAGAATTGTTGACATACCAGCCTTAGGAGTTTAGAAAGCAATAAAGCTTTGCTACTATGGTGAGAACCTGGGGAAACCCAAGCAATTTATTTTCTATTTTTGTGTCAAGTGGAAGAGATGCGTACTTAGACCTGGGCCTGAGGGGGTTGGAATGGGGGATTTAGTTATTGCCTGGCAAGCAAGCAATGTTTGGCTGACAGTTTTCTCTTCTGCTTCTTTTTGCCAGAAAGAGCAAATGTGGATTAGCTGGGAGGTTCCTGTAAGTTCTATACATTTGCAAAAACATGTGTTCCTAGAATCTGATATCCAAATAAATCTGAAAATATGTTGTGGCCAGCCAGTGGCCAGCGGAGCTGGCAGCAGATTTGGACCGTGAAGAGGTTGGGGAGGAAGATGGGCCAGTCCTGGAGTCTGGGGAAGACTCTGATGAGGGCTCTGTATCAGAAGCAGAGAGGGGCCCAGAGCCATATGCCAGTTATCAGCTGCCTTCAGAGTCAGACATCAGTGAGGCAGACTAACAGCTAGAGCCTGTTTCCAGTGTGCACATGCACAGAGTTGCCAGATGAAGGGAACTGCTAAAGAACAGGGGTCGACTTGGGAGTAAGGCCACAGGTGGACGATGAATGGCCCCTCCCAGAGGAAATAAAAGAGAAGTGAAAGGGGAGTGGAATTTGCAGGAGACAATTAGTTCACTTAATTGGTTCATAACTCTTCCAAGACTCCTTGCCAAGTTTTGCAGATTTCAGCCTGTCAGCTCTCCAACCAAGATGTGAATGAGCAGAATTCACAGGAAATTAATAAAAGGGGTTTTTGTCGGGACAAGGAGTTTGCTTCATGCTCTGGTCAGAACAAAATATTCAAAAGAGAGGGGCTCGCGCCTGGATACATTTCGAAATGGATTATAGAAAAGCTGGATGATGAAGCTACTGGTTGATTCAGACAGCCTGTGAGAGAGTAGAACAAATACCTTATCCCGCCTTCCACTTTAGTGAAAATGTATAAAGCTTTCTTAATTCTATTGTTTGAGGTTGTTTGGCATTTTTCTAGCCAGGACCCCTTTTCTTGGAGTGCCTCATTAAAAGGAAACAAATCCTGCATCTTGTGTCTAGTGTTCATCATTGGCTTCGGCACAAAGCTCAGACCAGAATTGGGGAGAACATCAGTACTTGCATTTTTTAATGAGAACTAGGAAGTAATTTAATAACCATAAAAAAGTAATTCATACCAACCTTCCTCCTTATTAACTATGTACTTCCACTATTAGCAGAAAACTATCCCCTGAAGGTTTTCACATCCTGTGATCCCATCCATGTTTCTTCCAGCATTTCAATATGTTAACGTGTCAATGTGTACTCCCCGTTTTACAAAGTATCATTGCCAGCTCATCCTCTGATGAGGAGAGCGAGCTGCTGCAGGATGACTGTAAGGATTTGCCTCTCCTATCTCAAGAAAGCAGAACTCTTGAAATAGGCAACATTTCAAAAGGAACCGCTGTTGGGAGATGATGATAGCAAGAAGAATAGGCAGGATCTGAAGTTCCCACTCCAAATCATTAAGATAAACATTGTAGAAAGCCCTCCCCCTTTCCCAGTCTGAGGCACACAAATCCATAGGTGTGCCCAGCTAGAGGTGTGCCAATCCATCCTTGGACTCCCCCCCTCCAGATTCCTCCTCAGATGTCAGCTCAGGAAAGTATGAGCCTATTCCTGGCACATCAGGAACTGAGTTGATTGAGACTCTGAATGGCCGACTGGAAGACATTTGGAGGAGGCTTCAGCTAGGGAAAGCATGCAGCAGCAGATGGCCAGCAAAGAAGAGGAGGAGAACTGCCTTCTGTACCTGATCCAAAAACCCATAGAGCAGAGAAAGCCCCACCCATCTTGATGGGCTACACTGGAGACCTGGCTATTTATCATAGCAGACAGAAGGCGGCATTGCTGGGAACAATATGTTCCTTATCTAGCTGTGTGTTTTTTTTATTGTTGTATTCCCTTCTTCACTCTGGATTGCCTCCATGTTTGGAATTGATCCATGCCTTGACAACTCTGGACCTTTTTTGCCTTGTGAACTCTTTTTTGGGTGTGGATTTAGGTTTGTTTGGTGGAATTATTTTGCTTGAGCAACTTTCAATTGCTTTGTGGATTATTGGGCCATTGCTCTGTGGACTAACCCTGGCCTACTTGTGGCTGGATTTAATTAAGACAGTTTTGAGTTTTGATGCAAGGAATTGCTAGGGATTATTAATAAACTTACTAAGCTTACTAAGTGGATGAGCAGGGCAGCACACATCCTTAATATTTACCTAAAATCAAGTTACGAATTATGTCTTCACTTGAGCTACAGTGGTATGCATGCCAACAAAATGGGACTTAATTCAAGACAAACCCTAAGAACCATGTTAATACTTTTGCACATTGGAGGTGTTTATATTTAACTGCACAGACCTTATTAATATAGTAGCTTTTATTGCTAAAATGAGAATACAGTATGGCCTTAGCAGCTGTAAGAATATGAAGGTCTGATAGCAGAGGTATTAAAAAAACTAGCTGAAAGGATTAAACACAGAAGAAAGTTTCTAGGACTGCAGTTCAGATTCATATCGGGATGAACTTTCTTATCAGGCTATTGTTTGGATCAATACCCATCACACTTATGATGGCTATCAGTAGAATAAAATGTCTCCAAAGGGCTCAATGGATTTAAGCCATTATTTTTTTAAAAAAAAATGATTGAAACATATTTTACTTATTTTTAGCCCAGTATCAATTTTTTTTACAAGCCTTTAAACTATTGGTAGCCTCTTCTTAAATTATGTGACCTGGGTTTGCACGTCACTTTGGAATTACTTTTAATGAAAAGTAGGCTAAATTTCTTATAACTAAGTAAGCCATCCTATCAAATCGTATGATTTGTTTACCTTTGATTATCGTCTATGAACACCATCAATCTGAGTTTATGGAACAAGCCATGGCTTAGTAAATTCTTGTTAAATAGGGATCGATTGAAGAGGCAGGACGAGTTGTTGCGGAAGAAAGAGTTTATTTTCAGTCAAACACAAGCTGCCTGACAGCTCCCTCTTTTTACCAGAACTGTCCAGCTCATTCAGTCACTGTCAGTTCACTGACAGCCAGTCACTGTGACTTTAGCTGTTCCTTCCTTAGTTATGGTTTAGTCTGATCTGTTAAACCTGCCCAAACTTGTTTCCTTAGGAAAAAGAGCCATTGTTGCCTGTTAGGATATATACTCCATGAATGGATATTGTTCTTTGAGTAATGCGGGAGGAAGGAAGGAAGGAAGGAAGGAAGGAAGGAAGGAAGGAAGGAAGGAAGGAAGGAAGGAAGGAAGGAAAGTCTGCACATGCGCACAACGTTAGTAAAGGGGGAAAATTCAATTTTTGCAATGAAGATTGTTCTGCACATGCACAGAACCGAAAATCAAGAGATGGCTCCATTGATTATAGAACCGTTTGGGGGCGTGGCAGGCTAAGTTACTACCTACTCGGCCGAACCTGTAGAAACCCACCTCTATACTACAACCATCACAATTATGCATCAGTTGCCAAGCATCTGAATTTTGATTACATGATCATCTGGAAGGGTCATAAATGCTGAAAGGGTCACAAGTGTGAAAAATGGTCATAAGTCACCTTTTTCAGTGCCATTGTAACTTAGAACAGTGACTAAACAAACTGTTATAAATCAAGGACTACTGTACATTAAAACATAAATAAATTGAAAACAAACATTAACATCTAAGGATGCATGGAGAAGGTGGCTAGATGGGATCTGCCAGAAATCCTAAATTTGCAGCAATTTTGTTTCTACTTTAGCCTTGTCATCATTTTTCCTGTTTTTCAGCAGCATCTCATTAGCTCTACTGAAGGCAGGAGATAGTGTACATATATTTAGAGTATGCGGGGGTGTATATAGTTTCAGATATTTATAGGCATCTAATAACTACACAGAGAATTATGTTACTATGATGTTACCAAGTAATATTTTCGTATTTGACATTGCGGGCTATCCTGGCTACGTTCTTGTTAATTTCAAAATAAACTAATTTTCACACAGTTCACTGACATTTCTGGATTCAACCTACTGTTTCAGACTTCGTCTTCATAGTTTTAATTTGTAAAATGCTAAAGCCAACCAGAAGTAGCGCCTGCCGGAATCCACTTCTGGTGTAACCGTGGGGAACGGTCACATATGTGAGGACTAGTCACAATTTACTTTTTTCAATACGGTTGTGATTTTGAATGGTTGATAAACAAGTCGCCTTAAGGACCACTTGTAATTTATTGCTGCTGCAGTCATTTGGATGTCAGTTCTTAGTCTTTTCAACCATGGGCCTCCCTGACATTTTCACGTGGCCCCCAAGGAACCTTTTCTCATGCTTATGTGACTAAACTGTAGTCTTGGGAGATATTCAGTCATCCAGCTCATAAGTCTTCTCAAAGGTGGTTTGAAGGGAAAAAACAGTCAAGGTGTCTTTTGGAAAAGCACTTTTGAGACAAGCTGCAGTCATTTCGTTTTCCTGCCGACTTGCCTCGTCTCCTCTGACAGCAACATCATATTATTTAAAAATAGGCAGTACAATCTCTTTCCCATTTTACTTATTTCAGTTTAGTCAAATTCTCTGTCTTCACTGTGATTGGTAAGATATATATGTTTATGTTTTATGTTTTTTTTATTTGATATGTTTGCTGTCCATCTCACCCCAAGGTGACTCTGGGGAGCTCACAAAGATTTTATTGTATCAATGATTGGTTTAAAATGTTAGCATGTCCAAGCACTTCCGCCAGTGCTTGTGGATATTTTAATGCTCAGGAAGGCAAGAGCACGTCAAATTCTGGTATTGAACTGGCTTGTCATTTTTTAAAAAAATGGAGCCATTGGGTTTGCTTTTAATTTTTCCACCTGGGGCAGGAACCAAATTTTCCATTTACAAGCACTTCCAAGAGGAACAATTTCACATACATCATTATAGCAATAGCACTCAGACTTATATACTGCTTCACAGTGCTTTACAGCCCTCCCTAAGCAGTTTACAGAGTCATATTGCCCCCAATATGTGCACCCACAAACCACACTCAAAATATTACTTACCCCACAGGGGACAGGGAAAATGGAACTGAAGAACTCTGCCTCCAGGGGGTATAATCACCACAGAAGACAAGAAACAGTACAGAGTGGGAAAATTGCATAGGTTTATTGAATCAAAGGTTGAACAAAGCTTGTTCCTTTAGTACATTTCTTAATCCCAGCGCTACTAATTAGAGGTAAGCAGTGCTGATCAACAGAATTTTCCCAACAGATGTAAACAGAGAGGTCATCTAAATTAGAAATCTGATGGTTACCAAAAATTGTCCTGCAACTAATTATTTCCAGAAAATTTTCTCGCTATGGAAAAGAGAATGAGAGAAATAGCAGGAAAAAGCAGCATACAAAACAGCAAGCGATAGAATAAGAATTGTTCTTATGCTCTTAAATCTTTGCACACTGTACAACCATACTATACAGAGTGGCTGGTTTTCATCAATCTTGTCATGCAATTGTTACAATTTTGGAAGATAATTTAGAGAGAGCGAGAACCACTTCGATGTGGTGATTAAGGCACCAGTCCTAAAACTGGAGACTGACTTCTTGTCCTCCCTTAAGCACAAAGTCAGATGGATGAACTTGGGCCAGTCATTCTCCCTTAGCCCTAGGAAGCAGGCAATGGCAAACCACTTCCAAAATCTTGCCAGACAACTGCAGGGATGTGTCCAGAATAGTTGCCAGGAATCAATATGGAAGGGAAGGGACCATTCTTGATCATAGAAATTTCATCAACAAATTCCTGATCGTTTTTTTTTTTATTTGACCTTTTTCTGATCTCGGATCCATCATTTCTTCAGCTGGACTCTGTTCTTCATTAAACTGAGTATAATGAACTGCACTGAAGATGTTACCTGGACTGGTATATAAGATGCCTGCAAGCAAACAACCAAGTTTAGAGAGCACTTGGGACTCCAAAATTTAAGCCATATATTCCCTTCTATTGGTATTATTCATTAAGCTCATTATCCATCATGATTATTAGAAATGGTCATTTGCTGGATAATCCTGCAGAGAGACTGCAATTCAATTAAATATTGTTTTGTTTAACTAGCCTATGATTTCTCCAAGTCTAAAATATCAAACTCTAATGTCCCCAGCAAATTGAAAATAAAACTAAATTTAATTTAACTAAAAATAAAGCATTTTTTTACTTTATAGAATCAAAGCAGAGGTGATATGATTCTCCTAACTGTAATAGATGTGGCTATTGATTGAATTTTCAAAATTGCCCAGATTATACTATTGTTAAATAGTTGAAATATATATTTTATTCCAGTTACACACTTGAAAGAAGTATTTTGGAAATGGAAAGCATACAGCTCGCATTATAAAAAAAAATGTGGGGCCATTTTCTGCCTATTCAGAGCAGTTTTTAATCTGATTTTTTTTTCTGATGGCTTCACATGCATAGCTTTTCATTTTGCTTTTCTTTATGTCTTTCTTTATTCTTAATTGTCAAGGAATTGGAAAAGTTCAGCTTTTATTCTTCAGGTGCAAAGCTTCCAGCATTTGGTTAATTGCACGCTTTGATCTGAATTGTCATTTTCATTTTAGGCACATGTGATTTATGGGAAATTATGAGCCACATTATTGCTATGAATGAATAACCATTCAGCTCAGGATGTAGTAAAAGTAATGAAGTTGAATTGACAAAAAAAAGGCCAGTCTACGTAGAAGACCAATCATAAAAGAATAAAAAGCAGAATCACACAAAGCTTTAGAGGGACGATTCAGTTTGAAGTAGTCTTAATCCAGTGATATACGTATTTGAATTCTACTCTCTAATCCAAGGCATTAAATTGAATCAGGTGCCTTTGAAAGTCTTTGGAAGAAGATGAAGGTGATTCAGAGGAATTTTCTGGCTTGCAGAATTTCAAACACTGTTGCAGCATTTGGTTCATATCTGAACAGAGCTAATGGGTTCAAATGCTGTGACATATTTTCTGATAGTGTGATGGTAACTTGTCAGTGAGTTTTATCACCTTGCACACCCAATTTATGGTAACACATGGGAGAGTGCTGTTGTGTCCTTGCACTCAACTCTTCTCCTAGAATTTGTTTAGCTAGATTCACTCTTGGATAGAGAAAGAGAGAGAGAGGTTTAAATTTATTACTCTGGTCTTTTTAAAAATCTTGCATACTTTTTCTTGTGGGAACTAGTATTTTTGTTTCAATCTATTCTAAATTGGAATAGTCCCCAATTTATTCATCTGGTGTATTGGATTTTCAGTAAATCTCTATATGGAGCCTTTCTGTAGATCTTCATGCCTCTTTCACTCCTACCGTTCCATTGCAATCATCATCATCATCACCACCACTACTACTCTTGGATTTCTTCCTGCTACTCTACTGTTTCTATCTTCCATTTCACTGAGTGATGGTGAGGCAGTATTCTCGAGTCAGTTTAATATAACCTATTGTACATTTCTACAGTACATATTATGTATAGGGATACTATACACAGTAATAGTCATACACACCTTTATTTCTGTAACAATGTCCCCAATTATGCCAATAGCCTTGCAAAATAATATTCCCAATTATGCCAATAAGCCTTGATTGCTCAGAAAATGGACAGAGGATGGTAATTTTTTTAAAGTTTAATTTAAAAAAACTGTTTATAAAAGTTTTTTTATAAACTTATAAAAACAGGAAACTTTCTCCTCCTTTCTTCAGTTTTCTTGGCATCATTTTGGCTTGCCATTGCCCTTTTCGTAGGGCTGACAGTGACTGGCCCAAGGTTGTTCAGTTTCATGTCTTAGGTATGATGAGAATTCACCATTCTCCAGTTTATAGCCAAGCATCTTTAACTACAACAACAATTTGTGTCTTGCTTTTTTCATTGATTCAACATTTTCTTTTGCTGAACAATTTACTTGAGAGACCGCCTTCTGCCGATTACCTCCCTCTGACCGATAAGATCGCACAGACTGGGCCTCCTCCAAATCCCATCCGCCAGTCAATGTCGACTGGCGACTACACGGAGGAGAGCCTTTTCTGTTGCAGCTCCAACCCTGTGGAACGATCTCCCCGTCGAGATACGCACCCTCACCACCGTCCAGGCCTTCCGCACAGCCCTCAACACCTGGCTATCCCAACAGGCCTGGGGATAAGCTTCTAATTTGCCCCACCCGAGTGTTGAGTGTTGAATGCAAGTTGTGTTTTTATTATTTTACTTTGTTCACATATTGTTTATTTTGAATTGCACCCCCTCCCTAATGATTGTAAGCCGCCCTGAGTCCCCTCAGGGAGAAGGGCGGCCTATAAATCCTAATAAATACAAAATACAAATACAAATAATTTAGATGCTGCCCAACCTGTCCTTTCCTCGACTTCCTCCGCTTTGAAAGAAGTTCAAGAGGATATTTTAAACTTTACTGCAGTGAAATCCTTAAAAGCTATCTGACTGAAACCTAAGCAGGGTGAGTGTTTTGGGATCTACTATCCCCAATATTTCATCCCGTTCTCTCCCAATGGGAACATTTGCAGGCTTTTGGGTACCTTTCAGTTATAGCCTATGGATATGTCTTTTACAAAACCCTTTTTGCCTTTGAATTTTGAATGTCAAGTTCAATTGAATCTTGTCAACCCTTTAATGTTGAATGAGAACATAGATGATTCATCATACCCTTATTAATATGCTGCTGCCCATGTGGAATAAGTGGCCCTGTGTTTCCTTTATTGAAATATGAGGACAGTCAGGATATTTGTAGCAGGAGAAAAACACAAAGGCACTTGGAGAAGGTCCTACAACTTTGCACAGAGAACTATTTTCATTCTTTTCTCCTTCACTTCTTTCCTTTTCTTCCGGGTCATTGTTTTTTCCAAGACTGTTGACATCACCAAAAATTGTCTGCCCCAGATTCAAGACTTTTCATGATCCTTGTACCTCTTTCATGCTTTCAGTAATGTAACATAGTCACATGTATCGTATATTTTAGGTTTGTCATTCCTTTGTTATATTACATGCACGCATAGACTAATTTTTAGCCACAGTTTTGAAACTATATCTTTTCCAACCAGATTACCCAGCACTCATTTTTTCATTTCATTTTTCATTTTATTAAGATTTATAGGCCGCCCTTTTCCCTGAGGGGACTCAGGGCGGCTTACAATCACAGGGAAGGGGGTGCAATATCAGAAACAAACAAACAATATGTGAACAAACAAACAATATGTGAACAAAAGAAAGAAAATAATAAAACACAACTCGCATTCAACAGTCAACATTTTCATTCCTTCTTGAGTCTCTGAATGGTCACTTTTCCTGTAGATTCTCCTTTCATTCTACTCCTCTAACTATTCCCCTTGCCTGGACTGCATTCATTCAAAATCTGTCACAATTGGTTATCTAAACTCATATTTTGTTGTTCCCTGCCTAGGCAGGGGGTTGGAGTAGAAGACCTCTCAGGTCCCTTCCAATTCTGTTATTCTGTTTCTGTTCCCTTGTCACGATTCATTGGAGCAAAACAGGAGGTATCAGCAACATAGATATTCCTGCTTTTATATATACAGCCCATTCCAGTCTAAAACTGTAACATCAACTAACTTAGATAACACCAACTCATATTTTCTGATAAATATTTTGATTCTTTCAGTTCCAATTAAACTTATATAATTTTCCTGCTGCTTGTACTCTATTCAACAGCTTCCATTCATAGATCAAGCTACTTTCATTCAAATCTATTTCATCCTTCAACTTCATATCTTAGTTTAATGGATTCTCAAAACATAAGTATTTTTCCTTCCTTTATCTCGTTAATTCAAGCATTTTTCCATTTATTGGTACATGGCATATGGCAGTATACCATGGTCAGCACTATGTATCATAAGTCTACACATATTGACCTCTAACTATCCACGATTGGCTTTGATCAATCCAAATTATCACATAAACTTAATCTAGAGCAGGTATAGAGACCAAGTGACCAGCCTTAATTATACCCATATTTCATGCAATATTTTCAGCTAATGATAAGGATAGTTGCAATAAATTCTGGCACTCTTTTGCCAGCTGTTGGATCTACAGCATCCTTGAAATGGTGTTGCTCTTGGTATACTTCTCTTACCAATTGCAACCAGTGAGCTTGGAACTGCCATTTTCCATCATGCTCTGGGTATGGCAAAGATAAATGTCCTTTGTACAGCTTCTTGTAAAGCTCAATTCTAATGATCCTAAACATCCAACTCCAAAGCAGTTGTATACCATTATCTTCTTCTGGGATGTATTTCAACTTCCCAATCTAGTCTACAATCATGGAGTTTCCTGCTGGTTATCCATCCCAGTACTAACCCTGGCTAAATCTCAGCTTAGTACCTAGAATTTCAGCAAAGAGTTTAAAAGTTGACTTTGTTCTTTACTCACTACAACCTTCAACATGGATGAGACAGTAAGAATCTATGCTTAAGGTTTAGCTGTCCTGTCCCAGTTGAGGACTTTTCAGTCCTTACTTTGAAAAAATCTGAAATTTAAAACCCGAATATTCATGATGCTGAATTCGGCGTACTCTCCCACTCTTCCTGATATGCTTCACATTCTTAATGCTGTATTGCAGACAAGAACAATACTATGATCTTCATACCGAGCATAGTTCTGTTCTTAAATCTATAGTTGTATTCAAAATTAATATTTCACAATAGCGATAGCAGTGGTGAATTAAGGCTCACTGATGCCCCAAGCACTGACAAATCTTGATGCCCCTCCTTTGTACATACTGTACAAACCTTCATTGCTTTTTTCTTTCACAACTTTGTGGTGCCCACTCTGGGCCTAGTGCCCTAACCACGTGGTTAGTTTGCTTAATGGTTAATACACCACTGAGTGATAGCACTTGAACTTATATATTGCTTCATAGTGCCTTAGAGCACTTTCTAAGCAGGTTGCAGAATCAACAACTTGAGTCCTTATTTTATTGACCTCAGAAGGATGAGTCAACCTTGAGCCAGTCAGGATCAAACTCCTGGCAGTGAGCCAAATTGCCACCATGGCTCCTTAAGACAATGTGTGTGATGTACTCCCAGGGGATGGTTTCATTTCATTATTTAGGGCCATAAATAACTATATTTTTAATAATTAAAATTTTCATCTATAGATCACAGAGGTTCTCAGACATTATGGTACCATAACTATTCACTAGGCTTCTACACCACACAACAAGCAAAGCCTGCAACTCATTTTAACATCACCCCTGCTTTGCCTGTATAGTCTCACAAAGCGAGAGTGCAATCAAAAATTACTCTTGCCTTAGTAATTTTTGAGAAAGGCTGAAACCAGCTTGCAAGCAATGTGAGAAGCAAATTCCAGATCCCACCTGGGCAAATCTGATCCAGGTTTTCTTTTTTAAAAAAAAGAAACTCACCTCTAAATTACTGAAGAATTCCCCAAGGAGGTTGAGAACATCTTAATTATGGAGCAGAACAGCTGTTCCTTAACTTCCTCTTTGTTAAATTTTCAGAGTTTGCCCTTCCCTTTATAGATGCTTAATCTCGAACTAATAATTCTCCATACAATGTACAAATTAGAGCTCCTACATGCTTCTTAAGATCAAGGTTGCTAGAAGCTAAACACAACTCCAAAGCTGTTAGGAAAAAACACACCCTGCCAGAAGGCATCCAGTCTCACTCCTCCCTCTGCTTGCAGTTCTTGCTAATGACACACAAACTCAGAAAAAGACAAAAAGACTTGTGCATTCACTCTAGGGCAGTGGTCACCAACTGGTGGTGCGTGGACCACTGGAGGTGCCGGAGAAAATTTTGGTGGTCCACTGAAAAATTTGCATTTTTTAATATTGCACTAAATCAGGGGTCCTCAAACTACAACCCCTGGGTTGGATAGATGCAATGAATGTATGTGTTGCTGCAAAGAGTTCTTCGGAGTCTTTTTGTGCAGGTTGGAGAGGGGCAGAAATTCTGACTTGGGGTCTCTGCTTCAGCCTCCTGGTGCAGGGCTTTGGGAAAAGGCTGGAGGAAAGTGCTGCTGGTGGTGAAGAGCCGGAGGGCCTTGTTCCAGTGGGACTGCATCATGGCCTGGAATTGGCTGACCGTCTCAGCGCACTGAGCTTCCAGGTGCTGGTACCTGGCCCTGCACTCCTGCAGAGGTCTTCCCTCTGCTTGGAAAGCCTATGCTCATAGTCCTCAGTGAGGTGCTTCTGCTGAGCCTCCTTCTCGGGCAGATCTAATTTGAACTGAGCCAGCTGTTTTGCCAACTCTTTCTCATGGGGGCTACTTAGCTCCAACAACTGCTTCCTATTGGGGCCCTAAGGAACCCAGGTGGGCAGGCAAGGAGTGGCGAGCAGAGACTGGCGAGGCGCCCCTTGACGTGAGTGACATTGAGTTGGCCACATCCACCCAGTCGCATGACCGCCTTGCCACGCCCACCCAGCGGATCATTAGGCAGATCATAGTAATGATCCGCAGGATTTAAAATTATGAATTTAGTGGTCCCTGAGGTCCAAAAGGTTGGTGACCCCTGCTCTAGGGGAGATGCGAAAAAGAGGAAAAAGGCCCATACGAAAGAGCAGCAATTAATTATCCTTAAATTCCATGGCTATGCTCATCTGAGTTAGAATTATATGCCTATTATTGTGGAATTACATTTAGGATTTATGTATTGGTAGGTGGTATCAAAGTCTCCTTGTAGCAATTCTTTGTGTTATCTACATATTTTAATTGTATAGGGTATTTTCACCCTTTTGTTAAATTCTCTTTCTAGTAAAAAAGGGCTCTTTCTTTCAGATAAAGTGAACATTCTTTAGTGTAAGCAGTGAGCAACTCACATTCAGAAACCAGTAGCAACCCAATTCATCAGCTCCCATAGTAAGCTTCTTGTAGGAGGCAAGTAGTCTTGCTGTGATTCTAATCCACAGAACAGCCAAAGGAACACTGTTATTGAACCTGACAATGAACTAAGCTATAGGCCAACACATCATGATCAAACTTGGAAAGGTTGCTAGGAAAATTGCAAATTAATTATATTTTCCAACTCCAACTAAATGGATTCATCAATGGTAGAAAAAGGTCCCATCTCCTTCAATAATTCCCCCTTTACAGTAGAAGAACAATGTATTCAAAAACAAAACAAAAATGTCTTCCTTAAATGATATTCTCTGGATGGACAGAACTAACTGGAAATCCCAAACATGTGGTGGCTTCCATGATGGGAAACATCAATAGATGTGTTATCTGGAGATCAGTTGAAAATGAGGACAATATTTTCAACCTCATTATTTCTAAGGCAAGATCCTGAATAACTATGGCACTTGTCCAGATATTTCAAAGCACAGAAAAAAAATTGATTAGGAAAATATATACATTCTTGCTGAGGTATAAAATGGAAGATGAAGTTGTCAAAGAAACAATGATAAGTTGGGCATTTTTTGGGGGGGGGGGGTATAGTATAAATCTGGAAAAAATGGGAAAAACTCTGGGAAACAAACTTGAAACTGACTATGTCGGCGACATACAAGGAAAACCAGTACAAGATATTTTACAGATGGCACCCCCCACCCCATCGAAGCTTGCAAAGATGTGCCCAAATGTGTCATCGATCTGTTGGAAGTGCAAAAAATAAATAAATCACATGGGAAGTATTATCACCTATTGTGGACATGCGAGATAGCTAAAAAATACTGGACCAAAATTAAAAAGTGGCTCGAAGAAATAACAGGAAATTATACAGATTGGAAACCGGAACTATTTCTATTGGGTATAGTTACAAAAAATTACAGTAGAGAAATACAATACCTAATTCTTCATATCATAACCACAGCCAGAATAACGTATGGCCAAAATTAGAAAAACAATATAGTACCAAAGGAAGATGAGGTGATAAGAAAATTTTTTAAAGTGTGCAGAGATGGACAAACTGACGAAAGAAAAACAAGAAAAGGAGGAATCGGATTATTATTTAATATGGAATAAATGATATAAGTGGTTAGAGGACAGAAACAAGAAGTAGGGAAACATAATGTCTTAGAGGTATTAAGATATAGTGATAAGACAAGATATAGTTAAGGTATATTAAGATACAGTAGCTAAACAATAGCAAGTATATAATGTACAAGATACGTAAAGTGATATTCTGATACAGTCAGGTATAAATAAATATGAAATAGTATACACAAATAAGAAGGGGACCACGAATGTAAGATATGAATATATGGCAGGGGGGGGACACCAATTGTAAAGACATACCAATATGGAACTGCTGTATAATGGAACTTTTTGTTTCTTTATTGTTTTAATCTGTGTCTTGTTCTGTTTATGTGTTTAAAATAAAAAAGTTTTAAAAATATATTTTTTAAAAACCATGGCACTTGTCCATCTAGTCAAAACAGAGATATTTCCATTAAGGTCAATAAGCATTCAATGAAGAGGAGTTGGGAATATTTAGCTAGTCCAATCCCCCTTCCCCAACCCTTAAGTAAAATAGCACAAGGAAAGAGGTTCCTTCTACTCTTACCCTGGAATTCTCACTGGCAGCAAGTGGAAAGTAAATTTATGGGGATAATTCTAATAAAACAGCTTTAAAAGCCATCTGGTTCTCACTGAATAACATTTGTCCATTACAGTCATCCTATAACATTTTAATTGGCTAATTTAATTGATTAAGCCTTTCCTTTCCTAGTGAATAAACAAATAACCTCTATCTGGCACAGGTTGGCGGTTCTCAAACATTTATAGTGGCCTCAGCTATAGTTCTCAGGATAAGAACATGATTAAAGTTTATAATCTTCTTGCCAGCTCAAACATATGGAGCCTACCTAGACACTTTTTCCAGTAGAGATGTTTTGTCTTGGGGATCTATAATGTTCTTGAACCCATCGATTTTGTCTATGTGGGAAAGAGAGGCTAAAGTAGATAAACGTTGATTGCGATTCCTTCCTATTGGATTCTTCCTCCCTTAAAGGAGAGAGGCAAAACTACTCCTGCCCACCTCTGATAGAAATAAAATCTTTCCTCATAAATATGCATGAACGTACAGATACTTCTTGCTAAGGATAAGAACTGATGGTTGCACGCAAATGCTTCCCAATGATAAAACATAGGACGTCTCCTATAAACCCAGATTACTGTCTAAATCTAGATTTGATATAATTTCCTTGCTCAAAGCATACCTCGGCATCCAATATTCTGAAAAAGAGGCATGGTGCAAATTGAGCTTTGTTGAGCTACAATTCTTCTTGACATATATCCCGCACAACATAGAAAGGACCCTTGCTCTTAGGTAGTTCACAGGGACATTGGAAGCAGAACAGTTTCATTCATATGGACCTGAGCTATCACATCAAAAGCCCTGCTAATTCATGTGGGGAGTTTTTTCATAAACTCAGTCATTAACTTTTTTTGGTGAAATTTAGACAAGCTCCATGCTAGCTTGTTTTATGGGCTTTATCCTTTGACCTACACCAGGAATTGAAAAAGGTCTGGATTCAGAGAATCATTTTGGGGTTGACTCAAGTATTGCCAGCAATAGGTCTACATCCAAATATATAAGTATAATCTTTATTGTCATTGTAGACTACTATGAATACTGGGAGAGATGGTCTTTCACCCAATCTTTCCTATCTTTCCTACACACAGCATCTAAAGCAGGGTTGTCAAACTTGTGTCATCATGGTGGCATCATGTGAAGTATCGTGACTTTCCCGCTTTGCTAAACCAGGCATGGACGGGGCCAGCCTGTGAGGTATCTGGCCTGCAGTCTGCGAGTTTGACAACTCTGATCTGAAAGGTTAGGATAGCATAAGAGCATAATAGATTCTCAATAACTTATCACCCGCATCTTATGAAAAGTGTTGGACATCCATTAAAAAGGCTCTATGGAGATTCTCTGTCCTTCAGGTCATGGTTGTCCTGAAGGTTCAGCAGTCCATCTGCATTTGAAAGACAAAGCTCATTCTTTTGAAGACAGAAAAGTCCATATTCTGGACAGAGAAAATTGCTGGCTTGAAACAGGGGTCAAGAAGGCTATAGATGGAACAGCCCTTAACAGAGGAGCAAGGATACAACACCATCTACAGTATCTACAGTTTATCACCCAGTCTTTCAGCAGTCCCAAGAAGGTTCCACACCCATTTGCACTATTCAGGTGACTGATGGCTCAAATGAATTTCAAAGTTGTCTCAATGACTCTCAGAAAGAGTGCTAATGATTAAATGACTGCGAGGAATATAAATCCTTCCATCCTCCACTATTCAGTCAGAACTGAAGAAGCTTCTTGGATGGGAAGTTAAACATCTTCAAGGAAAAACAGAGGCCAGTTGCCTTTTGAAAAAGCACCTTTGGGACATCCATTAAAAAGGGGGGACAGTCTTCAGCTTGTGCAATGCTGTCCCCTTCTCCAAGAGTTATTGCCTTAGGAAGAGGCTGGATTCATGCCATTTAAAATTGTCAGTGTTATGAATTAGAATGTCTGGCTCCCCTTAAGATGTCATCTGCTGAACTTGGAAGTCCAACAGAGTGGATAAGGATACAAAATGTATGATGAAGCGTATCTGCTCGATGAGGACCCAGCTGATGTCTCTGCCAATATGTGGCACCTAATTGATGTTGCTGAACTGTTAACTGCTTCTTCATTTGCATTAATTTTAAATTAGCCTCTGTGAGGAATGTTGAGCTCTGTGCAGCAACTATTGAGGACAGGAGCAGAAGAACAGAGTGAAGGCAGAGAATGGTGAATGATGGGCTCTTTTTTTGTCTTCATTGTTAGATTACTGCATCTCAGTATCATCAGAATCATGGCTGGTTCTATTTAATCCACTTTAGTTTACAGCAAGCCGTGTTCAGAAACTGAGGTTTATAATAGTACAAGCATGAAAATACTGCGGTGTGGGGTGCTGGTGCTGATGATGCTAATACTGATGATACCCAGTTATGCTTCTCTAAGCCTAGCTGGGCAGGTTGTAGTGGTACTGACAGAAGCTAGGGAGGGTGTTGAGTTCCTTGAAGCTCAGTTTCAACATCACTGGGTGTCACATCTGTCTCTCTGCTACACAGCATCTCTGAAAACTATTAGGGCTCCACAGATGACAATTGCCATTCCATCCCATCTGCTCTGGGATTGTGGCTGATGTGAAGTCTGGAATCCATCTCAGGTGAAGGGATATTGAGGAGTCACAATTTTAGAGCTAGATCAGCTGCCTTCCTCTACAGCAAGCCCTTGGATGAGAGAAGGCTTATTTTAAAATTAAACAGATTATATATGTAATTAAGCGAAGAAGTGGGGGTACAAACGAGAGCAAGGTATCGGTAAATCAAATAAAAAGCATGATGTGTAAATGTTATTTGTGCATGTCAATGTATAGCAGCTTTTCCTTCCCCCTTGGAACTAAACATGTTGGAAAGAAAAGAATTTGCTAGTGGATTCTAACTAGGGAGGGGAAGAAACTTAGAGGCTTTCTTGTCTCATTTATTAAAGAGAGATTGTGAAGAACATTCTCTTATTCAGGCAGCCTAAAATCTTTAACTCCTATCAATGTCTCTACTTCTCTTACCAAAATCACTGTTCCTGGGTTGATCAACAGTTCACAGGACACCCATGAATTGCTTTAGAAAGTGGTAGGCAAGCATTACCTAGGCAAATCCCTCTGCAGGAGCTAAGTTTCTGGTTTCTCCTGCAGTCCAACAAGCCAGAATGGTCATGGTGGACATTGCTGAGAGACTGGAGGGGAGGCTGAGGATGGGATGGTGGCAGGATCATAAGCAGAGGTGGGTTCCTACCAGTTCGCACCTATTCGGTAGAACCGGTTCGTCAAATCTACCGAACTGGTTAGAAGAGGTTCCACCAGTAGACCCGGAAAGCAGGCCACACCTACAGAAGAGGTTCTAAAAAAATTTGAAACCCACCACTGATCATAAGGATGTGATATTTAAGGAGTATGGGACATTCTCAAGCTGTAGCTAGAGGGACATGAGGAACAGTTCTTAGGTAGACCATTGTGTCAGGCCTGCAGCTGGTTCCTTTTAGAATCTTTGGCCTGCCACACACTCTTATTATTTCACTATGCTTTTCCATTAGTGAGGTAATTGAGAGGGGGAATAGTAAGGAGTAGAATGTGGTGTTGTCAAAATAAAAAATTCCTTTCTAGAAGCCCAAGGTCATCATTTGTCTCTGCACCTCTGAGCCTGACCGGAACTGGATGGGTGGAACTGCCAACTGACTTGGGGCCAGGTTATCTGAAGGTCTATCTGACCTATCACAGTGGGGAGGCAAGGAATGTTGCGGGTCCCCTCTCCCAAGGAGGTACCACAACTGTGATATAAGGATATCTGCAAGAGGGATTTAAAGGCCTTGGGAATGGACATTAACATCTGGGGAACCTTGACCTCTGATGGTTGAACTTGGAGGCTAAAGATGCAGTATGGCCTTCTCCAATTCGAAGAGACACTTGTTCGGCAGGCTGAACAAGTCCTGGAAGTGCTGGACTGGCAGTCCTGGAACCAGCAAAATCTGGATGCTGGGCAGGGGACAGAATGTATCTGCCTCAGTGTGGAAGTGATTGCCACTCTCAAATTGGCCTTTTTAGACACAACAGATGCTGCATTAGGACCTCTTTCCAGAGCATGATACCATATTCTTTCGAGACTGAAGGATGCCAATGCAGTATCTGACCTACCACAGTGGGGAGGCAAGGAATGTTGCAGGTCCCCTCTCCCAAGGAGGTACATTTGGCAGGACCCAGAAGAAGTGCCTTCTCTGGGGGGGCTCCCTCCCTTTGGAACATCACCCTCACAGAAATTTGCCAATTCAAAGAAGTCCTGTTTATGCCAACAGGCTTGGGGAACCCAGTGTAGGAGGGAGCCCATCAAAGTGGCTTGTTGCAGTTTCTGGGTGTGGGGTGAGGAGCTATTTGTACTGGTGTACATTGGCATTCTTTTTGTAGACTTCCCAGAGATACTATGAGTGATTGGGTGTCCATCTGAGTTTTCTAAATAAATGTAAGAGAACTCTTACGGAAAAACAAAATGATGCATGGATTAAATAATGAATCCAGGATAAGTTAAGGCTTGAGTGGACTCTATATTAAAAAAAAAAAAACCATAGCCATATAATAAAGAACTGGTGCATCATAATCTAGAGGTTATAACCCACTCTTGATTTAACAGCTGATCATGACAAATTCTGCTAAAGTTTTATTTAACCTCATAACTAATGCTGGACACTTGCTCTTGGGCAGTAAAGTTATGGCAAATCTAGAAAGCATACGAAAAAGCAGAGACATCACCCTGCCAACAAAAGTGCGTATGGAGTTAAGGCTATGGTTTTCCCAGGTGCAATGTATGGCTGTGAAAGCTGGACCATAAGAAAGGCTGAATGCCAAAGAATTGAGGCTTTGGAACTATGGTGCTGGAGAAGATTCCTGCAAGTCCCTTGCACTGCAAAGTGGTATGAATGTTGTGTTTTTTAATGACGTACTGTCCTACGTGTTAAATGTTTGTTCCCCCCCCTTTTTTGAGTTGTAAGCCGCCCTGAGTACCCCCAGGGAAAAGGGCAGCATATAAATAAACTTCTCAAATCTCAAATCAAACCAGTCAGTCCTAGAGGAGGCCCAAATCCTGAAGATGAAACTCAAATACTTTGGCCATCTAATGAGAAGGAAGGACTCACTGGAGAAGAGCCTAATGCTGGGAAAGATGGAGGGCAAAAGAAGAAGGGACAACAGAGAATGAGGTGGCTGGATGGAGTCACCGAAGCAGTCGGCGTGAGCTTAAATGGACTCCAGAGGATGGACAGGAAGGCCATGAGGAACGTTGTCCATGGGATCGCAATGGGGCGGACGAAACTTCGCAACTAACAACAACTAATGCTTATAACACATCTATTAAGCAAAAATTAAAGCTCGGGCAATGAAAACACATCCTGGGCCTGCATTGCCAAGTTGCAACCTTGTTTGGACATGACTCCAAACCTGGGATAGTAGGAAAACCTTTCAGACAGAATGAAGTTCTCTGCCCAAAGAGAATCCATCACTGCCCCTTAATGCCTGGAATCTGGGGGACATTCCAGTTGGAGAGCTCAGAAGGTGGCACTAATACTTGACTGACATTGGGTAATCTAAACAGCTAAAGAAAATTAGCACTTGAAGTCCTGGGATGGGAGACCAAAAGGAAATCCTAAGACTTTTAATTAAAGCTTCTGGGGAAGCAAACATTCAGGGAGAAGGAAATGGGAAGCTACCTCTGCACTGTTGACAAGAAAACAGCAAGAAAGTCTTTATATAAAGCTCAAGAGCAGAACAGAAAATTAATAGTGTTTTGTTAATTCAAAATGCTAAGGATTAAGCTTGAGACTTTGAGCAAATACACAGAAACAGGCAGACCCTTGTTCTACTACTTGCTATAGCCTATTTCTTTCTTTTCTGGTCAGATGGCAGAATGTTTGTGCGCAAGGAAGCTCAGTTTCCATCCTGCTGCAGCAAAAAGCAGTAAAACATAGCAGGAGTTCTCCCGTAGAGGCAGAAATCATTTCAGAATGGCAGCCTGGTGAGCCGTGTTGCTGCCAAGCTTAAGGAATAATGGCAGGCTAAAGACACTTAGCAGCTCTCGTCAATCCATCCACATCAGAATAAACCATTGCACACTCTCAGCCAACTAAAGTATAATAGGGAGGGGGGGGCCTAACTTCTTCTTAGTAAAAAAAAATCCCCCAAGTTCCAGACTGCAGCATGCATCCGCTTGAGGCAAGAATTTTAATTCTTAATTCACAGTATCCAAAAGATTTTTAAAAATGTTTTTTTTTCAATGTGCAAATTGATGGAAGCAGCAGCTTTGAAGATGACTCAGAGTCTCCCTTGTCTTTCAGATGCTTACAGTGGGAATCTCCAGAGAACTTTGCAAGCTCCTACTCATGAGAACACCTTCTGGTTGCCACCAGAGGCAGAGTCCAGAAAAAAAAATAGATGTGTCATATTGATTGACTGGATTCAGCTAGGGATATAAGCTAGCATTAGCAATTTCAGGTCATGGGCCAGCAAGCTGGCATCCATAGGAAAGAGGGTGACTGCTAGATTCCTGAGCGCTTCACCCCAAAATAAAATGCTAATACTGCAGAAATAGTAAACAAGATTTCACATAAAATTACCAATGTATCTCAAGGCTTCATGTTAAATTATCAACATCTAGCATAATAATGTTGAAATCTCAAGAGACTGCTTAAATCTCAAATGGAAGAATTTTGAAGGTTTTCAAAATTTCACTGAAGATCTCACAAGGGAATTTTACAAGATGTTAATGTTGGAGAGAGTGAATATGTGAAAAGTAGGGGGGGGAGTTGTTTAACTTCTTGCATTTGTTTTCAATGTGAGTGAATATATGAAAACTAGGGCGGGGGGGTTTAACTGTGTTTGTTTTCAGTGTGCTTTTCATTTCGGCCTCAGTTTGAAGGTTTTTAAAAGCTTGCATGAAATTCAGATGCATTTATGTAATCATTTTTTCTTAATGTGTGTTCTTTTGTTTGTACCTTTGGAAAATTTGAAAGGAGCTTGTTTGTTCATTTGTTAAATTCAAGGGTGCCTTTCACCCTTCTGAGTAGTCCAGTCAAGAAGCAACAGCCATGAATGCTAGCACTACTTTTATTGTAAGGTTACAGTAATAGTGTAGTACAGTAACAGAATCTTACAAGTCTGAAAGTACATCTCTTCCCCTCTCTTTTACAGTCCAAGAAACTAGGGAGGGTGTCTTCGGAAACAGTTACTGCCCCCATTCCTTCTGCAAGCTAAGCTGTCCCTTATCTAACCATTGTTTGGTCTTCAACTTCTCCTCCTCCCATCTCTCAAGCTCATTCTCACATCATCTGACTCCAACTGAATCTGGACCATTCATCATATTCCATAAAAACCAGTACAACCTAAGCACAAGATGGGATCTGGGCACAATACTATATATAGACAAATGTAAAAATAACAAACACCCAACAAGAGGCCCCATCAATCTTCAATCTCATCTCCCAAAGCCCGGTGGATTAATCAGGTCTTCAAATCTTTTCAGAATGCCAACAAGGCCTTTGATTCACATGGATTTCAGAAGGGATCTCATCCTGGAGGGCAAAGACTGTAATAGGGAAGGCACACTTCCTGAACCCCATAAGAGTACACTATTCAATCAAAAGAACATTGTGTCCAATACTGACAACATATATTATCTGGGCAGAAACCATGGGAGATAAATGATCCTTCAAACAGCATACCCTATTAAAATATTAGAATATTAGAATTCATCTCAATATAAAGTATCTCATTAATATTAACTGTTCTGTAATATAATTTTGGTATATTTTGTTGGAGTAATCCATAGGAAACAGCACATTTTGAAATACAATTGTTTTTCACCCCATTAGTTCAGAAATTCAAATTAGGTAAATGTGAAAGGAATTCATCCCTATCCTGAAATCTAGATATTTTAAGAATTTTGAAGACGCAAACTTAACATGTGAAATATAATGTAGCCTGAAAACGAAAACTGCTGTTTAATTGGAATGATTAACATTTGAATTGTTACCATAAGATGCATAGTACAGCTGGAATACCACCTAAAAATTAACCATGTTTTTAATTCTCAGTTGTGCTGACTAATTAGACTGATTAGGAAGCATATGATTAAATCAAGAACTGAACTATGAAGTGTATTGATTGGTATAGAGTAAAATGCTCTTCAATTGTCTAAGAAACTCATAGTATTTGCTTTCTCTGAGATATTTTGAAGAAATAGTTGATTTTGATATGGGGGCAGGCAATGAAGACTGCATGTAACAGAATGGGAGGAGGCATTTTTGAATAGTACTGTCACAGGTTTTTTAAATCTATATGCTGAGTCAGGCTATACTTGGAAAAGGTAGCCACTCTTTCAAACGTTGTGAAACAAGCTTCTATGTCCTATTTCTTGGACATCTTGGGGATAATCTTTGGGACCACCTCCACACTCTACATGTTCTGAAATTCTTGGGATACGATGTGCCCTTTAACAGTAGCAGAGTTGGAAGGGACCTTAGAGGTTCTCTAATCCAAAAACCTGTGCTCATGCAGGAGACATACTAGAGATTCAAACCCCCGAACTGCTGACCTTTCTGATCAACAAGCTCAGTCTCTTAGCCACTGAGCCATCTGGTGACTATCCCTTTAAGTAGGTCTATCAGCCTTTTAAACCATCTTCTGGCTTCCCTCTGTGCCTTTGCCATTACAGCCCAACTTTCCTTTCCTATTCCCTCCATATAGCCACTCTTCAGTTAATCACAGCCTGCCTTCCTGCTTCTGCCTTAGCAGTTCTGAAACATTAGCCCAGGTATCAGGAAACATAGTTCCATTTCAGGTTGTTTTAGCTTTTCTACAGGAAAGGGTGGGTCCCTGCTTCTACCAAGTAGTAACTTATTCTAGGGGGGCAAATAGCCCCTTCTGTTTGGTCCATGGGTTTGGTGGACATGGGTTTGGTATACGTTCTAATAAGTTTCCTCAGTCAGGATGTTGGCTAAGGTCTGCAAAGTCTTGAGTTCTACAAGAGCCAAACTCTTTTACAGCCTCTCTTTTAACCAAGTTTGTTGGTCACAAGTGTGTACAGAACTACTTGTGGTTCAGCCATATCCACTTGTGTGGTTGCCACTGTGTGTTGGATTTCTTTTTGGGGGATACCCCACTTCACTTTATGAATATCTTATTTTCTTTTTGGGTATCCCACCACTGCACCCCAGGTTCTTTTATCTACATCCAAAGTCAGTGGGCTCCCAAAACCCCAGAGGAGCAATGCAAGCTCCCTTGGCTTTTAGGCAACCCACACACAAGTTCACAACAGGTAGTACTGTACTCACAGTTCCTTCTCATACACTTCCCCTGGTCTACTGTTACTGCTAGTATTAAGGCTACTACAATTTGTGAGCCCTGCTGCTAAAGAACAGTACTTCTATCTCTTAGCTCTAAGACTATTTCCAATGGCTTTATTTCCACCGTTACAAAACCCTCTGGCTCCTAAAACAGTTTCAACCCACAATACTCGGCTGCTTTTTCTGCTCAGCTTTTATAGCTCCCTAATCAGCCTGATTAGGGAGTGGTCTTAAAGGGGCAGGACACAGGGAGCCTGTTCTCTTATAAGTATCTAAGCTTTCTTTGCAGGACTAAGCAAATAGGGTTTTAGTTTGGGCAGAGTTCACTCTAATGGCTTGATAAGGGACACAAACATATCATGGACATGAATTGTTTCAACTCCTATCCTCAAAACCTGTAGAGCACTGCACACCAAGACAACTAGACACAAGAACAGTTCCCCCCCCCCCAAACATCATCACTCTGCTAAAGAAATAATTCCCTCACCACTGTCAAACCATTCTGGCTGCATTACTATTACTATTAGTCTTCTCATCACTCCTATCACCCATCTCCTCCCACTTATGACTGTATGACTGTAACTTTGTTGCTTGTAACCTTACGATTTATATTGATTGTTACCTAGTATGATTTGATTGCTTATTTGTACCCTATGACTATCATTAAGTGTTGTACCTTATGATTCATGATGAATGCATCTTGTCTTTTTATGTACACTGAGAGCAAATGCACCAAAGACAAATTCCTTGTGTGTCCAATCACACTTGGCCAATAAAGAATTCTATTCTCTTCTCTTCTCTTCTGTTCTATTCTCCTCTGGTTAAACTCAGAGTTGATGGTGGGGGATAAACCTGAGGATTGAAGAGCCAGTTTAATTAATGACTTGTTCAGGGAGTTGCTAGAAGTCAACATTGACCAAAAGCACATGTACGCACACCAACACACACACACGCACACGCACACACAGTCAGGATCAACTGCAGGAGGGGAGGGGGAACAGTCAAGAGATTTGTTGTGATTGATTTTCTATTTTTATGGGAGCTTCACCAGCAACTCTTTGGTCAGCAGATTGCTTGTTAACAGTGGTGCAGCTAAATAATGTTAGATCTTGGAATTAATGGACTTAACAAGGGTCTTTTTAGACAACTGCACATCCTTTCAGTTATGAGGCATAGGCTATGCGCCAGTAATCCCCTGGTTTGCTTGGGAATAAGCATCCTTTTTACTGAAGGAAAAGATCATGTATCTGTAACAGAAAAAGAAAAAAATGTTAATTCTAAGCTTGGTCTTGAAAATACTTCGAAATAAGAAAGGATGCTGCAGTAATTAGTATCAGCATAAGTGGTATCGTTCTCACCCCATTTCTCTGCTGATTCCTGATAATTTGGAATAACAGATTTGGAGGTTAGGTCCAGCTTCAGTTCCACCACAGTTATTAATGGTCCTGTGCAGGGGTGGGTTTCTCGCCTCGTTCCAACCGGTTCGGTTGGAACGGGGCCGGCGGCGTCCTCGTGCACGCGTGCGGTGCACGCATGCATACTAGCGTCTGTGCGATGCTCCAGCTGCTCCTGGAGGATCGCGCAGGCGCTGTATGCGTCCTGCGCATGCGTGGAAGTGCAGAACTCATCAAAACCGGGTAAGGAGCGTGGGCGGGTGGGCCAGTTGCCGTTCCCGGAAGTTACTTACTTCCGGGTTCGCCGACCAACCGGTTCGCAGGGACCGCCGCGAGCCGGTTGAAACCCACCCCTGGTCCTGTGTTTCCTCAATGTGAGCAAATAGAATAGAAGATGTTTTAAAAATGCCTTAAATGGGTGAAAGCCATCAAAACATCAGAGGTGAGCCCGCTGGTTTAAGGTGAACAAATACCAGATAAACCATGTAGCTATGTGATAAAGAAAAGAAACAGCAGTACTATTGGAAAAACTGAAGATTCCCTATAACTGTAAGTCTCTTGGAGACTCAGAATGAAAATCCAAAACTTTTTATGATGCGAATTGGCCCCATTTTCCATTTTGTTTTCTGTTCCACTCGCTACTTTGCAAATCTTTCCCATTCTAGTTTATTGCTCTTAGAATTGTCCTTTAAAATTCATACTACAACCTGGGTACATTTTAATGCAAATTTCCTCAATCATGCCCATTTTGGGGTTTTGTGGGGTGCTTCTTGGGGGTTTTGTCTAATGTACAAAATTGTTTTTGGAAATAAAGATGATGCCTGAACTGCCCCTCTGTTTAGAAGCATAATAAAACCCCATTTCATTTTTTTAAAATTAAAGGAATCTTAGCAAATATTAAAATCAGATGGCCAGCAAGCCTGGCAGAATGTTAACAGTAATGTTCTCTGGGCCACTGATTGTATTGCCTTGGGCTGCAGTGTCATAAACTACACAAATGTGGTAACAAATTTAAGCAATTGCACTGTAAAAACAATCAGAAGAATGCAGAACATAGAATCATAGAGGTGGAAGGGGCCTCTGCAGAGATGGTATTCAGCAGGTTCTGACCAGTTCTGGAGAACCGTTAGTGGAAAATTTGAGTAGTTTGGAGAACCGGTAAATATCACCTCTGACTGGTCCCGCCCCCATTTATTCTCTGCCTCCCGAGCCCCAGCTGATCGGGAGGGAATGGGGATTTTACAGTATCCTTCCCCTGGAGTGGGGTGGAAATTGAGATTTTCAGCTATCCTTCCCCTGTCACACCCACCAAGCCATGCCATGCCCATCAAGCCACAACCCCACACAACTGGTAGTAAAAAAAAAATTGAATCCCACCACTGCCTCTGTGGTCTTCTAATCCAAATGTCTGCTCAATGTAAACTATGCCATGCCTCTCAAATGGTTGTCCAGTCTATTTTTGAAAACCTCCTGTGATGCTGATAGATCACATGGAACTTCTGATAGCCCACTTGGAAAAACCCCTCTGTGGTGTACGCCAGCGGTCTCCAACCTTGGCAACTTTAAGCCTGGAGGACTTCAACTCCCAGAATTCCCCAGCCAGCTCTACCCACTCTCACCTTGCCTTTTTTCTTTCTTTCTTCTACTGATGTTGTTCCAAAAGTGGATTGCAACTGCAAAATGAGAAATCAGCAGCTTCTGTGGTTCTTCCATGTCTACACTTAGGACTTCAAGAGCTTTTGTTTCCTTACTAAATTATATGACTCAAAGGCATCTCATTAGGCAACTGAAAGTGTCTAATGTTCAGTTAAGTTCCATTCTTTAATTATGCAATGCTTTGTTTGTGGCAGGCCGATTCTCCAGGGAAAAGGAGCTTGAGCATTCCTTCAAAAGCAATTACATACATGCCAGGAAATGTCTCCTTTACAAATGAAGATTCGCCATTCTTTCCTATTGATTCTACATCTTCCTTGGCAGCTATATTATCATAAGCTATTTATGGTCTAAGCAAATGAATAAGCTTCCCAGGGATTTCAAATGCATCATTTTAAGAGTTCAGGATACATCCCTATAGATTTAATCAAATTGAGAGGTTGTTGTTGTTAGTTGCGAAGTTGTGTCTAACCCATCATGGACAACATTCCTCCAGACCTTTCTGTCCTCTACCATCCTTTGGAGTCCATTTAAATTCATGCTGACTGCTTTGGTGACTGGATCCAGCCATCCCATTCTCCATCGTCCCCTTCTTCCTTTGCCCGCAATCTTTCTCAGCATGAGGCTCTTCTCCAGGGAGTCCTTCCTTCTCATTAGAATTTGAGTTTCAACGTCAGAATCTGGCCTTCTAAAGAGCAGTCAGGATTGATCTCCTCTAGGACTGACCGGTTTGATCGTCTTGCAGTCCAAGGGACTCGCAGGAGTCTTCTCTAGCACCATAGTCCAAGGCCTCAATTCTTTGGCACTCAGCCTTTCTTATAGTCCAACTTTCACGGCCATAAATTGAAACCGGGAAAACCAATTGAGAGGAGGCCCACTGAAATCAATAGGGCTTCTCATTTGTAAATTGGGTCTCTTACATTATGCCGGATCAGTTCATGCTTAATGACTAAGATTGATTTGACTCCAAGTTCTTATCAGAGTTTAGTTATCCAATATTGTGTTTTTTTTTCATTTTTTAAAGACAGATTTACCAGCTGACCAACTTTATCTGGACTGCAAAATTAAGCTAGGTTTGCAATTCAGCAGAAAATCCAAGGGCTTTTTGCTACTCTAGGAAGCTAAGAAAAATCCTAAATGTAGATAGTGACAAACCGTTCCATTTCTGTTACTCAAAAAACCTGACAGATGAATATCTGAAGTTGATGAATTGAATCCAACTTGAAAGGTTTTTTTTAAAAAAAAGAATTGTAGGATATGTAATAAATTATGGTTATGAAGTGCTGTAGAAATCTTGATGTTTATCTTAAATGGAAATGTTTCCTCTGGGAAGTGTTCCTTCTTAACATAAAACAGGTTTGAAATCGACATTTGAGGTCTTCTAGTCTAAACCCCTTTTCAAACAGGATCCCCTATACCAGGTGTCAAACTCAATTTCATTGAGAGCCGCATCAGGGCTGTGTTTGACCTTAGGGCAGGTGTGGGGGTGTGTGGTTGGGGTGGGCATGGCCAGCTCGACATCACTCTTGTTGAGGCATCTGTGGTGGCCTGAGTGCTGTGCAGTGGTGGGTTCCGGATGCCGGTGCCACCGGTATGGTGCAACGGGGCCTGGCGTCCACCACATGAATGCGTGCAGCATGCAATCGCATACGTGTGCATGCACCCTTACTTCCTGCAACTCCTCCACGACACTCCAGCTGCTCGGTGGAGCATCACCGTGCACGGAAGCAACAAAGAGCTCAATACATGTAAAGAGGGTGGGTGGGTGGGCCCTCCAGAGCACCGTACCGGAACAGTACCTGGTGCTCCCGGCAGGCACCGGTATGCTTGTACCAGGGGGTACTGCCTGCAACCCACCACTGGTGCTCTGCCAGCAAAAAACGGGCTCCCAAGATCCATTTTTTGCTGCAACGGCATGCTGAAACCCTCTGCCAGAGAAAACAGATCTTGGTGCAGCCCTCCCGAGCTCTGTTTTTACTGGCAGAGGGTTTTAGGAGGCTGCCAAAGCCAAAAATGGAGCTCAGGAGCCTGTTTTTGCTGGCAGAGGCACTGCGGGCCCAGCCCTTCACTGTTTCCAGGCCAGGCCTGCAGGCCAGATCTAAGCATCCTGCGGGGCCAGATCCAGCCTTGAGCCTTGAGTTTGACACCCCTGCCCTATACTATTTTGAACAAATGGCTACCCAATCTCTTCTTGAAAACCTCCAGTAATGAAGCACCCATCAACTTCTGGAGGCAAGCCACTGATTAATTACACTCACTAATTTTTCACTAATTTCTCCTTAATTCTAAGTTGGATCTCTCCTTGATAAGTTTCTCTCCGTTCCTTCTTATCCTGCCCTCAGGTGCTTTGCTTTCCCCTTTTCACTGTGACAGCCTCTCAAATATTAGAAGACTGCTATCATATCATCCCTAGTCCTTCTCTTCATTAAACTAGACGTACTAGTTCCCATAATCGTTCATCATTTGAATGACACAAATTAGACTTGATAAAGACTGAAAAAAGTGTTGTCTACCAAACCATTTATGTTGCTTTGGGGGAACACATGCAGGTTCTTTGATGCACTCAGAAAATTATTTAAAATGTCCTTTGTTTAAGATTTTACCTTCACTGGTTTGTTACAACAACAACAACATTTCTCTAATTTTAATTTAATCAGAATTGCCTCCTGCAGTTCATTTAAACGCAAAAGTGAAATGGAGACTGCAGTCTGAAGAAATCTCAGCTAAAAGCATAAATGCAGACGCTATAATCATCTCATCACTATATGGATTTGGGGGCATCTATGGAGATTGTAAATCATCCAATTCATGATTGTATCCAAAGGTACTTTTCAAAAGTCAACTGGACTTTCTTGGATTTTTTTTCTCCTTGAAAATGTATCTCTTCTCATTCAAGAAGCTTCTTCAATTCACATTTTTGTGTACACTTTCTTATAATGTTCATTGCCATCAAGTCAATATTGTTGCCTCGTGGTGACCTTGTATACAGCTGTCCTGAACTGTGTCAGTCTACAATTAGGCAACTAATTATTGTCAGAGTGACAACCACAGCTGTTGTTATTATATCAATCCATCATGTCGCTGGTCTTTCCTCTTTTGCATTTTTCTTCAACTTGGTCAAGCATGATCTCTCTCTCTAATGATGTTTGTCTTTCGTGATGTGTATAAAATATGAAAATCACAGTCTTGTCATTTTACCTTCTAAGAAAGCTTAGGCGGTGTCTATACAGTCCATGGTACCTACAATATTATTTTCCAGCACCATAATTCAAAACTATCTAGTCTATTCCTCTCTTGTTTCTTCATCATCCAACTTACAGAAATGCTGTAGAACAATATTGAAAATACCATGAAACAAATCAGACATTTGTACCAGTGGTGGGTTCCAGATCCCATTCCAATTGGTTCAGTTGGAACGGGCCTGGCGACGTTCCACATGCATGCGTGCAGCGCATGTGCATGTGTCTTAGCCCCTGCGCAAGCCTCCACAACACTCCAGCTGCTCAGCGGAGCATCGCACAGGTGCTGTACTCACTGTGCGCATGCGCAGAAGCGCAGAAGACTTAAAAGACTGGTAAGAAGCTCGGGTGGACGGGTGGGCCCTCCGGAGCACCGTACCGGAATAGTATACGGTGCTCCAGGCAGGCTCCAGTACACCCATACCAGGGTGTACCGCCTGCAACCCACCACTGATTTGTACATAAATATATCTAAAAATATTCTCTAAGTATTTCATGGCCAATTTTCCAGGCAATCATTTTTTTAAAAATTTCTTGGATACTTGTAATTTCATTATTGTTTATTGATCCAAGTAAATTGAAGTTGTCGCCTAAGGGTAGACCTTGACTTACAACCATATGTTTAGCAATCTTTCAAAGTTATAACAGTGCTCAGAAAAGGAACTTACAACCTCACTCACACTTAATGACTGTCACAGCATCCCTATCGTCACATGAGTATGATGCGGGCACTTGGCAACAGGCTCTCATTTGTGCTGGTTGCAACACCTTGCAAGTTATTTCATTATTATAAATGCAACACCATTTCTTCTTTGCCTTTCATTTCCAGCAGAGTATCCGATGTGATTCACTCGGATTCAAAGTGTCCAATGCCACTTCATTTGAGGTCATTAACATGCAACAAATCAACTTATGGGTGTTCTATTTGATTCTCAACCACTTCCAGTTTTCCTTGGTTCATGCTTCATACCCTACGAGTTGGAGTACATAAGAGAGTTTGACTGCTTCTGATCCTCATTTCATGCACAGTTACATCAGTACTCTTGAAAGCCTTTGCTCCAGCCACATCATAAATGGCATAAATTATTTTGAAGATCTTCATCCCTCCCCAAATAGTTTGTTGAGTCCCTCCTGACCTGAAAGCCAATTCAATTTGTTGTGACTATGTATGGGATTTTCATGGCAAGAGATCAAAGTAGATTGCCATTATTTCATCTGTTCAGGCAATTCCAGCATTGTAGCTGTATTCACAGAAATGTGATTCTCCTCTGCCAGCACTATCCCATTGCCCAGATGGGTGATTTATCAGCTGCTACCCTTCAACAGTGATCTGTTTACCTTTGGAGAGCCTGCCATGATGGCGTAGCTCTTGGAATCACTGAAGCCTGAAATTATGTTTGTCCATCATGTTCGAAGAGGACCTTGACATCTAACCGGTTGTGGGCTGTCCACGATGTGTCCACAGGTGGCTGGTAAGGCCTACACAGGCATGAAATGTTCATACATGTGTGGGCACCCTTGTTGCAGCATTTGCAACTCTGGCTTTGCGGAATGCTCGCTTCTCTTGTACTATGGTTGTTCTTCTGTCCTCAGATGTCTGGCAGCCTTGGTGGTTCAGCATGCGCCACATGGATCGATCTTGTGCCAGGGTTTCCCAGGAGGGGGTGTCAATTTCCAGGGACTTGAAGGAGACTTTCAACATGTCTTTGCCCCTTATGACATGTGAAATTGTAAACCAAATGGGCATCCCCTAGTATACCACATTACTTTATACACATTTTTAAACTCTTCAGACTACATTAAAACATTTGTAAAAATATAATCATAATAGAATAAGTTTGTTTCAATACTTACATTGGTTCACAAAGTACAAGTTAGTCCTAGATTAGGACCGGGGTGGGTTCCTGCCAGTTCTAACCTCTTCTATAGAAGAGGTTCCACAAATCTACTGTGCCGTTTAGAACCGGTTCCAGCTCCCTTCCCCCGCCCGTCCGCACCACGCTTGCCACGCTCACAGCTCACTGATTGGCTGGCTCACCAATTGCCCCGCCTGCCTCTAAGAGTCCTATCTAAACCTTAAAGTCTTAAAGCTGTCAAGTTTGAACATCCCTGGGTTTTTTTTCTAAAGGATTAGGGGTGCAAAGGTCTTGTAACTTGACAGCTTTAAGACTTGTGTGCTTCAAATGCCAGAGTTTCTCAGCCAACATTTTGGTTGCTAAGCAACAGCGTTGATAAGTGAGTCACTTGACTGCTAAGCCACTCCCACTCAGTCACATGTCTGGCAAGCCACTCCCACAAAGCAGGTCACACCTACAGAAAAGGTTCTAATTTTTTTTGAAAGCCACCATTGATTAGGACTATATTAAGAAATGAAGCAAAATTCTCTCTCAGTGTCATACTTTTTGGGAATTACTGTGCCAATAGCACTGAAGCATTCCATATCACATCCTATGTCACTTTGGTACTTTTTAAGGCTGAATATTGACTTACAGAGCAGTGTGTGTATGTGTGTGTGTGTCCGTCCATATTCACTTAACTTGCAGTTAAAGCAGCTTTCATTAACCTAGAGTCATTGGACAACAATCTCTAGAGAGTTAGAGTCCTAGTGTCTTTGGAAGGAGCAATTTGGGAAGTTACAGTTCTGTAAGGGCCTTATCTTGGAGTCCTAGGTTCTCCTCATAGATCAAATATGTAAGTTAGGCGTCTACCAGACATAATAATTTATGAAATATTATGGAATAATTTATTTTGCTTTTCACTTCCTATCACTCTAAGGCCATTTGAAAATTGGCTAAATAAATAAATGACTGCTGACTCAAGCACTATGCATTTTCATCATTATTTCTATCACATTGCCACTTTGTACCAGTGTCACATTGCATTTATTCTTCTTCTCCCAATGCAAGGACATTATAAGGGCATTACCTTCTCCACGCTTCCGTGTCTTGATGAAGAATGAAGAATGACAGCTCACATCTTGGATTTTCTGAGTATGAAAGATTCATTCCATGGGCCTCTACTCAAGAACAAAGGGTTAAGGTTGGTCTAGCCAATCATCTTCCATTCTCATTTCTACCATCTAGAGAACATATTTAGAAGGGTTTAGTTACCCTCTCCTATGCAGACAGTTGCTAAATCAAGTTTCCCGATTTTGTAGGAAACGTTGCTCAAGGGGAACATCTACCTAACACACACAGTATGACAGAAGTACAATGATACATGCCATCGGTATGATATATGGCACACATGCACACATCTAATTTCCCTTGACACTCATCCCTTCCTATTCTGAGTTTGTGCAATGAACATTGTATTTGGATGATGAGGTCTATTAGACATATGTTCACGGATAGATTTATGTTCTAGCATACATTTTTAAGAGTTTGAATTTCTGTTGTTGCTTAAGTTCGTAGATACTGATATTATATACTGTCAGCAACATAGCTAGATTTCTGACTAAAATGTGTGTTTTTTTTAAAAACATGTTTGTTAATAAATGTGCTTTATAAATGCTTGATTTTTAGCTTCCCCAGGGTGCATGGTTTTGAGTGATGGGTAATAAATTATTTGTGCAAGAGGATTAGGTTTTGGAATTCCAATTTTGCAATGGAGAAGCAATTGAGAATATCATGTATGTTTTCTTTTAGCTGGCATAAACTAGCAAGATATATGTCTTGGGGGGCAGAAAAAATATATATGCAAAACCTGTGAGGTATAAAACAAGTGGCAATCTCAAATTCTGGTCCAGTGGGTATCATGATTTGATTAGTAAGAACTCACAGTCAGACAGGTACTATTAGACCCAAGCAGAATAAAAAGGCTGAATATCCAAACATGGCAATTCCTGTGCCTTCTAAGTATTAACAATGAACCTTACTGTTCTGGCTTTCTGCAGAATGATTAAAACCTAGTTTTCTGTAAGACCTTTGGAAATTAAGATACTAGAATAAGATCTTCACCAGACCTTGCTTTCTTACAGTTATGATTCCTTGTTTCTTATTTTATAATTATTTCTATTCCAATATCATTTTTATTGTTTTTGTAAACTGTCTAGAGCAGGGGTGTCAAACTCAAGGCCCGCAGGCGAAATCCGGCCCACGGGGTGCTTAGATCTGGCCTCCGGGACCATCCTGGAAACAGCGAAGCACCAGCTTGTGTTGCCTCTGCCACCGAAAACAGAACTCAAGAGGGCCACATGTGGCCCTCCCGAGCTCCATTTTTGCTTGCGATGGCCTCCTGCAACCCTCTGCCAGTGAAAACATTTTCGATGGTACAGCCCTCGGGCCACCACACCCCAACACCAGTGATGTCAAGCTGACCATGCCCACCCTGGCCATGCTCCACCCCCCCCCTCCAGGTCAAACACAACCCTGATGTGGCCCTCAATGAAATCAAGTTTGACACCTCTGATCCAGAGCTTTTAGAGGCAGTTCATAAACCTTATAAATAAAGGACAAAGGACAAACAATTGCCGTATTTTTCGAAGTATAAGACAAACCGGAGTATAAGAAGCACCAAGATTTTGAAGAGGCACATTTTAAAAAAAAAACTTTTTGTACTCGACAGACTTCTCAAAAACAGCCTGTTTTTTGTGAAAATAGGCCTGTTTTTGGTACTTTAGGAGGCTTATAAAGTGATCCTGGGGGCTGGGGGGCAAAAACAAGCAAAAATGGCCCATTTTTCATTCGTTTTTGCTTTCCCCAGCCCCCAGGAGCACTCTGGAAGCCTCCTAAAGGCTATGGATGGACATTTTTGCAAAGGAGGTGAGGTTTTGGGAGGCCAAAAATGCTGTATTCAGTGTATAAGATGCACCCATATTTTCAGCCTCTTTTTGAAGGAAAAAGATGCATCTTATACTCCGAAAAATACCATAGATATTAATTATTTGACTCATCTATGACATCACTACCAGTACACTGAACACAGCCATCCTCTTCTTCTTTCTATGACTTTGCATTGCTCCTCATTCCCCATCCAAAGAGAATGAAAAATCTACAGCACTCATAAAAGTCTTAAATATGCTGAATGAAGGAGGTATTAGTGTTTTCAAATCCATAGTTATATAAATCAATAAATGTAGAGAAATTAAATAAATATTAAGTTGAAAATAATGAAAGAACCAATGGGAATTATGTCAATTTCCATTGTTTCCATTTCCGTAAGTTTATTATGTCAATAACATCATAAACTCAAGGTAATTATAATTAGAAATGGGTGAGAGGGTTGATTTGCAATTAATTTCACATTCAAGGGTATGTAACCATAAATCTGTTCCATCTCATTTTTGTAACAGTCTGCCTTTTTGTTTTGTTTATTAACTGGTCCAAAATTCACGTTTATTCTCATTATGGTTGTCTATTTCTTGGACACGGTGGCCTGTACCAAATGCACTTTCCGATGGACTGTTTGAGCCAAAAACTGCATCACGAGATTTAGAACACAATATAGTCCAAAGGAGCATTACATTTGGTTAGTCCAGGAATTGCAAATTAAGCTTTGTTCACTTAAGATGCTCTGCACACACAGTTCTTCATCCAACCCTATTCATAAACCAGATACATTAGATAAGCCAGAATATGCAAATCCTGCTTTCACTTTTAGAGGGAGTAGAGAATAAACTATGTCAGGCCTTGAGACATGAAGCACAGCACCAACAAGCCAGGTGCCAAATTGAATCTCAGTAGTTGTCTCAAATGCAGAAGAACCAAATTATTGATAGCAACTGGGAAATATTTATTGACTTCTAATCTGCTATCAATCATGGAAGATCATTCTCCTCATTATTCTCTTAGTCTTTTGCCCGGAATGATTAACAGCAACATTAACCATTTTGGTAGGTTATGGAAGAGAAAACAAGAATCTTTTAACTTTAAGCAAATTATTCTATACAGACTCGAAAAGAAGAAAAGTATGCATAATAGCTGAAAAAGGCACTATAGCAGTTTATAAGGCACTGGTTTTTACATATTTCAAAATCCATTTTACAATTCAAATTATTTTGAACTATTTCAAGTAGTTGAAGGATATGAAAGCTTCTGCCCTCCTGATGTTCTTAACCAGTCAATGGACTATCACTGGTCCACAGCCCATTAGGGGTCCAGGCAGCACATGAAACCATTCATCCGCTGGTCCCCAGAAAAATCATCCTCCCTGGAACCCATCTCTGGCACCAAAAAAGGTTGGGGGCTACTATTCTAAACCACAATTTCCCAAAACCCTTCCATTGACTATGTTGGCTGGAATCATGTTGGATTCCAGAATCTCTGAGGAACAGACGTTGGTTTGGTTTGGTTTGGTTTGGTTTGGTTTGGTTTGGTTTGGTTTGGTTTGGTTTGGTTTGTATGCTGCCCTATTCCCGGAAGCTCAGGACGGCTAAGGGTTGGCAGCTGATAGGTGCAATTTATATTAATCTTGAAGGCATTTGTGTCTTAGGAGAAAGCTATTTAAAGAACTATTTTCCCTAAATATGTCCAGTTGTACCTTAAGATGAGTAAAGTCTTCTTCAAGTTGAGTATGATTCCTACTAAGTTCATGTAGACATCCATACTGTTTTCTGGACAACAGTTCAGAAGATGCTTGCCACTGCCTTTTCTTGGTCTTATTTTTCCATTTACTTCCCAGTCTAATCTACAGTCCAAGTATTTCTGGTAGTTTTCCATCTATGCTTTAAAATGGGCCACCCTTCTTTAGCTTTTTGATAGCAGCCAAGAAATACTGACTAAACTAGGAGAACAGCCTCTGCTTCCCACAACGAAGACCCTGATAGGATCCATCTCCTTCCTGCATGCTTACAACATACAGTATAATTCAAGCAAAGCTTTATCATATTTTCTGCTCTGTTATATGAAACAGAACAGTGAAAAGCAGCAGTACAGATTTCAATGGTCTCCTAAGCAGAATAGCAGCATAGAGAGTCAACAATCTGCTGTAACGGCAAAAAATAAAAAGACAAACACAGTTTTGAATTCTATCAAAAAAAGCATCATCTCCATCTCACAGGGATCAATATTTCTACTTTATTTTGAAGTGGTCAGAGTCCTGTCCTTAATACCCTATCTATCTATTTCTGGGCACCACACTTTCAGAAGAAATTAGAGAAAGTGGGGGGGGGGATTCAAGAAGTAGAAGAGGAATGGGCAAGGAATTAAAGTCCCATGAAAGAAGATGGAAGGGATTAAGAATTTTTAGCTTTGAGATTAAGGGAGATAAGATAGCACATTTCAAGAAGCTGCAGAAAGATGGGTGCCTGTTGAATGAATGATAGAAAAATGGTAGCTGTAAGGGCAATTCAGTTGTAGAACCAATTAGAAAGTGATAGTCTCTCTTTTTCTGGATGTCTTCAGTCTTCTGCAGAAAATGCTTTAATTAAATGGAACAGCATGTTGGATGTGATGACCTAAATGGATCCTTTCAATTCTATTAGCAGCTTTGTTCTATATGAACTTCAAAGTAATGTATTTTATTGAGAACCACTGCTCCGGCAAAGAAATAGTCATAATAAATCCATTGAGGGCTACTGTCAGTTTTTGCCCTGTAAAAAAATTTAGAACTGCTTTGAGTGATTTCATTGAAACAAATAGCTTTATCATCACTAAGAGCTGCGTCAGACAACATAAAAATAATTGCAGAGTGGGGAAAATATGCAAATCAGGAAATTTTAAGAGCCAATTTTCTGATGCTGGAGAGTCCCAGGGTTGCATTTTTTTTTCTTGCATTGCTTTGGCAAAAATGTGATTAAAAAGTGTTGTTCTCTCCTCTCCCTGTTTGAAATCTCAGACAGGCCATCTTGGTGAAAAAGACAAGCAGACACATTGCAAAGGAATTGGAGACCAGACTTAATATAAAACAATATGGGAACAAACTTGTCAGAGCTTGTTGCAGCAATCACATCCAGAAAGCACCCACATGTAACTGATTCAGCAGGATTCATTAACTTCTCTTTATATATAATATAACACATGAAGTAAATATATAATACCAAAGCTGAATTTTCCAACGTGGTAGCAAATAGAAATTGTAAGTAGGTACAAACACAGGCAGAACAGTTTCAGTTCAGAGCAGCAGACTAGATTTAGAGCTCAGCACAGACTCAGCCTTAGTACAGAAGTTAAGCTAAGCCACACCCAGGCTCCTTGCTGTCTCCTTGTTGCACACACAGCAAATACTGTTTCAGTTTCCAAACAGCCCCCATTGGCTGACCCACTTGCTATGCCTATTCATTGGCTGACCTTGTTACCATGTCTTCCAAGTCAGGAACTCTCATGCACTGACAAATCTTAATTCTCTCTAACTAGTGAGCTAACTTTGAGGAGAAAAGCAAAGGGAGGTAAGTAGGCCTATAAGATCGCACAGATTAGGCCTCCTCTGGATTCCATCTGCCGGTCAATGTTGGCTGGCGACCCCCCGGGGGAGGGCCTTCTCTGTTGCTGCTCCGGCCCTATGGAACGATCTCCCCATGGAGATCTGGACCCTTACTACCCTTCCGGCCTTCCACAAAGTGACCAAGACCTGGCTGTTTCAACAGGCCTGGGGCTGTTGAATTTATCCAGCCCCATCCTAAGTTGTGAATGTTGTGATCTTTTAATGTTGTCTTGTTTTTGTATGTCCTTCCCTTCCCCTTTTTTACTTGTAAGCTGTCCTGAGTCTCCTTGAGAGTGGGCGGCATACAAATTAATTAATTAATTAATTAATTAATTAATTAATTAATTAATTAAATAATTAAATAAATAAATAAGGCTATGTAGCCAGAGCGAAGAGTTAGGCAGGAGAGTTTTCTGGCTTATTCTGGCGACTTCTATCAATTTCAGCTTTCAAACAATCTTATACATATGTACTTACATAGAAATACACTCCACTAAATTCAGTAGGATTTATTCTGAAGCAAGAAAATATAAAATTGCAGCTAAATGTGCATACAGAGAGAAATCTATCCAAATGCTCAGATGTATGCTTTAGATTATCAATATTTAAGCTAATGAGTCCAAAGCCCCTGGCATAATGGAAAATGGTCTTCTAGATATTATCTTAAATCATTATAATTCAAAGCAGCCAGCTTTAAATATATTTGGCTGCTTGTGGTATTTTAGTCTTGGGTGTTCTGAATGGATGGATTTACATTAAGAGCACATTCTCACATCCCACTGAGATGCCACACTACCCAATTTTGGAGGATATATCCTCATGACATCACCTTCAACTTAGCCCCAGCCCAGTGGTTGGTTTCAAATTTTTTTAGAACCTCTTCTGCAGGTGTCGCCTGCTTTGTGGGAGTGGCTTGCTGGCCATGTGACTGGGTGGGAGTGGCTTGCTAGCCATATGACTGAGTGGGAGTGACTTGGAAGTCATGTGACTAGGTGGGCGTGGCCAACTTGTAAAATGTGGTGAAACTCACTTAACAACGCTCTTGCTTAGCAACCAAAATGTTGGCTCAGAAACTCTGGCATTTGACGCACGCAAGTCTTAAATCTGTCAAGTTACAAGACCCTTGCACCGCTAACACTTTAGAAAAAAAGACCAGGGGTGTTCAAACTTGACAGCTTTAAGACTTTAAGGTTTAGATAGGACTCTTAGAGGCAGGGGTGATTGTTGAGCCAGCCAATCAGTGAGCCGTGGGCAGGGCAAGCGTGGTGGGGGGAGGGTGCTGGAACTGGTTCTAAACAGCATGGTAGATTTGTGGAACCTCTTCTATAGAAGAGGTTAGAACTGGCAGGAACCCACCTCTGCCCCAGCCCACCAGCAAGGCAGTTGAAAACCATATTTCACCGTTCTAGCTTTAAAACAGCTTTTTCCATCTTCTTCTGACAAAAGTCTTGCCTTAAACAGCAAATACCTTGTTGGCAGTACTGGTGATGAAGTTGTCTCAAATCAGGATTTGCCCAGCTCTCATTGGTCTGTTTCATACTGGCTGTCTTCCCTTGAGTCAGTGCCCTTCATGCAGGGGTGGGCTTCAAAAATTTCAGCAACGGGTTCTCTGCCCGGTTGCTGGGTGGGCATGGCCATGGTGGGCGTGGCCTAATCGACCTCCTGCACCACGGCGTGGGAGGGGGGCATTTTCACCTTCCCCAGATTCCGGAGGCTTTCCTCAAGCTTCAGGCAGGGCAAAAACTACCTCCCCACACTCCGGAGGCCCTCTGGAGGCCAGAAACAAGCCTGTTCCGGTCTTCTGGAATTTTCCCCCTCCCTGAGCCTCCAGAGGGGCCCTGCACTTACCTCACATCCAAAACAGGCCACGTGGAGATTCCTGAGAGGGATGGGGTGGTTGGGGCCAGCCAGAGATGGGATTTGGAGGTTCTCCAAACCAGCCATAATGTTAGCTGAAAGGCAGCCCACCCCTTACCTTCATGGCTATTTTGGAGGGGGCGATCATGGTCACCTCATGGCTGCTGCTGTGTTGAAATATTTTTCAGGGGAGGGCTTATTTTAGCACATACACTCAAAAGCCCAATTGGGCTTATTATCCAGGGAGATCTTATTTTCAGGAAAACAGGGTATCTATATCTATACTACTTTCCCAAATGCTATATTTCTGTGTGGTGTTGTGCATCTGCAGCAGTTGTGAAAATTGTAGAAAGTCAACAAATGTAGAGCTTTCTTATTCTGCCATCTTTCATTCTTGTCTGTCACGGGACCACTTGTTATTCTTCCACAAAACAATTTTTTTTTAAAAAAAACAAAACTGCAACCCATTTTTTATTTTATTTTAAGAAACAGCCATCCTTGAAGAGAGGATGCCAGCATTTTCATTCTAAACACAAGGAAATGTTAAATGCTTGTGAGAAGGTGGAGAAGCCACGAAGGAATTTGAGAGCCCATGCCATTCATCTAGAAAACTGTAAGGGAATTGATAATCACAAGGATTCTGAAAAGGAATTCATAATCCGCATGAATGGAGAAGGGAAACCATTCTAGCAACTCATTTGTCATGCAGGCGATAAGAAACATCTGTTAGGAGGCAAAGAGGGGAAGCAAATCTCCTTATGAATGGTCATAAAGTATTAATACCTCTCAGTACAATACAGGAAGAAAGAAGAAAACACAAATCCATGCAAATCTTATGGCAGATTCTTTTTAAAAAAATAATAATAATATTGGGCTTTGTGAAAATAAAACTCTTATTTTAGAACAAATGCTCTTGAGGACATGTGGTGGGGGTGAAGCAAGATAGAGGAAGAGCCACACTCCTCCTATTAAAAAAATTCCACTATTTGATTACCAGGGGTACCTGGAGCTATTACTAAATTTGATAGTTGTCTTTTCATTGCCATTTGATTTGGAACAATTAGTAGTTATTAAACCCTCTAGCGTGAGGGACTCCACTTTCTAATGTAGCTCTTGCATTTAGCACACGGGAGCCAAGGCAGTTTGCCTTTCTTCTCCAAGTCTGAATCTATTTTGTTTTCTTTCAGATGGTATTCTTAAAAACCTCCAGGCCTATATTTTTGTGTGAGGGAAAGATGGTATACACCATCTTTACTGCAATCCATGATTCAAACATAAGAATGGGAATTCACCAATGGGAAGAGGAGTGGTTAATCTTAGACTTACACCAGGGTGTCAAACTCATTGAGGGCCACATCAGGGTTGTGTTTGACCTCAGGAATCCGGGGTGGGTGTGGTCAGGGTGGGCATGGCCAGCTTGATATCACTCGTGTTGGGGAGTGCCTGTGATGGCCCGAGTGCTCTGCCAGTGAAAATGGGCTCCTAAGCTCTGTTTTCAGCTGCGACGGCCTCCTGCAATCCTCTGCCAGCAAAAAATGGAGCTTCGGGTGGGGGAGGGCAGAAGCAGCCCTCCTGGGCCCTATTATCAGCCGCAATGGCCTTGTGCAGCCCTCTGCCAGTGCCCCCCTCCTCGAGTTTCATTTTCACTGGCAGAGGCATCACAGATTAGTCCTTTGCTGTATATCCTTTGCTGTTTCCAGGGCAGCCCTGCAGGCCAGGTCTAAGCACCCAGTTGACTGGATCCATCCCCTGGGCCTTGAGTTTGACACCCCTGACTTAGACTTTGAATAACTGTATTGTCACTTTGAATGTACATTAATCAGCATACATTAAAACAAAATTTCGTTGCATACAGCTCTCTGTTTAATCTCTGTTAAATATCATCCAGAATACAAAATCAAACAAAAAACAATAAAATAAAACCAAGTTTTCTTATCATTAGTCCTTCTTAGTTGCAGGGTCCACTTATTTTGCACTGAACTTGCTTTATTCTTATAGCAAAAGCTCAAAATATATGAAGAAACAACAGTGCTGGGTTGCGGATCCCGTTGCAACTGGTACGCTGCAATGGGGCCGGGTGTCCACTATGTGCACACGCACAGCTTGCGCTTACATACCCACCACCTGTGACACGTCAGCTGCTCAGCGGAGCATCACGCAGGTGCCGTATGCTCTGTGCATGTGTGCAAATGGCCCGGTTGCGTCACATGTAGGTAAGGAGAGCGGGCGAGCAGGTGGGCTCTCCAGAGCACCATACTGGAATGGTACCTGGTGCTCCCAGGAGGCACCCGTACTGGGGCGTACCGGTCATAACCCACCACTGAGAAACAAGAAGTTTTGTTTCTCAACAAGCTTGTGATACTTGACATAGATTTGGTGTGAGAGGGACTCCTTGGCCTAGCTACCTTCTGTATCTAAGGGAGAACCAGAACTGGGTCTCCCTATATTTTTCCTTCACTGTGCTATATTGACTCTCTTTCAAAAACAGAAAATCATAGTAACATTTAAGTAACATATATCCAACTGGTTTGCTTTTTCTGTCTTCAGAGTTGTTTTGCAAAAAATGCCAGGTAATATAAACAATTTTTTAAACAAAAATTCACGGGCTTGTCCAACAATAATTATTGTTTCTTTTGGGTTAGTAGTCTTACTTTTATCTCAGTCCAGTCCCTAAAAACTATGTTTTGGTAGTTCCTCGGTGAATGATATTGTGAGGAAAATAACCACCAGACATTTCCCTCATTATGTCTCACCCTGGCGTAATCAGAGGTGGCATGCAGCCAGTTCGGACTAGTTCGGGTGAACCACTAGCAGAAATTTTGAGTAGTTCAGAGAACCGGAAAATACCACCTCTGGTTGGCCCCGCCTTCCCACCCACCCCCACCATTCCCTGTTTTATATTCCCTTGGTTTTTTAGCTCAGCTGATTCACCTCAGCTGAGCTAAAAAACAGCTCAGCTCACCAGCGTTGACACCGGTCTTTGAGTGCTGACATTATTTCTCATCCACCATCTAAGAAAATCAGCCCTGAAAGGGAAAAGAATGGGCAACAAAGGACATCCATAACAGGGGTGGGTTTCAGGCGGTTCGCGGCGGTCCCAGCGAACCGTTTTGTTGGCGAACCCGGAAGTAAGTAACTTCCGGGAACGCCGAAGGATCCACCTGCCCGCCCGCGTTTCTTACCCGGTTTTGACGAGTTCTGCGCTTCAACGCATGCGCAGAACGCATACAGCGCCTGCGCGATCCTCCAGGAGCAGCTAGAGCATCGCACAGGCACTAGTATGGATGCATGCACTGCGCGCATGCACGAGGATGCCACTGGCCCCATTCCAACCGAACCGGTTGGAACGGGGCGAGAAACCCACCCCTGATCCATAAATAGAATATTAATGGAAATAAATCAAAATTTTGGCAGGATAATCTAGTCTAATTGTAATTTAATTGTAATTTAATAAATTTATATGCCGCCCAATCCCGTAGGACTCCAGCTTACAAATACAAGAATAAAATAAAAAACTAAAATATAGGGAAAGAAGAAAGAAAACAGATTTAAAAACAACACACCATGCACTCAAACCTAGATGGGGCTGGACCTCTTTTATGGGGTCAACAGCCCCAGGCCTGCCGGAACAGCCAGGTTTTAGTGGCTTTTCGGAAGGCCGAGAGAGTGGGAAGGGTCCGGATCTCTACATCCTACGACCAAACCTGTTCAGTGCATAAGGCTCCTAATAAATTCCACATCATATATGTTCAAAGTTACACTCAATGGCATCAGTGATGCTGCCAGTCTGTTTTCTTGTCATGTATTGTTTTCCAACATTCTTTCAGTGTGCAATATTCAATGTGCAATAGAGAGCCGAGGTGGCACAGTGGTTAGAGTGCTGTACTGCAGCCACTTCAGCTGACTGTTATCTGCAGTTCAGCGGTTCAAATCTCACCGGCTCAGGATTGACTCAGCCTTCCATCCTTCCGAGGTGGGTAAAATGAGGACTCAGACTGTGGGGGCGATATGCTGACTCTGTAAACCGCTTAGAGAGGGCTGAATGCCCTATGAAGCGGTATATAAGTCTAACTGCTGTTGCTATTGCTATCAGTGATGGGTTTCAAAAGTTTTTAGAAGCTCTTCTGTAGATGTGGCCTGCTTTGTGGGAGTGGCTTGGCAGTCATGTGACTGGGTGGGTGTGGCCAACTTGTAAAATGTGGTGTTCAAACTTGACAGCTTTTAGACTTGTGGACTTCAACTCCCAGAATTCCTCCTCTCACTCTTCATCTTGATGATGTGCGAACTGACAGAGGGGAGAGAGCTGGAACCGGTTCTAAATGGCAGTGTAGATTTGTGGAACCTCTTCTATAGAAGAGGTTAGAACTGGCAGGAACCCACCCCTGATCCACATGTTCTTTTTCTTTAAGGACACGTTTTTCTAACTATATCTTCAGTATGAATATCAGTATTCTTCCCCGTTCCACACATATTTGAGAAATTATACCCTGCAGGAATTAAGGGAAGAGAAAGGAAGTTCTCTTCTATGGAACTGTAACATAATGCATTCTGAACCTCACTACAGGGCAACTGAGTAATCTTTTGAAATATTAATTTTAGCTAGTGAACAGCCCTATACTTCATTTGGAACCAGAAATATCATGATGGAATATTCATAACATATTAATCATTACATACATTAATATTATATTTGAGTTGGGCTATTTGATAAACAAACAAACAACCCTATAAGAAGAGAATATGGCCTACAGAAGAATTCAGGTATCAGCAGGAGACAATTGTGAAATCTATTCCAAATTAAAGTCCTCAGAAAATCAATAAAAAGTTGATAAATGGTGTCAAACTATTACCTTAACATAGAAATAGAATCCAAGCATATGGGCTTTTAAAACCCCTTTTTGTAAAGGCCTCAGGGGCTCCTCCAATGACTAAGGCAGGGATGGGCTTCACAAATTCTCTGCCCGGTTGCTGGGTGGGCATGGCCAGGGTGGGCGTGGCCTAGTCAGCTTTCTGCCGGGAAGGGTCGTTTTTAGCAATAGCAATAGTAATAGCAGTTAGACTTATATACCAGTTCACAGGGCTTTCAGCCCTCTCTAAGCAGTTTACAGAGTCAGCATATCACCCCCATAGTCTGGGTCCTCGGAAGGATGGAAGACTGAGTCAACCCTGAGCCGGTGGGATTTGAACCGCCGAACTGCAGATAACAGTCAGCTGAAGTGGCCTGCAGTACTGCACTCTAACCACTGCGCCACCTCAGCTCTTCTTTGGTTTTTGTCTTCCCCAGGCTTGGGAGGCTTTCCTCAAGCCTCTGGCAGGGCAAAAACTTCCTGTCCTAGGTTCTGGAGGCCCTCCAGAGGCTGGAAATGGGCCATTTTCGGGCTTCTAGAATTTCCGGAAGGCCTGTTTTTCCTCCTCCCCAAGCCTCCGGGTGCCCTGCACTTACCTCGCATCCAAAATGGGCCCCGTGAAGACGCCTGGGAGGGGAGGGGTGGAAGGGGGTGGGAGGGGCCAGCCAGGGGTGGGATTTGCAGATTTTCTGAACCAGCCCTAACGTTAGCTACGGGTTCTCCCAAACCTTGGCGAACCCGTAGCAGCCCACTCCTGGACTAAGGGAGTTATATTTCTGTATGTTCTCCGTGCTTGTTATTAGAGTTGAATACTGGATGGTGGCTACTCTGTATGTTAGTTACCTGTCTACATGGTGATCGTGAGTTGAGCATCTGTAAACCAACGTGTTGTATGATAGACTGTGTATATAATTCAAGACTACTTATTGCTTGTTTTGGATAATGTTTATCCAACTTTATTTTGTTAATGCAAGTAAAGTTACCCTTGTTTTAATTTTGGCAGCTGTGATTGATAGTGTGACTATTCAGCGGCACATTCCTTGCTACCTTCTGCTGCTCAACTCTAGTCTCCAAAAGGAGATATACTTAACACAATTCATCCATCCATCCATCCATGTCAAAAAAATCAAAACAATAGAAAATAAAAACAAGCCATAACTTTTCAACTCACCTGCCACACTCATCCATATTTTTTTTCTTAAATTTGTTTTATTTATTAAAATTGTTTTGTTATTTTGGGGTGGAGAGAGATGGACGTATCTTCCAAAACAGCTGATGTGAAACAAAGTGTTTTTTATGACTGTGGATAAAAATCCATCAATGCAAATTCATCATTTTTATAACAGGAATAAATTATCCATATACATCGTATATCAAATTTATGAGATGGTGCAGAAAAAGTGTAAAACAAAAACCTCAGATTATCACTTTTAAGCTAAGATGTGCATACAGTAGTATCTCAGGATGTTGCCATTCAAAGGTAAATGCAATTTTCAGATTTTTAAATGCATGTTTAGTGGTATGGAAATGGTTGTGCAATTCCATGCAAAATTACACTAGTCTACATAGTTATATGGAAATACAATACTATCTTTTTTTGTACCAAGTACAGATGGTAGAGTTCAATATAAATATTATGCTTATTAAAAATCAGCATAACAACAAAATACATAATCAAAGATAGGAGCAAGATTATAAAATTCTGAATTAGAGGATGGACTAAAACAACTTATGACTGATATGTACAGAGAGGAAAAAACATAATTTTTTTTGTCCATCTTTTGCTTCTGCATGGTTTAATGTTTCAATCAAAGTTAGTTGTCAGTCTGAGCACATAGTAAACAAGAAGATAGAGAAATTCTGCTTAAGGACTAATAAAAAAGGATTTTTCTGGGTTTAAGTGAGTGCCAATATTGATTAGAATAAGATGTATTTGAATAATCATTTAATGATCTCTGATGATATCTGAAATATCAGTGTTATTAGTTTCAGTTGTGGGGGGGAATCCAGTTCTATGTTATCACATGCCAATGAAATGAAAAATTATGTGTTTGAGAGTGCAGGCATGTATGCATAGCAACTTCACAACAACAACAACACTAAACCACTAATAAGCAACCAGAAATGTATAATTAATAAGTGGACAAACTGATGAACTGAAGGACCAAATGATTGACGGTTTTCTCAGTGCCTCAGAGCAAACAGAAAAGTGTTTGCATTTGCAAAGTAAATGAGAAAAAACCTCTTGAGGTTTTGTATGGTGAAAGAAAATACTAAGTGGCCAAAATTATTCTGTAATGTAAGTGGGAAGTCAACAGTAGTGCTAATTCTGAAAATGAGAAATAAATCTCTCTTTCTTGAAAAAAAATTCATCTTAAAAAAAAAAGAACTATACCCATTCTATTCCACTGCGTTTACAAAAAAGATGAACCTCTATCACAGGAATAAAGCAATCTTGGGATATTTGAGAATATATTGTAGGTAGCCTCACAATATGCTTGTCACAATGGACGCAACCAGTCACAAGACTCCTATTTCCAGAAAGCGAGTTAGACTACAACCTCACAACATTTCTATTTTTAAAAAACTCGTATGGGGTGAATGTGAAGGACAGCAAAATTAAAAATATCTCTTAAAAATGAAAGTCAAACCAGTCAGGCCACATGTTCTAATAATATGTTTGGTATATTTCTGATTCTAAAACATCTTAAGTAAACCAAATATCTTAAGTAAAACATCTTAAGCATCCCAAGAAGAAAAAACAGGAATCATCTGTAACACGGGGGTCAAACTGGCGGCATCATGTTGCCATCACGTGACATTTCATGGAGTTTTTTTTCCCTTTGCGGAGCTGAGGTGGGCATGGCCAGTATGTGACGCAACTGGCTGGCAGGCCGCAAGTTTGATACCCCTGATACAACATAGGGTGTAAAGACTGTAAGAGCTACAATGTCAGGTTCCAATTAATGTACCCATCACAAATCACCACCCTTGGGTGGGGATACTATGTAGAACAAACTGGCAGAATAGTTGTTTAGGTCAGCAAACATCACCCAGATAAACTGAAATTAACACCAGGATTAACACCAGTCAATCAAACAGCAAACAGCAGCCCAATCAAAGAACTACCAATACTGGTAAAACATCACCCGCACCAAACTGACCAGGCAAGCTACTATATATAAACAAAGAGTAAACCCTCTTCCCTTCCAGCACTGAAGACGATACATAGCTCGGTAATAAAATGTCTGCGCAAAAACAACCAAGTTCAGAGAGCACCAAAAATTCCACATTCAACCTTGTGTTACATATATTCACTTCTGTCGGTATATAAACCTCTTTCCCATGGAAACGGAACAGAACAGAGCCATAAAAATTTGCATCTGACTGGATCCAATAAGAGAAAGAAAAGTTGTACAATACAATGTGAAAAATGATCCAGTAATCCAGATTACAAGATGAATATTTTTTACTGTGCAATGCAATTGTTTGGAGCTTTTATCAACAGTATGCTGATAAAAGCTCCCTTTTATGATAAAGATCCCTTTCTGGGATCTTACATTTATCAACCTCTGAATAGCATAACTAAACAAGAACTGAAAATTTACTTCTTGCAGCTTTTTATTTTTAAGTTTTAAATATTTTTTTATTAAACATAAAAAAAATTCAATGTCTTACATAAATAGTGTGTTGTCTGGGTACAATTAGTGTTAAGAAGTAATAATCATAATAATAACATAATAACAATATTATTCATAACAATAATGGTCACATATTAATAATAATATTTGCTTATCCACTTTAGTGAACCTTACTTATGTAATTAATCATTACCTTATATATATAAGTTTCTAACTTCTGTTTCTGCTAGTTAGCCATTGATAAAACAAATCTCATGTTTAAAAGTATTCAGTTTCTTCCTTCTTAATTTTTACTCTTGCAGCTTTTACTCTTGGGCTGCATCAGTGAAAGAAAATCTTGGTGAACTCATAAAATATGGAATGACTGAGTGAAATGTTCAAAGGACTTGACAAATTATCAAATTCATATCGCTTACAGATAATGGAGCCATGCGTTTAACATATTCAACATTTATTTAAAAGCTTACAGTACAACTCACAGTTGCTCTCTGTTAATTTACCCTCTAGTAAATATAGATGAGATTTCAGTCCTAATCAGAGAATGTAAATCAAAGATGAAAATTGGACAGGAATTAAAAAAGCACTCATTATGACAGTCAGTTTAAATTAGGCATACCCGTTTTTGAGCTGCGGAAATACCAAGAGTTCACTAGAGATTCAAAACTTCCAAGTCTTCATGGGAGTCTGGAGTTTTATAACCCAGAGATAGTATGCTTGTTTAAACAAACAAACAAAATTGGCCCTATTTTTTTTACTGGGCAATTATATACACAAATTAACCTGCAAGACATTTGGCATCAGAGCACAGTAGAATGAGGAAGATGGTGTTTGAATCAACATCCAGCCATGGCTTAAACTGTGGGTACCATATTACCAACTGCTCTTATTGGCTATTTACCTGCAGTTTCCATTACTTTACCAGGACTATTAAATCAGTCCTTAACACTACTGCCAAATCCACTTATCTGCCCAATTCAACCTTCTCTTAAATTAAATTGCAATTCTCTTTTGTAATCCAGTAGGCTACCACATTTTTTTTTCTTGAACACAAAGTGACACTCATTCTTCGTTTGGTGCCTAAGCAATTGTTGATACTTTCAATGCTTCTTCTTATACCCTCTTTTTAAAACACCCAAGACGATTTTTATTGTTTACAACTTAAACTCTACCATGTTGTTTTAGTCACCAAACATGTTTATAGCATTGAGTGGTATAAATAAAAGGCATCTGGGGCAGATTTACCAGGATGCAATTTCAGAAACATAATGAATGTCCATACTAATGTGTTACCAATTATTTAGCTGCTTATTGTTTAAATTCATAAATTAGGATGGGGGGGGAACACTGCAGTGCAGGCATCTGCTGAAATATATTAAATTCTAAAGCTTAGAAGTATGACTATCCATCTACAGATTGCAAACAATAGAACACTTAGAATTTGTTAGGACAAGGTTTGAGTGCTAAGTGACTTGCATTAAGTCTTACTTTCATGCTTGAGGGAAAGAGAATAGAGGGGAAAAATCCAACTTTTGCTGTATGAATAAGCAGCATTTATGGCTTCTGTTCATGAATAGTACTGGCTAGTATTTTGGAAAAGTCAATATATTTGTGTTTTCTTTGTAGGAGGGTTGCAATTATTCAGCCTCGCCCATCATACTCAATTATTTAGTCCAGCACTACATCACATGAAGCAGGACTATCTCAAAGATGCCATAGGTTACATTCCAAAGTGCTTGCTTCTTGATAGCATAGATTTAAGAACAGGGCATGACCAAATAAAAAGTACATGTTAAAATGGAGAAGGAAATAACTGGATTGCATTAAATAAAGCTCAGTGTCAGACCTTGGGGTTCTAAATGAAACCGATCTTTAACTCCATTTGTGGTGAAAAGTATAATTTTCTAGAAGTCAAATGAATTGCAGACAGTGTAAAGACAGAACTGAGAGTTCACAACAGGTTTTTGCCAGTTAATTTTTTTTCCCTTGACCCCTTTCCATTGTTTATCTCTCATTGTCCAATCAGGTTTAAACAAGATGTTTTGGAAACAGACACTCTATGTGTTGCCATTCTTCTTCCAGGGAAATGACCTTGAAGACTTCCTAGGTTCTCATAGAGAAATCTTCTCACGGTTCACTTTCACAATTCACTTTTATTCTCCCACCCCCCCCCCCAGGCCCTCACTCTCCCTTCCAGCTTTCCCCAGTGGTGGGTTGCCAATTTTTTTTAGTACCGATTCGGTCACGCTCACGCGTGCACAGAAGCATCCGAGTGGGTGGGCATAGCCTCCCGACGATGCTACTACTGGTTCATCTGATCTGAGCCAAACTGGGAGCAACCCACTCTGCCTTCCCCCCATGGTTCACGGCAGACTAACAGTGAGGTGGCAGTTTTGACACACAGTGTCTCTTGCAAACAGCTATGCACTAAAATGGGTGCCATGGATATTCGTGCCATCAAGACTCCTGTCAACCACCTGGATGAGCCCTTGGGTTTTCCTTGTCAAAATTTCAGAAGTGGTTTGCCATTGCCGCTTTATTCCTAGGGCCGAAAGTGAAAGGCCCAAGGTTACCCAGCTGGCTTTGTGCTTAAGGTAGGATTAGAACTCCTGGTTTCCTAGTTATAGCAGTTATAGCAGTTAGACTTATATACCGCTTCATAGGGCTTTCAGCCCTCTCTAAGCGGTTTACAGTCAGCATATCACCCCCACAGTCTGGGTCCTCATTTCACCCACCTCGGAAGGATGGAAGGCTGAGTCAACCTTGAGCCGGTGGGATTAGAACTGCTGAACTGCAGATAACAGTCAGCTGAAGTGGCCTGCAGTACTGCACCCTAACCACTGCACCACCTCGGCTCTAGTTTCTAGACTTGTGCCTTAACCAACTACACCAGAGGTGTCAAACTGACAGCCCACGGGCCAGTTGCATCATGTGCAGGCCACAGCCATCCCATCTCCATGAAGGGGGGAAATGTTGTGATACATCATGTGATGGCAACGTGATGCCATGAGTTTGACACCCGTGCACGACACCAACTTTCCTTCTTTTCTTCACTACAAACCCTTCCAAGTCTTGCTTGGACACCAGTATGACATTCTGCAAAAGAGACCTGGCATATCAGTAAACTGTGCTGGTTTTTTTGGGGCTGAAGTCTATGCTGAATACTCAGGCATCAACGATAGGATGCTAGAAATCTGTGTCTTCTCCCTTCCTCTTTATAGCATGTAAGTAACAGGCAAACAAAATTATAATCACCCATATATTGGACAACTTCGAAAATAGAATTACACAGATGTCCCTCTATTTAAAAAAAAATATCGTGAAAAATGCATAACTGACAGCTTAAACCTTTGCCGCAGTAACTCCAACTGTTTGCAACTTACCACCTAGGGAGAGTGATTAGCAGTGTAGCCACAGTGAGATATTCTGGAATTTTTAAACAGCAACAGTGGACTGAGGCATTTATAGTGATGTGCACAGATATAATTGCATTTTATCCTTGAGTTAACCACAGAAATCCAGCTTGCTCTTGCCTCTTACAATGCAGGACCTACACAGATAGAGAGAAGATCTATTCACTGGGCTTTTTTTTTTTACATACACCTTAACACTTTGGATGGAAGCAACATCCTGTGGCGAAAGCAGCTCCTTAGATTCTAGCTGATACCACCAAAACATTGAAAGTGTTCCAAGCTAGGCTGCTAAGAAAGCACGGTCTCAGTGGGACATAAGAATATAACAATCTGGGTCAACTGGAGGAATAGATCGGTAGCAGCAGAAAGCACTGCTCAACACGAAGGCAAGGTCTGCAGAGAGCTGAAAGAATTATGTGCATCGCTGATGCTTTTGGCCTTTGAAAAGAAACCCCAGCACAAAAGGGGTTTCAGCCCTTTGAAAAGAGCTTACAACAGAAAATGCTTAGATTTCAGTTGCTTGGCTGATAAACCAAAGTTTAATTGAATTGCTGCAAGGTAGACAGGTGATGCAAATAAATATGTGTTACATGGGGAACCAAGCTGGCTGAGACTTCCTATAGCTGAACCTCATCACGGAGGGAGGTTTTAAAAAAATAATGCAGGAATGGTCTTTACAGAAAGCTAAATAAATATCTCCTGTCTTTCCCCACCGAGAACAAAACAAGAAACAGACAGGCTCATCTAACTGTTCCTAAAACCACTTCTGCTTAGAGATTACATTATATAATGAGACTGTATAGCAGTGCCATCGAGCTATTGAATTACACTCTATAATACTATGCTTTCCAGTCTGGATATGTTTTTGTTTTTCAGAATGGCACTCGCAACAGTCACTCACGCCCTCGTGACCTCAAGACTGGACTACTGCAATGCGCTCTACATGGGGCAGCCCTTAAAGAGCATTCGGAGACTTCAACTTGTCCAGAATGCAGCCACGCGAGCGATTGTGGGTGTACTTCGATACACCCACGTTACACCTATCCTCCGCGAGCTGCATTGGCTTCCAATCGGTCTCCGGATATGCTTCAAGGTGCTAGTTATTACTTATAAAGCCCTTCATGGTATTGGACCTGGGTACTTGAGAGACCGCCTGCTGCCAATTACCTCCCAAAGACCCATTAGATCGCACAGGGTCGGCCTCCTCCGGGTCCCGTCTACCAGCCAATGCCATCTGGCTACGACCCGAGGGAGGGCCTTCTCTGTTGCAGCTCCGGCCCTTTGGAACGAACTCCCCGCGGAGATTCGGACCCTCGCCTCTCTTCCGACCTTCCGAAAAGCCGTTAAAACCTGGCTGTGTCGGCAGGCCTGGGGTTGATGAGCTCCCTTCCCCTCTCGACAGGTATGGTTGTTGGTTATTTTTAAATACTTGTCCTGTTTCTGTATGTTCCCTTCCCCGTTTGAGTTGTTCGCCGCCCTGAGTCCCTGCAGGGAATAGGGCGACATATAAATAAAACAAAACTTCAAACTTCAACTTCATCATAACAACTAAGGTCAAGATCCATAGCAGAATTAAGTTTGTAAGGTAAAGGTTCCCCTTGCACATATGTACTAGTCGTTCCCGACTCTAGGGGGTGGTGCTCATCTCCGTTTCAAAGCCCAAGAGCCAATGCTGTCCCAAGATGTCTCCGTGGTCATGTGGCTGGCATGACTAAATGCGGAAGGTGCAAGGAACACCTAGAAAGCTTCTGGAGCCTGGGGAGGGTGAAAAACGGACCTACCAGGCCAATGGTGGGATTCAAATAATTTAACAACCGGTTCTCTTCCTTAATGACCAGCTGGGTAGGTGTGGCTTGGTGATCATGTGACTGTGTGGGTGTGGCCAGGTGTGGCCAACTCAACGTCACTAAGGTCGAAGGGCGCTTCGCCTTAGCTGTAGCAATGTCATAAGGGTTAACCAGAGAGGCAGTTTCTGTAAGCAGGGCAACAAAGATTAGCTAGAAACAACACCATAATGTTTCCTTCCTGCCTTCCTCACAGGATTAGCCCTGTAAAGTGGAAAGAAACAAAAGGAGATTTCTTCCAACTGGTTCTCCAAAATGCTTAGAAAGTTAACAACCGGTTCTCCTGAGTAGGTGCGAACCAGCTGAATTCCAACACTGTACCAGGCCCACCAGAAGTCGAAAAACGAGCCATTTCTGGCCTCCGGAGAGCCTCCAGGGTGGCAAGGGAGGCTGTTTTCACCCTCCTCAGGCTCCAAGAAAGCTGTGCATGCATGCACGGGGCAGTGGGGGGGTCCATGCGCACATGCACAGGAGGCACGGCATGGGGGGCATTAAATTATGGGCATGGGCATGCAAATGTGAGCGATAGCGCATATGCCAATGCTTTTGGCACTCGAGGCGAAAAAGGTTCACTATCACTGAGTTAGTTTCACTTTAGCAGGGCTTAACACAACTATATATATATTCAATACATAACACTTCTAGTCTCTTCAAGTGGCTTTCTGTCAGAGACCAACTCTCCACTCCGTAGAGCAGGATAGAAAATGCAATTTGAAAATGTTCGGGTAGCCTTTGTATCTGGGTCCTCAGTGCTGTTGTTTGTGCTGAAGGAAGTATGCAGGTTCTGTAATGTTTTCCACACAGGAACAAACATCTCCAGGAGAAAGAAAAAAGCCCTCGGGTCCCATCCATCTCTTTCTGCCCTGTTTTGGTTTTAAGGAAAAAAACACAGGAAAAACTCTCTGGTGGAGCTGCTACTTCTACAAGTAGCTGGATAATAGTGGTGAATAGCGGGGTGATGTTTTATTTGCTGGAGCTGCTTTTGTAAGATATTCGGGTTCAGCCCTCTTCTGATCGTTATAAAGACTGATCCATTTCGGTGGGGTTTCTAGAAGCAGAAATATATGGATAGCCTCCAAAGTTCAAAATGTTATAGAAATGGTCATTTGAATCTGATTTTAAATAGATGGGGATATTGATTTGATTTGATTATGTGTTGTCAAGTAATTGTTGGCTCTTAGCAACCACATAGATAGATTTTTCCCCCATGACAGTCTATCCCAGTAGTCCCAAACATGGGGCCCACTCCCCACAGGGGGGCAATTTAATTTTTAATGGGGGCAATTTATTTAAACCAAGTTAATGGCCATTTAGGCTTCCTCCACGTGAGTAGAGTTCACTTCTTGAGTAAAGTAAGAATTATATGTTGGAGCTCTCACTCTGGAGCTGAAGGGGAGAACTCTTTATTATCTAAAGTGGACTAGCGCAGGCTTTAATGGTTCATTGACAAAGGGGGATGGGCAGGAAGCTACAGGCAGGTATTCTGTTTTTTAAAACATGTTTCTTCCTTTTTCACATCCAGAGAAATATTCTGCCTTTTTAATATTTCCTAGGATATTTCATTTTTTCTGGGAGAGGGCTGGGTGATAACTTCCTACAATATAAAAATATGATACATAGGACGTACAACAGAAAGTGACCATGATCAGCCAGATCCAACAACTCAGTTTTATTTAGTTAATTGTTTTTTTTTTAAAAAAATTATACCTATGGTCATGTAACTCAAACAATAAGACTCTGGGTGGAGTACCCAAACTATCCAAATAAAACAATAGTCAGCAATAACTGTAATAATTCATAATAGGTAATATAACCTCCATTCCTGCCCTCTTCCAATGAGAACTTACCTTGACCATTGTGCTTGGGGGAAGTGGCTTTGGTTGCCCTATGAAGAGAAGGAAAATATTAGAAATATATACCAGAAAAGAAATTGAATCATGTCAACTGAAAAGAGCGACTTGTAAGATGAGATTTTACAGCTTTTATCATTGAATGAAAATTTTCATGATCTAAACAGGATATCTATAGGAGATTTTCTTGGAAGGAAGATCAGATACCTGATGGAACAATGAACAGACAGGAAAGGAGAATCATCTCAACGCTAAATCCATTTTGTGACATTCTTTAATGGAATTAAGCCTTACAGCAGAGAAGATTACAAATGGTAACAAATGAGTTCTGGGAAATGGCTAAAAGTCTGAAAAGAACTGCTTGGATAGGACAGACCTAAGAATCAACCTTGACATATAATTTCCCACAAACTGAGAATTCTGTGTTGAGGCTGCTTTTTAAAGATTATTGGATAGTCTGCAAGATTCTCTCTCTCTCTCTCTCTCTCTCTCTCTCTCTCTCTCTCTCTCTCTCTCTCTCTCTCTCTCTCTCTCTCTCTCTCTCACACACACACACACACACACACACACACACACACACACACCTGAGCAGGCTGTATTATTCAGTTTTATGTTAACCAGTTAAATACCGGTAGAAGCCTAGACACTCAGGCTCATTCTCCATCATTGGAAGCTTACTGGGTAAGCTTGTGGGAAGATAATGCTATGTATGTATCTTAAGTACCTGAAGAAACATCATTTATAAATCTAATAAAGAAATAAATGAGATAGGCATTCTTCCTTCATCGGATGTTTGCACCAGAGGGGGGTTCCTACTGGTTCGGACCGGTTTGGCCAAATAGGTAGTAACTTGACCTGCCACGACCCCCAACCAGTTCTCTCGGCCATCCCATAGTCACCTCCATCTTGTTTTTTGCTTCTGCACATGGCCCAACTAGAGACTGTGCAAAACCTCCAACTGCACTTCCATGGACCTAATTCACAAAGATGTAATTACAATATTATGTTATGTATTATATGATAATTTGCATTGGGAAGAGTACAATAAAATAGAAGTATGATATTCTATTTTAATATTTATGTTGTCTTTTCTTTTTCTATTATTTCTAACGTGTGTTAGTTTCTTCATTTGTTTCATTGAAAGTCATTTTCTTATTCTTAAGAAATAGATAAAAAAAACTGTAGTCTTCAAGAAGGTTAACTGATTCAAGATAATTACTTTTATTTTGAAAAGCTAGAATTCTGTATTATATCAGTGCACGCATGCGTCTTATCTTCCAGGGACACCTCCATAAGCCTCCGCGATGCTCCAGCTGCTCAGAGGTTGTATGCGCCATGCTCATGCGCGGAAGCACCGAAGGCTTTAAAGACAGGTAAGAAGATCGGGCGGGCAGGTGGGCCCTCCGGAGCACGGTACTGAAATGGTACCCGGTGCTCCAGGCAGGCTCTGGTACACCCATACCTGGGTATATTACCTGCAATCCACCACTGCCTCACTCCATGACCTTTTATCCCCTTGTTGTTCCGATGCTACAATGATCAAAACTCAGGAACAGGTAACATCATTATGTGCTAGTCATTCATTCTGTACCATTAAAGCAGTGTTTCCCAACACTGACCATTTAAAGATGAGTGGACTTTAACTCCCAGAATTCCCCAGCCATTCCCATGCTGGCTGGGGAATCATAGGAAATGAAGTCCATACATGTTAAAGTGGCCAACATTGCATTAAAGGTTCTTTCATGATGGTTTACTGGGATATAAATTTGTGGGATAAAAACCTTCATTTCTGGCTTAGTGCAGTCTATGAATCTACCTATAAGATAGACAAATATACTTTCTTTTTTAAAAAAAGAAAAGGTTAATATATATGTCAACACAACTGCAGAGTAGTTTAAATGTTTAGTCTGTTGTATTCAGTTGCCTTGGGACAAATAAGGATATATGTCAATCAGACACAAATCCCCCTGCGCTAAACTGAGGTTTATCTCATGCATATTTTTCATTCTTTCCTTAAGTAATTGACAAAATAAAAGGTCAGTCAGTCTGAATGTTAGTCAGTGAAGCATGAGATTTCTGCAAGCAATGTAGTATTTTATTTGGCTTGGGGAACAATGTTTTTCACCGTAAAGTCTAAAATTAACTTCTACTTCAATCCTGACCCACAATATTAAAAATGTGGTATATTGCAAATGATTCTGTTTCTTGCACCCTGAAATGAATGAACTAAATTGCAAATTTACGCTGAGCAATGACATCACAGATAAATTGTAGCTTTAGTCCATTTCTCAATCTTCTTAGGAAACATAAAACCATTTCTGAGTAGCACTGCAAAGCTGTTGCCCATATTTAGCATGAATTATGATGCAAGCCCATCATGAGTATTTCAGAAAATTACCATGTAGATATTTAAATAGAAACAAATAAAGAGTCACAGCTCCTTCCAACCTGCACTGAGAATAACTATCAATCCATCAGCTATGGATTTTGCCTGAGTTCCTTGTTTCCCCGAAAATAAGACCCAACTGAAAAATAAGTCCTAGCATGTGTCAGCCTCTGCTTTGCTTACTTGCTATTGGCTGCCATAGAACAGGGAGGGTAGGGGCATGGTATTTGGGATGGGAATACATGGTACTGGAGGTGATATGGCAAAGGGAATGTTCTTTTCACCATCTTCTGCGCATGCTTATGGCCGGTATTTGGACTTGGTCAAGGCCAACCATCCTGCATACCAACGTAATGTTGCTGTCTGGAAATGCAACCCACATGACATCTTAGGGTGTTGCAGATTGGACACTGGGGTGGGGGTCATTAGAGGGAGGGGGTTGGGTAATTGTTTGATATGTGTTCTGACCTCCCTCGTCCCACACCAACACACACTCTGAGCCAAAGATAAGTTACGGCATTTAATTAACAGACAGACAGGTCCTTGGCAGCAAACCGGCACAGACAAGCTTGGGCAGCAATCCAGCACAGATAAGCCGTGGCAGCAATCCAGCCTGCCAAGATCACAATAATGTTCTCCAACATTAGTTCCTGTGTTGACTTCTGCAAAAAGGATGTGTGCACAAGCATTCCTTTTATAGTCTGGAGAGGAGCCTAATGACCACCAGCTGAGTGCAATTACCTCCTGTAATTGCGTAATTGTTCCTTACGCCTATTAGCTCTCCGGTGCCGGGCATCTAGGAACAACTCCTTGGCTCCTCCCCACTGCTGACGTCCAGATCACACTCCCTTGTCTCCTCCCCACTGGTCCAAGGCTCAGGCACTTCCTGGTGGCCAACCAGCCTCTCTGCACCCTGCTTGTAGTCGGAACCCTGTCCAGGGTCCTCCACATCCTCCAAAGCTGACTCATAGGGCCCCTTGCTGTCGGAGTCTGGTGGCAGCTCCAACGGCTCCTGCTGGGCCACAACAGATATGTATGTGTTCGCACCTTTCTGTCTCAGATCTTGCTTTACTTTGCAGCTATCTTTTCATAACCAGTAAAAGTACTTTTTAATTCCACAAACAATGGAGTTGGGAGTTTTCTTTCTTGGTTACTAAAGGAGCATGCCTGACAGCATGATTTCTCAGGATGCTCATAATATAAGCCATAGCCCCAAAATAAGCCCCAGTTAATATCATCGGGCAGATAGATGCATTTTGTACAGTATTTTCCCCAAAATAAGACCTGACTGGAAAATAAGGCCTAATGTATCTTTGGGAGCAAAAATTAATATAAGACCAAGTTTTATTTTCAGGGAAACACAGTAAGAACTGAAATAGAACCTTTTAACTTTAATATATTAAATTCTTTAATTTTATTATTGATTTTTAATAGTAGGTCTTTATTCACAGTGGTAGTTGTCAGAACCATGCGCCCAAATCTTTTGCATGTGAGTTCATAACTTGAGCCACAGGGTAATTTTGCATCCTAAGCTGCTTCTTCATTGCGATGCTCTCAGATGTTCCTGAAGTCATCTTAGCACATTCCTGCCAGAATTAGAGTGGTTTGTAATTCTCCATCTGGTTGATGCTCCATCTGGACTATGGCATCTCAGGACCTAAGGGATCCTTGTGCTCTCTGATTGTTTTCAAGGTAGGTAACATCAACACTGATGATCTTACCTAGCTTGGGAAAATATCTGTTCTGACCTAGGCTTCCCAAGAGCATGAAGCAAACTCCTTGTCCTGACAAAAAACCCTTTTATTAATTTATTGTGAATTCTGCTCCTTCACATCCAACAAATTCTTTCAAGGGAGGATTTACAGTCACAGACCTTATCTGGCTTGGAGAGCTGCCAGGCTGATATCTGCAAAACGTGGCAAGGAGTCTCAGAGAGTCACGAACCAATTAAGCAAATTAATTACCTCCTGCAACTCCACTCCCCTTTTGCTCCTCTTTTATTTCCTCTGGGAGGGGCCATTCTTCATCTGGCCTTACTCCCAAGTCGACCCCTGTTCTTTAGCTGTTCCCTTCGTCTGGCAACTCTGCACATGCGCATACTGGGAACAGGCTCCAGCTGTTCATCTGTCTCACTGATGTCTGACTCTGAAGGAAGCTGATAACTGGCATATGGCTTGGGCCCCCTTTCTGCCTCTATCACAGAGTCCTCATCACAGGCTTCTCCAGACTCCAGGACAGGCCCAGGTTCCTCCCCAATCTCCTCACTGTCCAAATCTGCTGCCAACTCTGCTGGCCATTGGCGGGCCACAACATATCTGCAAGAAAACAACCAAGCTCAGAGAGCACCAACAAACCACCTTGTCAACATTAAACACATTAATGGGCAAAGAAGCTTATTATCTACAGTAGTTAATTGCAGGCTTCTGCCTTCTTTTCTCTACTCCATTTTTAGATGTTTTATAACAACCTACACTGTTTTTCTGAAAAGATTTTTAAAAGTTCTTTGAACCACCTTGTCAACTGACGCTTCCTCTTAATGTGAGATGTTCTGCTTTGGCTACATATGTGTGGGCACTTGAAGTCTTGTACTGATATTAAAAGTAATTGGATGTGATCATTTTTGCACCATTCCAGCTTCATTATTGATGGAATAAAGTAATAATGTTTGACAAACAAATTAATAGGGAAAATTATAGACTGCATTTCAAGCAATGTAAAAATATCTAAAGCTGAAGATATTTGGGGGGGGGGGGAATAGAGTAATTCAAGGGTTAACATTAAAAAGAAGGAACAGTAACAGGGTATCACCAAATTAAACTAGTCTTTGAACTGAACATCACAATCTCAATGTACCTTCCAAATATTTAGTCTGATCTGCATTAACAGCCCCTCTCCCACTCCAAGTAACTCTTGCCCATCACGTATTTCAAATAATTATTTTTCACTGTATTTAAAATTCAGAGCATGCACAGTTCTTTCCTCCATCCCCTTGAGAACTAGTTTTAACAAATGCTTCTTTCCAAGCTTCTTTTTTTTAATTAGCATGGGGATAAAATAGCTATTTCCACAGAAACATCATTCCAGAAGGGGGTGGGAAAAAAGCAAAAACAAAACAAAGACCCACCAATCTAAGGAGAAATTACCATGCCCCTAAGTTGTCATTCTGTATTTGATTAGATTCTATTAGGTTTAGGAATTGGAATCCTTTGGGAGTTTGAACCCTCTGTTACCATAAAACATGAGCTGCTCTTTTAATCACTTAAGTAGAATTATGGTGGTTGGTGGGGGGAAAAATTGTAGCAAATAAAAGTCTGCATCCTTTTTCTCCCTGTCTCTTAGAAGCGACCAGGATCAAAACCAGCTTCTCTCTTTGCCTAATCCTGCCAAATCCAAATGGACCTTTCCTGTCTCTAAAGCAGGGGTGAAATCCAGCAGGTTCTGACAGGTTCTGGAGAACTGATAGCGGAAATTTTGAGTAGTTCGGAGAACCAGCAAATACCGGTTCTATACTTTGATGTAATGGGGTATAAGAGACTTTAGAGCAGTAGTGAAATTCAATTTTTTTTTACTACCAGTTTTGTGGGCGTGGCTTGGTGGGCGTGGCCGGGGAAGGATACTGCAAAATCTCCATTCCCATCCCACCCAGAGTGGGAAGGGAATGGAGATTTTGCAGTATCCTTCCCCTGCCACACTCACCAAGCCACGTCCACAGAACTGGTAGTCAAAGAAAATTAAATTTCACCACTGCTCTAAAGTCTCTTATATCCCATCTAAACCAAAGCGTGACCCAACAAATGCGCGCCCGACAACAGCGCGCTGACAAAACCGCAGCGATAAAACCGCGATGTCAACAGGGTGCCCACAAAGGTGCGCCGACAAAACAGCGCCAACAGAAGTGTCATTACGGTTAAGGTAAGGGTTAGGGTTAGGGTTAGGGTTAGTTACGTTTAGGTTTAGGGGTAGGGGTAGGGGTAGGGGTAGGGGTAGGATTAGGTTTAGGGTTAGGTTCAGGGTTAGGTTTAGGGTTAGGGTTAGGGTTAGGTTTAGGGTTAGGTTCAGGTTTAGGTTTAGGGTTAGGTTTAGGGTTAGGGTTAGGGTTAGGGTTAGGGTTAGGGTTAGGTTCAGGGTTAGGTTTAGGGTTAGGTTTAGGGTTAGGGTTAGGTTAGCGTTACGTTTAGGGTTACGTTTAGGGTTACCTTTAGTGTTAGGGTTAGAGCGCGCTTCTGTCGGCGCGCTGTTGTCGGCGCGCTTCTGTGCTCATTCGTCGGTGCGATTTTGAACTCGCGCTTTTCTCCCTGTGGTTTTGTCGGCGCGCTTTTGTCGAGTACACATTTTTCGATGAACCAAACCAAAGAATAGAAGTCTCCTTACCAGTTCACAGTCCATCCAACAATGGCCCCTATAAGGAAATTGCAACCTGGAGAAACTCCAACCATTCATTCTCCATCAACTTAATGACCTCACATGTGGTCGGGTGCAACCGGTTTAACAATCGGTTTGTGAGTGCCCACTTTGCATGCACATGCAAAATTTTAAAAATGACCTTTTTAAGCTTCAAAATTTACCTTCTATGTCAGCCTGTGAGTAAAACAGCTGACGCAGGCAATCCACTGTGCTGCACGAATCAGCTGAGCTAATAAAGAGGGAAATATAGGAGAGGAAACCCCAGGGGCCGGTGAGCGGGGCCAAATGCTCACACGAACCACAGGTTCGCCCGAACCAGTCCAAATCAGCTGAATCCCACACCTGATTCCATGTCCTTCGCAATGGACTTCTCCAACTCTGCAGTCCTTGTGAAAAGTCTGTTTTGTCTAAAAATAGAAGAAGAAGGAAAAAACCCGCTTCAGTACATGGACAAGAAACTGCTTAGTTTTGAGCAGGCACGTTCAATATCTAGGATTTCCTGCTTGTAGTCCCCAACTTCTACAACAATTTTTTGATTTCTCTTTCTTGTCAAGCAGGCATTGAACAATCATAGCAATCAATATGGTTCTACTCCTCAGTGTTGTGCTCTGCACTTCTGAATTTTCTACAAAAGTTGGAATGTTAGTTAACCAACATCAGTGGTGGGAGTCAGCCAGTTTGCACCTATTTGGGAGAACCAGTTGTTAACTTTCTAAGCAGTTGGGAGAACCCGTTGTTGGAAGAAATCTCTCCCCACCCCCCCCCACCCCATTTTACAGGGCTAATCCTGTAAGGAAGGCAGGAAGGAAACATTCTGGGGTTGTTTCTAGCCTAATCTTTATTGCCCTGCTTACAGAAACTGCCTTTCTGGTTAACCCTTATTACATTGTAACAGCTAAGGCGAAGCGCCCGTCGACGTGAGTGATGTTGAGTTGGCCACACCCACCCAGTCACATGACCACCGAGCCACACCTACCCAGCTGGTCATTAGGGCAAAGAACTGGTTGTTAAATTATTTGAATCCCATCACTGACCAACATATTCATTCAGACAACATATTGGGCTATGTCTCCAATATGTTGTCCTCTGACATATAATGCTGAGAGTCAATTTGGTGCGGTAGAGGAAGGCATCAACTAGTAAATAGGATACTATGAGTCTGTCCCACCTTAGGGACAAAGCCAGCTGAGTGATTTTGAGCCAGTTAATCTGCTTCAGACTTAAAAAGGAGGCAATAGCAGAAAAATGTCCAGTTGAGGGACATTTAATTGTATGTATTAGAACTCAGCTTTGCATGCATTGGTTTCCTGTACCAGGCCTGAGGAGATCAGGGTGCAGCCAGTACATTGTTTAGGGGCCCACGGAGCCCATGAAGGGGATTTTTTTTTATTTTTACAAAAAACAAATTATTGAAAAAGACAAACAACATTGGACATATACTTCATACTCTATACTTTGTGTGTATAGTAAAACCGCCTTGCAGCCTTGCTTGACATAACCTTTATTAATCTGAAACTCAGTGGACAGTTATTTATGTAATGCATTGTATTTTAATTTCATTACTTATTCATTTAAGTTGGCAAGTTTAGTTTCATTTCGTTGATGAATATATTTTATATTTCATTTCAGTTTATGAAGGGTTATGAAATGTCATCTCAAAAATCTGGAGCTCAAAAATGCAAGGAAAAACAAAAACATGTATCCATGTGTAGACAAGGGGGCCCATATTAGTCTTGTTCTAGCGCTTAATAATCCTCTCAGCGGCCCTATTTGTACTATGTACTATATACTATATACTCCTTGGGCAGAACCTATAAATGTTTTAGGGTGTATACACACAAGAGAGGGGGAGCAAGGGAGGGAGGGAAGGAGGGGGAGAGAGAGAGAGAGAGAGAGAGAGAGAGAGAGAGAGAGAGAGAGAGAGAGAATAAGCTCTTTTCTTACTTTTTAATGCAATCATATAGTAGAAGCTTAATTTTATTCATTTCACTGTTATAAAAATTGTTTAAACCTGACTATTCTGTTTCCATTACTTTAATATTAATAATACCTATGTAAAGAGTATTTGCATAGTACTCTTAGTGTTTTAATCAGCATTATAGTGCTGGTAGTACCTTTTCAGGATTTTGATGTTTCCTGTATTTCATTTTTCTTAGTGAAATAAATTATTTATGTTATTTTAAACTGAAATAAAAAGGGAAATGAGATTAAAATTATAATCTATAAAAGGGAGAAAGAGGAAGGTATTAGGTCTGCCAAAGTGGCTTCTGATGGTTAGAAGAGGTCACTAGAAGCCCACTGCCTGCCTTGTGCCCACTAGAACATAACAGAATAACAGAGTTGGAAGAGATCTTGGAGGTCTTATAGTCTAACCCACTGCTCAAGCATTGTATGAGCAGTGTATGAGCTCATACATTTCAGATAATGGTTGCCCAATTTCTTCTTAAAGACCTTCAGTGTTGGAGTAGCCACAATTTCTGAAGCCAAGTCATTCCACTGATTAAGTGTTCTATCAAGAAATTTCTCCTTGGTTCCAGGTTGGTTCTCTCCTTGATTAGTTTCCATTGCTCCTTGTCCTGCACTCAGGTGCTTTGGGGAATAGGTTGACTCCCTCTTCTTTGTGGCAGCTCCTTAGATATTGGAACACTGCTACCATATCACCCTAGTCCTTCTTTTCATTAAACTAGACATACCCAATTCTTGCAAATAAATTATGGAATAGCTGAGGAATTAGCCAAGTGCCCTTAATTTTCATAAGTCAAAAAAAACAACAACAAAGAAGTCACATCATCATTCCAAAACAAAACAAAACATAAGTCCTTTGGCACCCTACAAGAGAAGAAGCATATTAAATATTTACTTATTCTTGCTTTATTTATTAGATCTTTATTCTGACTTTCCTTCAAGGAATCAGAACTGAATACATTCTATTTCCTCCTCCAACTCTAACTCCAAAAGAGCTATAAAGTAGGTTGAGGTAAGAGACAATGATTTGTCCACTGGTAGCTGAAAGCAGATCTGAACATGAGTCTCTCAGATCCTTGTTCCAAAATCACTCTATTTCAATGGTTTTTCTGGAGATATACCCTGTTTAGGATTACTTGCAAAGGGAATTGCGGTCCAGGATCCACTCTCAATTGGATGTCTGAAATGTAGGAAGTATATGTCAGATTTTCCAGATAGCATCACTAATATTGTAAGTCAGGGTGTCAAACTCATGGCCCACATGCTGGATGCATCACATGTTGGCCACGCCCACCCCTGATTTAGCAAAGGGGAGGAAGTCACGATATGTCACATGACAACAACATAACATCACAAGTTTGACATCTGTGTTGTAGGTGAAGAGGAGTTGGATTGGGAAGTCTTTTGTAGGATATCTGAATTAGGAGGTTATGCCAAAATCAACATTAAAAATATGGAGGCAGATTTGAAGGGCTTGAGAAAAATGCCATCAAGTGAACACAGTTCCTGTTTGCAATGATTAAAGGAGTCCATCTCTTTTCAGTGTTCCATGCAAAAAATGAAAACATTGCTATTGCTTCTTGAAAGAGTTGATTTGGTTAATGCAAATGCAACTTCTGTTCATGCTTACACAGAACCCCGAACATAGAAAAGTTATCCCAAATGAATAAAAAGGGTTAGGGTTAGGGTTAGGGTTAGGGTTAGGGTTAGGGTTAGGGTTAGGGTTAGGGTTAGATATACTCATGCTAGATCCAAAATACTTTTTTTGAATCCTTTTCAAATTGCCAAGGTGATCCATGGGGATGGAGTTGGGCAGGAGGAAAATGGAGGTGTGGATCATCCGGGTAAGATACAGGTACCATTCCTTATGTGCAGGTCTTGTGTTACTATGCTGCTTCCATCCACTTCCTTACTTTGACACACACATGCATCAGAGGTGGTATTCAGTCGGTTCTTACTGGTTTGGGTGAACCAATAGCAGTGGCTTCTGGAGGCTCCACCCACCCATCCCAACGTAATGTGTGACCTTCTGTGCATGCGCAAAAGCGAAGGTAAGTGAATCCCACCACTGACATGCACACATTCTGTATCATTCCTGGAAACCATGTGTGTTTCATTATCAGTTGATGAGACATGCAAATGAGATATTATTGAGCTCATAACTTAAAAGAGCAATTGGGGAATGCTGATCTTCCAGACCATTAATTTTTAAGTGTAAATGCTGTTGAACTATAGATCCTAGCTGGAACTGTTAAAAACTATAATTCTCTAAATACAGAGAAAGGCTCTCCACTCCTGATATGAGTAACTATTTAGCTACTTTAGGAAGAGAATGGTGGTCTAAAAGGAATGTTGATAAGATCCAGTGTGGCCAGTTTTATTTATTTATTTATTCCAAAAAAAATATCTTGTAAAAACATAATTTGGCTGGTCCACAGTACTAATAAAAACAAAAAAAAGCCAAGAAAACATGATCACAATCTCCAGTCTATCAAACCATACAGTACTTGGGCTCCAACCACACCCTATCCCAGTGCCTAGGAGAAAAGCCAACACTTTGCAGTTTTTGGAAGGATAAAGGGGTGAGAACCTGCATGATCCTGGGGAAGCATGGTTTACCAGACAAAGGCTGCTAAAAAAAAAGATAAGCTTCCTTGTTTCAATTAAATGGTATCATTTCAAAGATGGAACCTATAGTGTCCACCCTATTTACCCTGATAATGTGGGCAGATGCCCTCTAGGAGAAATGGTTCCGCAAATAACTTGGTCTCATACCATGGAGGTCTTTAAACATAATACCACTTTATAATGCCTTGGTAAGGCCACACTTATATGCATCCAGTTTTGGTCACCACGATGTAGAAAAGATGTGGAGACTCTAGAAAGAGTGCAGAGAAGAGCAACAAAGAGGATTAGGGGACTGGAGGCTAAAACATGAAGAACGGTTGCAGGAACTGGGTATGTTTAGTTTAATGAAAAGAAGGACTAGGGGAGACATGATAGCAGTCTTCCAATATCTCTGCCACAAAGAAGAGGGGGTCAACCTATTTTCCAAAGCGCCTGAGGATAGGACAAGAAGCAATGGGTGGAAACTAATCAAGGAGAGAAGCAACTTAGAACTAAGGAGAAGTTTCCTGACAGTTAGAACAATTAATCAGTGCTTGTCTCCAGAAGTTGTGAATGCCCCAACACTGGAAGTTTTTAAGAAGACGTTGGATAGCCATTTGTCTGTAGCGGTGTAGGGTTTCCTATCTAAGCAGGGGGCTGCAGTGGAAGATCTCCAAGATCTCTTCCAACTCTGTTATTCTAAATCTAATTCATAATAACCATCACCTTGAATTGCATCCAGAAAGTAACTGGAAGGCAACTCAGAGTGTAACATGGGCAAACAATGCCTGGCACTGGATGAGTTGCCACACAGTAATTTCAAGGTGGTTTTCATGGCAGCCTGTATAGCATGCATTGCAATTATCTAACTAGGAAGTAACTGTGATATAAGTCACCATAACCAAGGACTCCAAATGCTGGGATGGCACCATTGGGGCATAAGATGTATCTGTTGAAAGTCCTGTCTCCACTATCATCCTTGAGGAGAATCCTAAAATTATTCTTATTTAAAACCACACGCATTTTTTTGCACGTGGCTCTTGCTCATGAAGTCATATTGCTACAAAGATCAAAGCTATCTTCAGTTTGCTAAAAGCTGCCATCAGAAGTATCCAATGGGCCCCTACCACAGATATTGCAACCGAGGTTAGATCAGTGTCCCTTCAGTAAGTGAGCTTGACTTTAAGAAAAAGGCTTTCACTTTAAAGAAACAAATGTGTTCAACATTCCTGCTATGCACATTTTTCAGGAAACTTGTAAAGTTTGGGAGGGTTAATGATGATTTAATGATGGGGATTGCAACTTAATTGGAAGCCTCTAATTGAATGTCTCTAAATGGAGTAAACTAATTGCATCTATGAAAATTTGATAGAACTCTGTCAAGGTCCATCTGGAGTAGAGAATTTCCCTGAAGCTGGGAAGCTAATAAGCTTCCTAACTTTATTCCATTGCCCTTGCTTGCCTTATTCTATTACAGTCATCAAAGGACACATATGTTGCTCTTCCAAAGTACTTGAATTCACCTTCCCATATCAGAAATAACCTCATCTTGCATGGATAGATGAAGATGAATTCAATAGCAGTTGAAAAGTCAGGAAGGCTTATTTAGCCTATGGGTAATATGGGAAGTGGGAAGTGGGGAAAAATTTTTGGCCCCCAGAGGTAAAGATTTTTTTTTTCCAAATCCTAATTTATATGAAAGAAATAGGAAACTATGAAATGCCTGGGTGGAGGATAGCCATATTAATTTTATGTCAGAGTTCATTGCAAAAATCAAATCCAAAAGCACACACAGATAACTGATTCAGCAGGATTCATTAACTTCTTTTTATACATAATAACATGAATAAATGTACAATAACATGAATAAATGTACAATACTAACAGCAGATTCTTCCAACATGGTAGAGAGGAGAGTTGAGCAAGCAGGTTCAAACACAGGCAGGCTATACAGAGAATGAGTTTCTTTCAGTTTCAATTCAGCAGACAGACTAGTTTCAGTTTCAATTCTCAGCACAGCACTCAGAGCTGCAGGGTTAAACCACACCCAGGCTCCAAGTAGTTTCAGCTCCCATTGGCTGACCTTGTTACTAAGCTCTATTCATTGGCTGACCTTGTTACCATGTCTCTGCGAGTCATGAATTCTCTGACATTTTATTAAAGCATAAATCAATGTAAGTATTCTCCCCACTCCACTACTTCCTCAGTCCCTGCCATGCCGCTCAAAGCCCAAGTTCTTTCATTAGTGGGGGAAAACTATTCATGTTAGTCTGCTATAGATTGGAACAATCGTGGATTAAAAGCTATCCTTGGGTGACTTTGACCCTAAGGCAGGACTTGAACTGATGATCTCTTGCTTTCTAGCCTGGTGCCTTAACCACCAAACCAAGCTGACTCTTGACTGTGCATTGCGTATTACAGGTATTCTTGGGATCTGGATGAACTTCTATTATTCATAATTACAGTCACTTCTGTCTTGGAGGTACATTCGTAGTCAGTAAGGCAAGTGCCAATTATTTGAACAAACAAATAACAGCCTGAACGTTACCATTGTGGTCTCATAAGGTGTTACAATTCTTAGCTGAACATTTATGAGATTTGCTTATCTAAAGAGAAGTTGACCATTTTAACTTATTTAAATTTCATTGCTGGTTGCTCAAATGCCCCTGGATTGTTACAGCTATCACTCTGGGGGTCTTCCAATGTATACTGTTTTTGTAAGAGAGAGAGAGATTAAATATTTTATGAGCAAGTGCTTGAAGAAAAATAAAAAGAGACTGGCAACCATTGGAACATTGCATGGTTTTAGGACCAGCAACAGAGGTGGTACTCAGCAGGTTCTGACCAGTTCTGGAGAACTGGTAGCAGAAATTTTCATGATTAAAGTTTTTTATTTTTCATTTTCATAACATATAATCACATGTATACTATTACAAAACCAACATCATATTGTATTATTAAATGTTTACATCAATTCATCTTAACAACGACTCCCAAAAACCAATTTTTGGCTCTTCTGCTCTCCATACACCATATTTGTACTTTGTCCATCACTTTCTTCTCTCTCTTTCCTCCCCATCCCTTCCTCCTTTCTTCCCTCTGTCATCCTTCTCTTCTCAACTTCCCCTTCCTCTCTCCTTCTCCTCCCTCCCCTCACCACTCCTCGTTTCTTTCCTCCTCTTCCCTCCCTTGCCTTCTCTCCTATCCCCTCTTCTTCACTTACCTTTCTCCTCTTCTTCCCACACTTCATCTCATTTACTTGGTGCGTTTCAGGTTCCGAGCAAGCTCCTTTTTATGTTGATGGTATTTATAATTCTTTTTCAATACACATATTTAATTTTTCTCCTCCTTCTGAGTAGAAAAAAAAGTGGTATAACTTAAAAGTATACATATATAGTCATTGTGCTTTAAACCCCCCTCCCCAAACCTAATTTTGGTCGACCTGGTTTACAATTCCCAGCTATTTTCATAATTATCTTTATATAGTTGTACATCCTTTCATGCCCCCAATTTGTGATTCTGTCTTTTTATCAGAATAGTTTCCCATTGTAGGTATATTTCATGTTCCCTCTCCATTTTTCTATACCTTGGATTAGATTACCCTTAATTGTCTCTAGATGACAATCTTCGCTGTTCAGTGTTCATTACACTTCCCTTAATGTATTATATAAAGTAACAGGCGGTAAACATGTCACTTTGTTCATTATCTTAAAGGTTCTATATATATGTCCATGTTTCATAGATTTTGACCCATGCTTAGTTGTCATATTGTCATATTCATTCAATTCACAAGTCAATTTAATTATCATGTCAAACAGGTAAATCACAAACCTCTGCTTTACAAGCTCCCCATATCATATGGTAGCAGAAATTTTGAGTAGTTCGGAGAACTGGTAAATACCACCTATGACTGGCCCACCCCATCTATTCTCTGCCTTCCAAGTTTCAGCTGATCAGGAGGAAATGGAGATTTTGCAGTAACCTTTCCCTGGAGTGGGAAGGGAATGGAGATTTTACAGTATCCTTCCCCTGAAGTGAGGAGGGAATGGAGAGCCTTCCCCTGCTACGCCCACCAAGCCAATGCCACGCCCACCAAGCCACACCCACAGAACCGGCAGTAAAAAAAAATTGAATCCCACCACTATCCAGCAAGTCCTTTTTTTCAAGTATTTCTGACAAATAATTCACCCAATCAGAATACAAATATATATATTTAGGGCTGTGCAAACCATTCCTATATGACCTTGAAGACTTCTGAGAGGATATGTTCCAGAAACAACTCTCCAAAATGTTTGCATAGACCAACTCTCTTTATACTTTCATTTAAAGTTTTGTCTCTTACTTTATCCATCTCCTGAGGCTTTTTCAAAAGGAACTTTGGAACTATGCAGAGCAACAGAGCTAAAATTCAAACACAAAACATTTGGCTGCCACAGCATACCTGAGATTTTCTTTCTGTGTTAACACATAGGTTGATGATCACATTCGATGGTGAGTTTACATCATCAGAAGGCTAGTAGGAATATAACATACCCTCACAAATTCAAGAAACCTCTTTTTGACACAAATGTTTCACCAGGTTTGATCCAATAATGTCTCTCTTAAAAACCATAAATCATTTTTTTCCATCACCATTTCTCATGTCATAGCCCATAGCAACTTCACATGAATTGTCTGGAAAGAGGTTCCTACAGTATATTCTAGACTGCCTTCTTTTATCTTTGAAATATTGGTGAGCCCTGTAGAAAATAACACCCAGTTTTGTTGTTTCACAAGAAAAAGAAAGAAAAGCATTCAGGTGACAGTTGAACAGCTGGGTGGGTAATATAGCAATAGCAATAGCAATAGCAGTAGACTTATATACCGCTTCATAGGCCTTCCAGGCCTCTCTAAGCGGTTTACAGAGAGTCAGCATATTGCCCCCAACAATCTGGGTCCTCATTTTACCCACCTCGAAAGGATGGAAGGCTGAGTCAACCCTGAGCCGGTGAGATTTGAACCGCTGACCTGCTGATCTAGCAGTAGCCTGCAGTGCTGCATTTAACCACTGCGCCACCTTGGCTCATAGTTTGAAGGATGTAGGAGAGAAGTTAAGATACCAAAAGAGAGCAAATTATTCAAGCAGGTATATGAAATATTTCTCATACTAAGACAAGCCCACAGGTAAGAGGTTAACTGAACTTAAAAGTAACTCCACTCTGATTCATTCACTTAAACTTAAAAGTAACTCCACTCTGATTCATGCACAAGTCATTTGTGTTAATACAAATGATTTGTGAATGACCTCTTTATAATGCCTTGGTAAAGCCACACTTGGAATCCTGCATTCCGTTTTGGTTGCCACGATGTAGAAAAGATGTGGAGACTCTAGAAAAAGTGCAGAGAAGAGCAACGAAGATGATTAGGGGACTGGAGGCCAAAACATATGAAGAACGGTTGCAGGAACTGGGTATGTCTAGTTTAATGAAAAGAAGGACTATGGTGACATGGTAACAGTGTTCCAAGATCTCAGGAGCTGCCACAAAGAAAGGAGACAAGCTATTCTCCAAAGCATATGATGGTAGGACAAAAAGCAATGTATGGAAACTAATCAAGGAGGGAAGCAACTTAGAACTAAGGAGAAATTTCCTGACAGTTAGAACAATTAATCAGTGGAACAATTTGCCTCCAGAAATTGTGAATGCTCCAACAGAGGAAGTTTTTAAGAAGATGTTGGATAATCATTCATCTGAAGTGGTGAAGGGTTTTTTGCCTAAGCAGGAGGTTGGACTAGAAGACCTCCAAGGTCCCTTCCAACTCTGTTATTCTATTCTGTTCTATTTTCACATGTTATTTTTACTGCTTTATTATTCAGGAAAAACAAAGACACTCCAGTTGCCTTTTGAAAAAACACTTTTGGGACAACCATGACCTGGATGACTGAGAATCTCCATAGACATTTATAATCCCAGTTTCTTCTCCTCTAATCCCTGCAAGGACAAACACGTCAGAGATATGTGGTTGAGATTAAGAAGTACATATAAAATCTTGAATAACTCATTTGGATTATTTATTTTTTCACATTTCTCTATCACCTGTATCCAAAACCTTATTATTGTTGTACACTCTACCAGCAACATTTGACACCAAGTGTTAATTAACTTTCCTGTAGAGATTTCATTGGATCTCCATCTATGAAATCCTACAGATTATGGATTGCATCTCCTTTGTCTTCTGTACTTGGACAAATCCACCCAAGTATAGTTCTCCATAATTAATTTAATTTGGGGAAACACTCTTGATTCTGTGTCTTTTACATTATTAAATACTTAATACTAAAATTATGGCTTATTATATCTAATGGAGAAGAGAGTAAATTAATTCTGATTGAGTAGCCTGGGTTGTCGCCAAGGCATGCAATACATGCCAGGATTTTTTTTGTCTGTGTACCATTGAGTGAACAAAGCAATAATTAGCACCATTAATGCCGTAAAATAGGAAAGCAAGCATCTGAATGGATTTCTAAAATTATAGCTCTAAAGAGGAATTTCAAGAGAGAACGTTCTATAGCTCTAAAGTCCTGACTTTAACAACACACCTTGAAAAAAGAAAGATATAATTAACACATCCTTGAGAGATGAGATGAAAGACCCTGTGTGTGTGTGTGTGTGTGTGTGTGTGTGTTTGTCTTTCTCTGCCTCTTTCTGTCTCTGTCTCTCTTGTTATCTCTCTCTGTCTCTCTGTGTGTGTCTCTGTGTCTCTCTGTCTCTTTCTGTCTCTCTGTTTCTCTCTGTTTCTCTGCCTCTCTGCCTCTCTCTCTTTCCATCCACAATCACACAGCTGTGATAAATTCTTCTTGCTTCATCTTTCATAGTGACCATTTGCCATTTTTAAGATAAAGAAGAGCAAAATTTACTGAATAATAAAGCAGTCAAAATAAAATGTGAAAATAGAACAGAACAGAATAACAGAGTTGGAAGGAACAGAGTTGGAGGTCTTCTAGTTCCTTAGGCAGGAAGCCCTACACCACTACAGACAAATGGTTATCCAACATCTTCTCAAAAACTTTCAGTAACTGTCAGGAAATTTCTCCTTAGTTCTAAGTTGCTCCTCTCCTTGATTAGTTTCCATACATTGCTTCTTGTCCTACCATCATTTGCTTTGGAGAATAGCTTGACTCCCTCTTCTTTGTGGCAGCCCCTGATATATTAGAACACGGCTATCATGTCTCCCCTAGTCCTTCTTTTAATTAAACTAGACATACCCAGTTCCTGCAACCGTTCACCATATGTTTTGGCCTCCAGTCCCCTAATCATCTTTGTTGCTCTTCTCTGCACTCTTTCTAGAGTCTCCACATCTTTTTTACATCATGGTGACCAAAACCGAATGCCGTATTCCAAATGTGATGAACTATGATCAGCATTTGAATTATGCAGCATGATCTCTGCAATATTCCTATAATAGTACAGTTGCTGCTGCTGCTGCATTTTGAAGCATGTAAGCACACATTTCTCAATCTCTCCTCTTCACTAGAAGAGAGAAGATAATAAAGAATAAATGTTTAGCTAGAATCCCCAAGGCCGAAATATTTCACGGGCATCCAGTCCCACTTGATGTTTTACCTTTCAAAAACCATGCAATTAAAAGTGAGAGATTGTCAGATTGCAAATAGAAATTACAGCTGCACTCCTGTGTTTGCCTGGCAATTTGCACACCTGCCAGGGGGAAAAAAAAGGACAAAAGACAGCCGAAGTAGTACGGAGCCTAAACTGCAACGAAGGATATAAAGATCATTCTACTAAATCAATACTTTGTACTTGGTTAGCTTTCCCAGTCAGCTATTTTGTGAGTGATAAATCTCCCAGCAATTGCACTTGTGTGTCCTCGATATTCCAAATGTGCCCTAACATATAGAACCAATCTTGTCTTTCAGGGGATACGAAGGTGAAAGAAGAATAAGAGTGAGATTTTTTTTTTTTTTACTGTTGGGAAGTTACCTACATTTATTTGAACCTACGTTCTCATGTCATACAATAACTGTTCTCACGGTGGTCCTCCAAGGTCTTTTCTATAACCTGCTCCTCCCTGATCTTTTTTTCAAATTAGAATGATTAGAGAGGGAACAAGGGAACTCTGGCATGCAAACAATGGTTAGAGACCTCTCTGCGGGCACGCCCGGCGTCGCCCCAGCCCAGCTCAATCCCGCATGAGTCCACACCTCCCACCGTCCACCTGGTCAGTGCGGGGGGAGGGGCACATGTGCAGGGGAGGGGCACATGTGGGGGACATGTGCATGCATGTGTATGGGGGGGCGTATGTGCGGGGAGCACTCACATTGTATTTTGGAGGTTTGGGGAATGTGTGTGGGCCTACCCCACACCCCATTTTATACTTTGCTAAGCACTGTATTGTTTAATCTAGATGCAAACATTTATGTAATTTTCCATTGAAAATGGATCATAATTACCTTCAGAGGCGGCAGGTGCCCCTCCCCCGCATCCCATTTTGGGTCCGGAAAGCCTCCTGTACCAACCTGGGCAAGGGGGGAATGCACAGGGGCAGTGCACATACACGGGGGGGGGGCGCACTCACATTGCATTTTGGGGTTCGTGCGTGTGTTCTTTGGGTACTCGGCAGCAAAAAGGTGAGCCTTCACTGTTATAGACCATGTAGAAATTAGGCATAAATTCCATTAGAATTTAAGAATGTGCCATGTATGTATGTATGTATGTATGTATGTATGTATTTATTTATTTATTTATTTATTTATTTATTTATTTATTTATTTATTTTGTGTCACAACGCCTGGTATGCCCAAATATGGGAGGAAGCATACTGCTTCCTTTCTCTGTCTATCGGCTCATCCCAAGAGACCATCCAGACAGAAAGCCATTATTTTTACTGTTGCCTTTGTTACATCATATATACATATATACATATATACATATATACATATATACATATATACATATATACATATATACATATATACATATATACATATATACATATATACATATATACATATATACATATATACATATATACATATATACATATATACATATATACATATATACATATATACATATATACATATATACATATATACATATATACATATATACATATATACATATATACATATATACATATATACATAAAGAACTAAAGCTAAAGAACTGTTGCCCCCGTCTCGAATTGGTATGACTGTTGTGTTTTAATCATGCATTGTTTTTTATGTTGTTTTAAATTTTTGTTTGTATCCCCCTTCCCTGGTTGAGTTGTGAGCCGCCCTGAGTCCCCTTCGGGGGAAAAGGGCGGCATATAAATAAAATCAACATTCAACATATATACATATATACATGTATACATGCATACATGCATACATGCATACATGCATACATGCATACATGCATACATGCATACATGCATACATGCATACACGCATACACGCATACATGCATACACACACACACACACACACACACACACACACACGGTACCCTATAGCTGAGTGGGAAAGCACTATTAGATGAAAGCCAAGAATTAGGATTTTCATTATCTCACTGCTGCCATTGTTTGATCACCAGATTTTTGCAGCCTGTTATGGTATGTCCAGAATTTGTTTTACAGCAGTATTTTTCAAAGTTGGCAACTTTACAATGGGTGGACTTCAATTCCCAGAATTCCCTGGCTAGCATGTCTGGAGAAGGATGCCACTTTATGGAGCTGACTCATCAAAATTAATGCAGATTTAATAGATGTGAATGATCCTGGAGTTTCAAAAAAAAAAAAAGCCTTAAAATCTGGCTTTGGTCCCAGGCCTGGAATTAATATATCGGAGGGGAAATTGTCACACAATTTCAGTAGCAGCTTTTAGTTTGGGCTGTTTCATTTTATCTGTTTTTAACTTGGTATTAGATTTTATAAGCCACACAGAATCTGCTGGAGTAGACTGCTATGAAAAATATAATGAGAAATAGATGGAGAGAGAGGGAAAGAGGGAGATAGATAGATAGATAGATAGATAGATAGATAGATAGATAGGTAGGTAGGTAGGTAGGTAGGTAGGTAGGTAGGTAGGTAGGTAGGTAGGTAGGTAGGTAGGTAGGTAGGTGGTATTCACTTACTTCCCCCACTGGTTTGCAAATGTGAGCACCCCTGCCCATGCATGTGCTCGAACTTCTGCGCATGCACTTTGGCTTGAAAATATGCTTAAATAAGACGGCATAGAGCCAGGGTGGGTTGGCAGGTTAGGGATTTCCACTTCCAGTTCAAGCAAACCGGTCTGAACCAGCTGAATATCACCTTTGGGGAGAGGGGAAGAGAGACAGAGAAACAGAGACAGAGATAGAGCAAACAAAGCAAGCTACAACTTTCTTTTCAGGGTCAGCTGATGACCCCCCGGGGGAGGGCCTTCTCTGTTGCAGCTCCGGCCCTCTGGAACGACCTCCCCGCTGAGATCTGGACCCTTACTACCCTCCCGGCCTTCCGTAAAGCTACTAAGTCCTGGCTGTTCCGGCAGGCCTGGGCCTGTTGAAGTATCCAGCCCCACTTTGATTGTGAATGTTGTTGTATTTTAAATTTTGTATTGTCTTATTTATCCCCTTTCCCTTTTTATTGTAAGCCGTCCGGAGTCCTTCGGGAGTGGGCGGCATACAAAACTAATAAAACCAAACCAAACCAAACCAAGCTTAAATGATGCTGCTTTTCTAAACAACCAGAGGTGTGCTCTGCTCATAGACATCTTTTTTTGAAAGTCTTTCTTCCAAATAAATGCAAATAATACATGGGCCTATTTCAAATGTGTTGATTAAAACAATTATATTGCAACTTGAGAAAAAGTGTGAATGACTGTACCAAAGTTTTCCTTCTAGTTAAGAAAACTCCTCTAAGCTAAAGATTCCACATGTCGGTGGTAATGTATGGCCCTTTCAAATTTATGATAAAGATAAAAACATAACACATTAATTCATATGCTAAGGATAAATTAGATATTGCCTTATAAATCATCACAATTAAATCAGTTGTTCTCTCTCTTTTTTCTGTACAACAGCATCGAATTGGCCTCCAGTTATTTACAAAATTGTTTCTCTTAAAAGTCAGTGACTTCAGTAATTCAGAAAAGGCTAAAATAATTTTAAAAAAGAGCATTGTAGAATAATTATCTTCCTTGGCATGAAAATGTAATAGAACGGGAGATCATTGATATATCTCTGACTTCTAAAACCCATTCAATCCTGACAAATTATTTTAAAATCTAAATTACAATGGTGCTTCCTGAAAATATTCAGAAGATAATGAAAACATTAAATCATATCCCTGCAGTGAGCTAGAATTAAAGGGTAGAGACTAATTTTCGCCAATCATTTTGTCTTCCCTAAAAAGGATCCTTATCAAGCTAACAGGAACCACAGGGCATCATTTTTTTTTGCTGTACAAAGCAGCAGAAAATGAATAGTTCTGTTTTGAAGCATCCATGCCTCCAGCCAGCTGCCTGGGGAACTGATCCATTGGCTCCAAGTTTGATACTAAATGGCTACCTAACACTCTCAAGACTTGACATTCGATTTACGCAGGACTGGGATTTTAGCGGTTCGGACCGGTTCGGGCAAACCGGTAGCTACGACTCTCAGCTCGGTGTGAACTGGTTCATTCTGACTTTAAAGTGGGCCCGCCCGTCCGCCCCTGCACTTTACTCACTTATATTTTCTTTTCTGAAGTGCAGCTGATCGGCGCGGTAGAATGGATTGCCAGGCCTCAGCTGTTTTAATTGCCAGCAGTAATGTGGAAGATGAGTTTTCTGTAAAATGCGCACACACGCACAAAGCACATGCTCAGAGAACCAGTTGTTAAACCGGTAGGATCCCACCCCTGGTTATACGGAATAGTCTTGATGGGCTGAGGTTACAGGTGGAGAAGAGAAACCCTAAAAATAGCATGCTATGCTTAATTTGATACCGTTTTGTGGTGAATGCACTCTTTATTCTCCCATAAATCTTCAATAGACAGTTCTCAATTAAAACAGTTGATCTTATGCAAGAAAAGAGACTAGATCTTATCTTATCATGTTGCACTGCAAGAACTCTTATGCTTTCAACTGATATGTCCTAGTTCCAAAATGAGTCCACACCCCCACCCCATTGCTGATTTGAAGAAAAATCCCGCTGGATCAGACCAAATTTTTTTGACATATAATCAAAACATTATGATATATTTTTTCCTCCAGGAGGGAGGGAGGGAGGGAGGGAGGGAGGGAGGGAGGGAGGGAGGGAAGGAAGGAAGGAAGGAAGGAAGGAAGGAAGGAAGGAAGGAAGGAAGGAAGGAAGGAAGGAAGGAAGGAAATTTGCAGTAATACCAAAAGATGATGTAGGAAGTTAGCACCCACTCCTCTCCTAGGAAAATGAGATATTTTAGGAAATATTAAAAAGGGCAGAATATTTCCTCCTAAAAAGGAGGCAGAACCCACCCACCCCCACCTTTGTCAATGGGCCATTAAGGCCTGAGCCAGTCTATTCTACATAACAAAGATCTACCTGCTGGCACCTATAGAAGGAATTACCCAAAGCCCTTTCATTACATCATTACCCAGCAAGGCTCAACCAGGCCTGGGACTCAGGACAGCCCACAGAGTTGCCCCTGCATGGCCCTATGGGAATCTGACAACCAATCAAAATAAAAGCTCAAATTCAAAAGCCCAGAGAGGGTATAAAATTCAGGCACTCTCAGCATCTTTTCCCTTTTTTCTTCATCCAAGATCTTGAAGCTTGTGGTCCTGTCCACCATTAAAAGCCATCTTTCCAAACAGCCGCCATGTTCCCAGTGTCTTTTTCCCCACTTGGTACTGAGATTCGTACCCTCACCACCGTCCAGGCCTTCCGCACAGCCTTGAAGAACTGGCTAGCCCGTCAGGCCTGGGGATAAAGATAGTTGCCCCTCCCGAATGATGAATGCATGTTGCCTATTGTTTTTATTATATGTGTCTATGTTACTGTTTGCATTTCCCCTTCCCTGATTTTATGTGAGCCGCCCTGAGTCCCCTCAGGGAAAAGGGCGGCCTACAAATTTCAATAAAATCAATAAAAAATCAAAATCAAAAAAAACCCAGATGGAGATTTCTTCCAACAAGACCAAAGAGGAAAAATATGATCTTCATTAAGACTACCTTTTGACATTCGGACAGGGGTCTAGGACAATTCACCATGGCTACTTGTGAGGGCCAACTCGCCACAGAACAGTGGAACACAATCTTTTTTCATTTGGTTACTTTTATTATGGATGACCATGTGTCTGTCAAAATTATTGTAAGACTTGTATTTCTGGATTGAGTTTTTTTATTTTATTATTTTATTTATTATTGGCCACAGTTCCGTTGAAATCAATTTAACCTTTGTATGTGTTGAAGTGTCCCGTGGCAAGATGACTGTGGCAAGTTGGCCGTGGCGAATTGTCCATGGTGGGTTGTCCCATTCCATTCAGGCAGATCATCAGACAGTCACTTTATTCACTTATACTATCAGCAACACTGAAAAACAATTGCAACCTGTCTTACTTTTCAATAAAACAACAAAATTGTCACTTTCTAGGTCATTAAACATTTGTCCCTGGAAACTGAAATCTTGTAATATAGAGCGATATAGTATTGCAGCCTCGTTTTTAAACCTATTCCTCAGGGTCAATTATGTACATGTGAAATAGTAAGCTAGACGTACGTAAGAAATGTTAGATTTATTTTGTTAATATCAGCCAAAACTTTTTCATGTTGAGTGATTAATATTATCTGAGTTGAAGATTGATTTTTTTTGGAAAACCATACTAGATGTTATTATTATTAAACATATTTCTGCTCCAGCAAAATATATTTGGTAGACTTATCTCAGGTGTCACCAACCTTTTCAGAGAATGCACTTTTTAAAAAATAATAATAATAATGCATTATTTATTTGTTTGATTCACCTGGTTGCCCATCTTGACATTGAGACTGGGAGGCTAAGACCAGATAAAAACTTCAAACACAGATAAACAACAGTATAAAAAATGCCTAATGGCAACCAAGGGCAAAACCCAATCAACAATAAATTAATGACAGGAGGAGTCCTTGGGGTCTCTGCGCTTGGTTGTTTTCTTGTCGACATTTCATTACCAACTAGGTAACAACCTCAGTGCTACTTTTTATAATGAATGAATCTCAAGGGTTCCAACTAACCTCCAAACCCTCACTCTGGGGAAACATCCAAGTCTATAAAACTTTCCAAGAAGTCAGCAAGGTCAAGATAATTTAATCATGGAGATGTGTTCCAAAGGGCCAATATTATAACAGCAAAAGACCATTGGTTTGGTCCCATCTGATGACATTCATTAATGGATGGGTCTCCTCTAGTCAACTCTAGTTGGATGGGTAGAAACAATCAGAGTTCACCCTAGAAATAACCCAGTCCTGCTAAAGGCTCAATAGGTGTTAACTAGCATTTTGACTGAAGAACGCGGTGGCTCAGTGGCTAAGACGCTGAGCTTGTCGATCAGAAAGGTTGGCAGTTCGGCGGTTCAAATCCCGAGTGCTGCATAACGGAGTGAGCTCCCGTTACTTGTCCCAGCTTCTGCCAACCTAGCAGTTTGAAAGCATATGAAAAATGCAAGTAGAAAAATAGGAACCACCTTTGGGGGAAGGCGTTCTGTGCGCCTTCAGATTTTAGCCATGCCAGCCACATGACCACGGAGATGTCTTAGTGCTGACTCTTCGACTTTGAAACAGAGATGAGCAATGCCCCCTAGAGTTGGGACTAGCACATATGTGCGAGGGGAGCCTTTACCTTTAGCATTTTGAATTGTACCCAGAAGCAAACTGGAGGCCACTGTACTGAAGCTCAAAGAGTATAGATACATAGGCATATTGAGGTACACCATCCTGTCAACTTCGAAACAGCCATGGCTGTTGCCATATTTATTTTGCTTTGTTTCTTAGTTGCCACTGTCTGAGGGGTGGGGGAGTTAGAAAGAACTGGAATGTGGTGCCTGAGTGCACTAGACATCAGAGGCAGCATGGAAACCAAGGTCGTGGCAATGAACATCTGCTGAGACCAAGGGGGAAGGATCCCGCTGGACTGATTGCTTAACTGTTCTGACCGAGCATGACGTAAACTCTTTGTCCTGACAAAAAACCCTTTTATCAATTTACTGTGAATTTTGCTCATTCACATCCAGCAAAGTCTTTCAAGGGAGGATTTACAGTCACAGACCTCATCTGGCATGGAGAGCTGACAGGCCGATATCTACAAAACTTGGCAAGAAGTCTCAGAGAGTCACAAACCAATTAAGTGAGCTGATTGTCTCCTGCAAACTCCACTCCCCATTCGCTCCTCTTTTATTTCCTCTGGGAGGGGCCATTCATTGTCCATCTGTGGCTTTACTCCCAAGTCGATCCCTGTTCTTTAGCTGTACCCTTCATCTGGCAACTGTGTGCATGCGCACACTGGGAACAGGCTCCAGCTGTTCGTCTGCCTCTCTGACTCTGACTCTGAAGGCAGCTGATGACTGGTGTATAGCTCTGTCCCCCTCTCTGTCTCCAACACAGAGCCCTCATCAGAGCCTTCCCCAGACTCCAGGACTGGCCCATGCTCCTCCCCAACCTCCTCACTGTCTGAATCTGCTGCCAGCTCTGCCGGCTGTTGGCAGGCCACAACATTAACGTGATCCAGGACACATGAGGAGGGTGGAAAGTTTCTAATCTTTTTATTACTCCAAAGCCTTGGAATTAGCCAGAGCTAGCTGAATATCATAGTGCCAATATGATGTACTCAATAAAAGGTCCTCCAAGCCTAAATGGAGCTTCTGAGTCCTGATTCAATTGGGTTCATTGGTCGGAACCAATGACACACTGCCCATAACACTGTGTTCTGGATCAGGTGCAGCTTCCAGATGTTCTTCAAGGGACCTCCCATGTGGAGCATATTGCAGTAATTCACTTGGGAGGTAAAGCAAGGTAAGAATGAATGTCCAGGGCATTTCATGAAATAGTGCAGGGGAAACCAACAAATGCAATTGTAAACATCTGAAAGATGACAAACAAATCTTATGAGATGTTGGCATCTTGACTCAACTCTACACAAGATTATAAATAAGACCACTGAAATCTCACAAGATGCTGCCATTTATTAAAAGAAGGGAAAGAACTTCTATTTAATTTGAGGCTCCTATTGATGCCTTATGGGATATTGTCAATATTGTGGTGCTGCCTTATATTGCTTCGTCACCCCTTGACCTTCCAGGACCTGCACTTCTTCAATTATAATGTAAGCCAAATTTATCCACTATGTACTAGGGATGTGGTGGGGATTTTGTTCACTATCCCAACATTTATTAGAAAAACCCTGCATTGAAAATCAATAGAGGCAGCACAGATGAGGGAAATCAAAATAAATTCTGGCAGCCTAGATCAGGTTCTCTTTGATTCACTGAGTTTATTTCTGGATCTAGTTTCTGTTTCCTTATCCCCCCTTGGTATTCCAATGTATAATCTAACTGAAGTCAACCCAATGGGGAGCAAGAATTTTTTTTTGTATAAACTTTTCATACCCTGCTGGGGTTTAAGGTCTGAATATCTCTCTCTCTCCTGCCTGCATCACACTAGGGCAGTGATGGCTAGCCTTTTTGTCCTCGTGTGCCAAAATCGTGTGCGGGCATGCCCACACCCATAATGCGCATGCGCACATGTCCCCATGCTCCTTCTGCCCATGCACACAAACCCTCTGCATTCCCCCCATGCATGCATGCACACTCCATACCCCATTTTGTGCCTAGTAGGCGTCCGTGAAGTCTCCTGGGACCAAAATGGACCGCAGGGAGGGGCGCCGCTCCTCCCTATGGCCCATTTTGGGCCTAGCAGGCCTCCCTGAAGCCCCCTGAAACAAAAAAACAGGGCACGGGGGAGCGCTGCACCCTCTGAGCTCCTCCACCCCAAACGTACATGTGCGACCCTCCCTGCATATGCACACGCAACCACCGGGTCCGGGTCAGGGTCCGGGTCAGGGTCACGGTCATGGTCACAGTCATGCATGTGTGTGCATCTCCTGCATGCACATCAGAGACTCAAAAATCAGCTGGATGTCAGGAGGTGTGTGCGCATGTGCATGGAGCTGAGCTGGGCGACGGCTTGCGTGCCCGCAGAGAGGGCTCCATGTGCCACCTCTGGCATGCGTGCCATAGTTTCTCCATCACGGCACTAGGATCTCTGGAAGCTGCTAAAGACCAGATGCTCATTTGGCTAGAGATTCAATTGTTAACTGCTCTGTGAGAAAAAGTATATTTTTAAACCAGGCAGAGGGAGAACTCCTGGGCTGCTAGGTCAGAGGAACCTTGGAGACGAGACCGTGGCATCACAGTCTCTTTAGCAGCAAAGTCTAAGTTATTATGGCTGCAGGCTTTGAAATCTCCCATAAGCAAATGACAGCTGCATTAACCTTAGATCACAGAGCCCTTTGCGGGAAATACGCCTGAGACGTCGTTTTTATGTTCTATTACTTTTATAATGTAATGCAGTCCCTCAGGAGAAAAAATAGAAATTCTGAACTGTAAGTTGGGCTAAGAGATACTATCAGCTCAGAGGCACCCAATGAGCTTTTGTGACAGTACGGCCCTGGACATTGATCATCCTCCTTCCAGTCCATAAGTTATCCACCACACTGCAATGGTTTTCTGGCTTTCTTCATTATTAAATGACAAGCAAGAAATATACCCCTTGTATTAGCAGGCAGTTTGCAAAAAACAAACTGCAACATACATTTTTAGCAAGGGGACAAGGCATTCGGGAATGGGGTTTGGTTAATAGCAGAAGCACAGGCCAAGTGAGCTCAGAAGGTTGATTTAAAGAAAAAGAAGCAGCATAGAATATCCTAAAAAAATAAGGGTGAGAGGTGGGGAATGATTCATTGGCCAGAATTTGTAGACAAGTTCACCCCAAAGGCTTCGCTGTAGACAGCACTTGTTTCCCCAGAACACAAATGGTTCTCGAATAGAAAAGAATATCTGTAGCTCAAGGGTTAAATGGCCTGTTTATAAGTAGAAGTTTGTCCTGCCAGTTTTGGAAGGTATGTATTCATCCTTGTTGGTTTCTTTATTAGACTGTTTTCAGCTGGTTTGTTTTGTGTTGATCCCTATTTTACATGAGTGTTGGGTGCTGGGGATTGGGAATAGGATCTAGTCATTTTGTTGCCTTGCAGTGGTGGGATTCAAATAATGTAGCAACCGGTTCTCTGCCCTAATGACCAGCTGGGTAGACGTGGCTCGGTGGTCATGTCACTGGGTGGATGTGGCCAACTCAATGTCACTCACGTTGATGGGCGCTTCACCTTAGCTGTTACAATGTAATAAGGGTTAACCAGAGAGGCAGTTTCTGTAAGCAGGGCAATAAAGATGAGGCTAGAAACAACCCCAGAATGTTTCCTTCCCGCCTTCCTTACAGGATTAGCCCTGTAAAGTGGGGGAAAAACAAAAGGAGATTTCTTCCAACAACCGGTTCTCCCAACTGCTTAGAAAGTTAACAACCGGTTCTCCCGAATAGGTGCGGACTGGCTGAATCCCACCACTGTTCCCTTCCTAGTTTTAAAATCATGTCTCCACGCCAGGAAATATTGACTTAAAATTAAGGATTGGCTGGATGGAATCACAGAACAGAAGATAGCATTGAAACCAGAATTATGTTTACTGGTTATCACTGCCCTAGTGTGATGCAGGCAGGAGAGAGAGAGAGATTCAGACCTTAAACCCCAGCAGGGTATGAAAAGTTTATACAAAAAAAAAATTCTTGCTCCCCATTGGGTTGACTTCAGTTAGATTATACATTGGAATACCAAGGTGGCATAAGGAAACAGAAACTAGATCCAGAAATAAACTCAGTGAATCAAAGAGAACCTGATCTAGGTTGCTAGAATTTATTTTGATTTCCCTCATCTGTGTTGCCTCTATTGATTTTCAATGCAGGATTTTTCTAATAAATGTTGGGATAGTGAACAAAATCACCACATTTTACAAGTTGCCCATACCCACCCAGTCACATGGCTGGCAAGCCACTCCTACCCGGTCTCATGGCCAGCAAAGCACTCCCACAAAGCAGGCCACGCCTACAGAAGAGGTTCTAAAAAAAATTGAAACCCATCACTGGAAGAGATGCATTCAAATTTGCAAGATTCCGGATTACTGTGATCTTATAATAAAAGTTGTATTATCATTCATAACTCAAAGGGATGATAGATTCTACTCAAAGCCACCTATAGGCACCTGGATATAAAGTGTCTAGTAATGAATCCCAAAACTAGAATTTATAATGGTATATATCCAGAGGTGGGTTTCTGACAGTTCACCCTGGATTGGGGAAACTGGTAGTGGCAGTGGTGGGAGGCTCCGCCCACCCACCAGGACGCTTCTGCGCACACACACAGGTGAACTGGTAGTAAAATAAATTGAAACCCACCACTGGATATATCATGCAAGTATCTTAAGGAAGCATATAAACTGAGTGACTGAAAGTAATCTCCAATTTACTTTAATCAAGAAACTGATAGCACAGTGCTTGATAAGGCTGGAGATAATTTCATTCAGCATGCTTCCACTGAATGCTATGTTGCAATCTTTTTAAATGATTCCCCAGTCACCAAATGTAAGTCACACCTTGTAATTACCAGTATATGCATTTAAATCGCATAAAATATGTCACAGATGTAAATTACAGTATTAAAAAAAAACCTAGGGAGGAATTGGCCACGCGGGCCTTCAGTGCGACTCGGACTACCATTGTTGGGCTGCAAAAACTTGGATGAGTCCTTCAGGATTGGGCGGCATATAAATGTGTCTAATAATAAATAAATAAATAAATGACCACTAGAAAAAAAGCCAAATTTTTACAGAAAACTCTTTGCTGCTCTTTAGTGCTTGTCTGAAATGTTGAAATCCAAATCTTTTGGCCCTAATACACCAGGGGTGGGTTCCAGAAGGCACTACTGCCAGTTGGCTCATGTGCACACTGGGTGCCCATGTGCAGTGCACTAAAAAAATTTCTGTGCATGCGCACAGATGGCAGTGCCTGCAGTACCAAGACGGTGGTGCCTATGGCGCCACCCGGAGAACTGGTTGAGGGGGGGCGTGGCAGGCCTGGGTCGCTGCTGGTTCCAGAGACCCAGGCTACCAAACCACTACCGGTTCAGTTAAACCAGTCCGAACTGATAGGAACCCACCACTGTAATATATCCCACATTCCCATAGTGTGGAGCAGGGGTCTCCAACCTTGGCAATTTTAAGCCTGATGAACTTCAACTCCCAGCAAAGCAAGCTGGCTGGGGAATTCTGGGAATTGAAGTCCTCCAGGCTTAAAGTTGCCAAGGTTGGAGACCCCTGGTATAGAGTACATCTTTTTGCCCTTGGTGTCATCAGGCTGAGTACTTACATAGGACTCCTAGATTGCTATATTAATTGTTGCAAAAAACCAAGGTCCAAACACGGCTTTTGCCAAGCATAAAATGAAATTATGATGCATTCCCCCAAAGCATATGACATGATCCTTTCTCCCAAAGTAACGTTATGAAAGCAGCTTTCCATAAATTCAAAAAAGATCTACAACCTAGACTCACTGTTCTGCGCAAAGTTTGTGCTCTCGCAACACAATAACTGCAAGCAGCCTTTATTTGTGCTCATTTCTTCCCCCCCCCTTTAATTAATGGAAAGATTTATGCTTCACTTCTTTTAGAATCTTGAAATGGTTTTACAACAGTTGCCAACAAAAGATGAAAAATGGAATGAAAACAAAACCAAGTTACATTTCAATCAAACAACATATCCCTCCCCCCCCACCATCCCAATTTCTACAGGAAAGCGGAAAACCACAGGAGGCATTAGCTGCCATGGAAATAGACATTAAAAAGTACATTGAAATGCATTGGAACCTGGCCTATCGCAGGACCAGCTCAATTGTAAAAGCTGAATCCAAGACAAAGATTACTGCAGGAATCAATTACCACAGACTCAAGTGAATTGGCCCTGCCACCAGGGAAAGAATTTGGGAAAGGTTAAAAGTTTCATTAGGATTAAAGACTGTCATTTGCAGCCAAGATAATGTACAGCAGAGTTTTAAAATGCTTGCCAAATGTTTAGTATCCTGGTGTAGAAAGTTAGCACCCACCTCTCTCCTAGAAGAATGAAATATTTTGGGAAATATTTAAAACGGCAGAATATAATAAAAGAGAAATAGACATCTTAAGGGAGACAGAAACTCAGAGCTTCAGCTCCCTGCCCCCAGAGATAGTTGGTACCCATTGAGAAGGACTGGGCCCGTCATCTACAAAACAAAAAACCTTCAACTCCAGGGTGATGGGATTAAGACATGACCCTCCAGGACATGTCTTAATGTCCTGGATGATCTTTAATAGGATTATCTAGCAGCAGGGCTCACTGCATTACAAAATCACCTGAGGGACATTGCATCAGCCCACGGTTCAACCAAACTTGATTCAGACAAACATGATCTACATGGCCCTGTGAGAGTCTAACTACAGCCAATAGAATACATGCTCTTGCCACAGGAACAGGAAGCTCAAGGGCAAGACCCAAGGGAGGGTATAAATAACCTTCACTCTCCAGTCCATGTGGTCAGCTGCCCAGGATCTCAAACCCATGTGGTCCTATCCATCAATAAACCATCTTTCCAATCAGCCTCCATGTTTCCAGTGTCTTTCTCCCCACTTGGAACTGAACCAGATAGATATTTCTTCCAACACTGGCAATAGGGAAGAAATGGCTTTTGGGTTTTTTTTTCTGAAAAGTTTTTTATTTTTATTTTTGAACATACATATAATCCAAAGTAGACCATTACATCTTAATAAACATTTTTTTAAAATATTCAATGATATATCAATTCCTCTTGCCATCAAGCCCCATCAATTTTTGTTTGCTCTTCTGCTTTCCATACTACATATTATAGTCTATTTCATCTTCAACCCTTCTCCTCTCCCTCTCTCTTCCTCCCTACCTCCTTTCTTCCCTCTGCCATCTCTCTCTTCTCTACTTCCCCTTACCCCCTTCCTCTCCTCTCCCTCTTTCCACACCTTCCCTCTCTCCTTCCTCCCTTCTGCTTCCATCCCCTCTATCTCCTCTCTCTCTCTTTCCCACTCTTTTTCTCCCTTCCAGTCTCTATTTTGCATAGTATATTTCAGCATTTGCGAAAGCCCCATTCAGTGGCATTAATAATTATATTCCAAAAAACTTTTTTTCATATTACTAATGTTACATACTTTTTTCCTTTTAAAGGTATACATATATATGAGTTCCATTTGTTTCCCCCCACCCCAAAGAATTGCTTTTGTTAAAGGGGTGGGGGGGAGGCGGGAGAATGCAAAAGATGAAAATACGGGATATTATTTTGCTTTGTTTCTCAAGCTCTGGAGAAATCATATTTATCAACTTACCATATCTTGAGAGCTTCTCCAGAGACACACTCAAAAATTCAAATCATTCAATTCCTGGTGATTCTATGAGTGTATCCATGGGGATCCCTTTTTTTAAAACACACAGAAGACATTCTGTAGTATTTCTTTTTAAAATGTTTTTCAACTTAGATCCAAGGATTAATCAGACCCGATGAAACTTATTGTATAAGTCAACAGGTTCAACCAAATTTATCATCTGTTTGAGATCCGTGGGTTTATGAAACTATTAAATACAAGTTCCAAGGCCAAGAAAAGGTGGAGAGAATGCGCTTGGAGTGAGACTTTGGCCTGCAATGCTTAAAAACATAAATCAGAGAGATGTGATCAAAGGCCAAGGACACCAACACAAATAGAGAGGATTATCCTACAACTTGGAACTGGAATAGGGTGGCCTTTCCTTGGCTGCCAAATCATTATTATTATTTTTATCTGAAGGATATCACTAAGTATATGAGTTCTGTTGTTGGGCAGTAATATTGCATTTCATTAATTAAATACACTTTTAATTTCGTTTAAAAGCAACAGAGCCTAGATTTGAGACCTCCCAAAAGGATATCTGCACTAAAGTGGACTTTGCAATCTGCAGCCAGTTTTTGTGGTTTTGGGTTGAAGATGAATTTTAATAAATAAACTAATCCTGTTGAGATAGGATAAGTTGAGAATGGATGAAGGGAATTCAGATAGGGAAGTGATTGCCTTAATCAGGAACAGGGCTTCAATCACATGGTCCTTGTCAACGATCGACATGGTGTAGGCTGATCGACCAAGGCTGACAGACATCTGAGGACAGAAGAACAACCATAGCACAAGAGAAGAGAGCACTCCGCAAAGCCAGAGCTGCAAATGCTGCAACAATGGTGTCCACACATGTCTGCCCGACATGGGGCAGAACATTTCTTGCCCGTATAGGCCTTACCAGCCACCTACGGACACATGGCTGACAGCCCACAATCAGCCTACAATCATCGTGGACAGCCCACAAACTTGAACATTGGGCACTATCTAATAAAATGAAATTCAATGGTGAAAAGAGTAAAATTCTACATTTAGGCAAGAAAAATGAAATGCACAGATACAGTATAGGTGGCACCTTCCTCAATAGTAGTAACTGTCAGAAGGATCTTGGAGTCCTAGTGGACAACCATTTAAATATGAGCCAGCTGTGTGCAGCAGCTGCCAAAAAAGCCAACACAGTTCTAGACTGCATAAACAAAGGGATAGCATCAAGATCACGTGAAGTGTTCTTATAATGCCTTGGTAAGGCCACACTTGGAATACTGCATTCAGTTTTGGTCGCCACAATGTAAAAAAGATATGGAGACTCTAGAAAGAGTGCAGAGAAGAGCAACCAAGAGGATTAGGGGACTGGAGGCTAAAACATATGAAGAACGGTTGCAGGAACTGGGTATGTCTAGTTTAATGAAAAGAAGGACTAAGGGAGACATGATAGCAGTGTTCCAATATCTCAGGGGTTGCCACAAAGAAGAGGGAGTCAAACTATTCTCCAAGGTACCTGAGGGTAGAACAAGAAGCAATGGGTGGAAACTAATCAAGGAGAGAAGCAACTTAGAACTGAGGAGAAATTTCCTGACAGTTAGAATAATTAATCAGTGGAACAACTTGCCTCCAGAAGTTGTGAATGCCCCAACACTGGAAGTCTTTAAGAAGATGTTGGATAGCCATTTGTCTGGAATGGTATAGGGTTTCCTTCCTAGGAGGGGGTTGGACTAGAAGACCTCCAAGGTCCCTTCCAACTCTGTTATTGTATTGTATTGTATTGTATTGTATTGTATTGTATTGTATTGTATTGTATTGTATTGTTAGATGTCAAGGTCCTCTTTGAACACGATGCACGAACATCAGCAGCAGCTTTGGGAAACTGCCTAAAACTTTAGGTTAAAAAGAACTCCAAAGGGAACCGATTCATGACAGTATCAACAAAAGTAATTATTTGCAAACACACAGAAAGGATTATGCAAAACCTCTTTCTAAGGATTGTAGTTAGCAAATCGCACACAGAGATCCTCCTTCTTATTCCATTTTTTCCTGTTTTCATCCTACATTCAATAGCTACTGAACAGGCTTGGTCCTCATTGCTGTGTTTTGAGAATATTTGGCAAGTGGGTGCAAAAGTGCCTTTCTCTTTCTCTGTGGTCTCACTTGGGTGCCAATCCTATTGGCATTCATCTCCTGAATTGGTTGTTAGAAGGAAAACTGAGGTTTCCGTGGACTTTTCAAAAGGACTTAGATCTAAAGGAGCCATGTGCTCAGAGTCCTTTGGAAGGATGCTTTGATAAACTTTCTAGAGATAAGGAAATGGAATGTAAGAAGCTCTCTTCTTTTGCTTTGATAAACCTTATAGAAACCAGGAAGTGGAATGTAAGAAGTTCTCTTCTCTTAGAAGCAGCCGTGGTGAATTTTCAGGTGTTATATCTTGCTGCTGAGTAGTTTTTAATGAAGAACAGACAAGCCTGACAGCTCATTAAATACACAGGTTTCTTCTTTTTGCCAAGTTTGAATTATTCACAGGTATACAGACTTTATACTTTGGGGCTCTCATGAAAAACTAAAACAAAAATTTAGTCCCTTCCAACAAACCTCCACAGGTCCACCATTAAAATACAGGTTACATCACTTAAAATTAAGTAACCTATCTGAGGACAAAAGCATCCATCTCACCAATGTTCCTGGAACCAACACAAGCCTAGATCAGGAACACATTGTCTAATTTATTTTCCTTATGCCTAGATCAGGGGTGTCACAGGACGTATCGGGACTTTTTTCCCCTTCGCTAAACCAGGCATGGGTGTGGCCAGCCAGCACGTACTCCATTGGACTGACTGGCTTGTCAGTTGAACCTGACATCATGGGTTCAGAGAGGTCAAAGTCCAAACTCACCCAGCCAACTTTCATGGCTAAGGGAGCCTAGAATTCACAATCTCCTGGTTTCTTAGCTTGGTGCCTTAACCGCTAGATTCTCCCACTACCTGAAAAAAAATTGATTCTTCTCCTCATCAGCTTATATCAGAAAATGGAAAGAAAGAAAAAATAGAGACCATTGTTTGCCATTCAAAATATGGGACACTGGACACAACAAAATATCTCTAGGGGATAATTTCACTGGATCAATGCATATGCTGTGAACCAAGCTCTAGATAGGAACTAACCAAACCAAGCACTTCAGCTATGTTCCCTAGAATAGCTCACAATATGTGCTGCAAGCAAATCCACCCATTTCCTTGATTTGCACGACAGCATATACCCCTGAGGGCGAACCTGTGTCATGCAGAGCCCTCTCTAGTCTTCGCCTCAGTGCAGCTCCACTGCATATGTGTATGTGCCTCCCTCTAGGCAGTTAGTCTTCTAGTCTCTGCTGCACATACATAGAGGATGGGATGCATGCAGGGAGATGTGCATGTTCATGCGTGGGGGCAGGGTGCATGTGCAAGGGCAACTTGCATTGCATTGGGGGGTTTGCACATGTGCGCACACCTCTCCATGCCCTGTTTTGGGCCTGGAAGGCCTCCAGCACTAACCTGGAAGCCAAAACAGAATGCGTGTGTGTGTGTGTGCCCCACTCGGGCCCCATTTTGGGGCTGGAAAGCCTCCTGCACCCACCTGGAAGCCAAAACGGGGTACGTGGGGATGCATATGCATGCGTGGGGGGCATGCACAGGGGCATGTGCAGGGGCACTCGTATTTCATTTTGGGGTTTCGTGTGCACATGCTATGAGCACTCAGCACCAAAAAGGTTAGCCATCTCTGGTATATACTGAACCATAAACCAAAGAAGTAAGCAGATACAAACTGTGAATTCAGCCATAAAGAGAGAAGCTCCTTAGCTAAAGAGTCCTGATTCTGGCTTATGGACATGTTTGAACAAGCAGTGGACAACAGATCGGGGATGATGGGGAAGACCACTGCTATGGACTTATAACTGCATCAGTGGTGGGTTTCAGGCGGTACGCTCTGGTACGGGCGTACTGGTGCTTACTGGGAGCACCAGGTACCGTTCTGGTACAGTGCTCCAGCAGGCCCACCCGCCCGCCCGAGCTCCTTACCTGTATTGAGCTCTTTGGCTCTTCCATGCATGCGCACGGAGCATATGGTGCCTGCGCAATGCTCCGTCAAGCAGCTGGAGCATCACGGAGGTAAGGCGCATGCGCATGCGTGCTCATGCATGTGGGGTACGCCAGGCCCCATTGCACCATACCATTTGCAATGGGATCCGGAACCCACCCCTGAACTGCCTCTAGAGAAAGGTACATTGGAGAGTTTGCAGGGTTTTTATAGACCCAGAGCTGGGAAATGCTGAGCTTTAAGACATTGATTTAAATTAGCTAGGACAACCTTTAAAGATAATTAAAGGACATGGTATATTGAATTTGCATAGTTCTTTGTGAACTACGGAATCCAGATAGAACAAAGCATGCTGCTTTAAATACGTGGCTCGGAATAGGAACTGGTTGTGCTTGAGGACACTTCTATTGGCTTTGAATATAAATGTATTCTTGCTTAAAAGGCAACATTTATTTTATGTGTGAAAGGCTTTTTCTTCCCCAGAATAGACAGTTCCCCCTAATTTTATCACTACTTCCGAGGATGGGGTGTGAGGAGTAGTCAATGACTGTAAAGCTAATGGATAGATTATTTCTGCCTTTGGCTACTTCTTGCTGATGTCTTCAAAAATTAGAATGCTCTTTTCATCATTCTGGCAGGCTCCTCAGTTTAAAGAGATGTAAACACTTTAAAATTGACCAGGCAGCACATCGGTTCTTTTTTCTCCTCCAATGATTTTCCTGCAGTTTGTTGTCGTCTGTCAATCACTCTTTGGTGGGGACGATGCATTAAATGTAGGACAAGGATAGCTAAATGATAGCTTTTTACTTGTGTGCACCCAATCTGGGCTGCACACATTTGAACAACTGGTACCCCAGCCTCAGCATTTCCCTCCAATTCAGTTGTTATCCAAGTCTACTGTATACATACAGTATAGCTAGTGGCTCTTGTGTGCAGACCACTTTTGTGAGTTTGGAAGAAGTTATATACATATATTGAAATCAAACTCAAACAAAAAATTGAAAGGTATTAGTCAATTGCACAGCATTTCTTGTAGTGGTGGGTTCTGGTTCCCGTTGCAACTGGTACGGTGGAATGAGGCCGGGCGTCCACCACATGCATACACACAGCGTGTGCATGCGTACTTACCGCCTGCGATGCTCTGCGACACTGCTCAGCGGAGCGTCACACAGGCGTCATACGCTCCATGCACGTAAGCCCCGATCGGCTCAAATGCAGGTAAGGAGAGTGGGTGGGAGAATGGGCTCTCCAGAGCACTGTACTGGAACAGTATCTGGTGTTCCCAGCAGGCACTGGTACGCCCATAGCGGGGTGTACCGGTCGTATCCCACCACTGATTTTTTGATATCCGAAATTAGCAAACATGAAGGGATCGTTGAGTCATAAAACTAAAAGCAAGAATTAGTGGCAGAAAGCAGTCAATTAAGTGAAGTAAGTAGAAAAAAATCCCCATTCCCTCCCCACTCCAGGGGAAGGATACTGCAAAATCTCCATTCCCACCCCAATCTGGGGCCAGCCAGAGGTGGCATTAAATGGTTCTCCAAACTACTCAAAACTAGCAGTCTTTTTTTATACTGCCTTCAATTTTTCCAAGGACCAGGATCTACTTGAATATCTCTTGCCTTCGGTATCCGGTAGCAGAAATTTTGAATAGTCTGGAGAACTGGTAAATACCACCTCTGACTGGCCCTGCCCCCATCTATTCTCTGCCTCCCAAGTTCCATCTGAATAGGAGGGAATGGGGATTTTGCAGTAACCTTTCCCTGGAGTGGGCTGGGAATGAAGATTTTACAGTCTCCTTCCCCTGCCACCCCCACCAAGCCATGCCATGCCAATCAAGCCACGCCCACAGAACCAGTAGTAAAAAAAAAAATTTGAATCCCACCACTGTAGCAGATGCCATTATTTCATGGTTACATGCACCATCCTGAATACTTAAGTTTAGGAAGATAAACTCTGTAACTACTTCATCTTCTTTTCTGCTTATTTGCATTGGGTTGGCTTTTCCTGTTAATTGATTGATTGATTGATTACATTGATCATCAGATCAGTTTTTTGTCTTCTTTTAACCCTCAAAAAGAGATTCCTTAGATCTTCTTCATTTCCAGTCACCAAAGTGACAGTATACTATATCTGAGGTTATTAAAATCCCCCAGCATTTTTGTCTTCCATTTATATTACTTCTAGTTCCCCATTTCTCAAAATGTATTGCACATATAAATTAAATAAGCATGGTAATGGTGTACAACTTTTTATTTCCTGAATTTGAATCATTTTGTTACTCTATATTCCATATGAATTGTTGCTTGTAAAACATCATACAAGTTCTTCAGTAGACAGATAAGATGATGGTCCAGTATACCCATATATTTAAAACCACTATTGTCTGCTCAGAGACCTATGTATAGTCAATAAAGCATAAATATATGACTTTTTGGACTTCTTCTCTTTTTTCACTGTGGGCCGACTCACCACGAAAAAGTCACCACTGGACAACTCGCCGTGATCACCAAAATGATCATCAAATACTTTATATTAATGGGAAAAAGCATCTTCTGCCCTTCCATGTAGTTAGAATAGATGAATCTAGGTCTTCTTGATTCAAGGAGGGCAAAATGAAAGAAATTGGAGCTCAGAGATTTTCCCCACTAATATACAAAATTAATTGGGCTTATTTAAGCTTTATGGCCTGACATTATGAAAAATATTTTTAAATGCATGTGCATGTGTACAATCTTTAAGATTTATTTTTTAAAGGTCAGTTTAGGATTGATTCCTGTAATACGTTTTTGCACTAAGGTAACAAAAACAAATCCTGCACCACATTTATCAGAGACTATTAACCCCGTGCATATGCATATTAATTCTTATTTTCAATTCCTTATTTTTTTATATTTATTTAACAGCTGGGCTGTTACATAATGTTAATATGCCTGTGAAATCACTGAAACTAAATGTGGGAAGATCCAGGACAAATAAAAAGTACTTTACAGAAGGTGTAAACTTGAAGGATTTGCTGCCATCTGAAGTGGTGATGATGGCTATCAGAAGAATTCATGGTAAATATTACTATCAATGCTGACTACTTTTCATGGCTGATTACTAACTTCTGAGCTGCCTCAAGCAAAGATACCAGACACAATTAATATCAATTAATTTCAATGATCATTGGAAACCTAACCTATGACTATCACTAAGTGTTGTATCTTATGATTCTTGATGAATGTATTCTATTTTATTTTTCTTTATGTACACTGAGAGCATATGCACCAAAGACAAATCCCTTGTGTGTCCAATCACACTTGGCCAGTAAAAAATTCTATTCTATTCTATTCTAAAGTTGACATATTCAACTAAACAGCTAGTACCCCAAGTCTCTTCTTACATGACTGTGTATTCTCATGCAGTAAAGTTTATCTTTTCTAGAATTCTGAAATCTAGCAAGCATGCTGAGAGCCAGCAAAGACTTAATGAAAAGGATATCTTTAAAAACAAGATGTAATGGCTTGGGGAACAAGAGGATGAACTACAATAAAGGCAACGATTGGAAAAAAGAAATCTGAATCCAAAGCAGAAATGTAAATTGAGAAAATATTTCAGTCTTGGCCCTTTCAAGTTCCCTTGTTGATAGGGGGAAGAGAGAGATGCTTTCAGACATGCAAGATTCTGTGACTGTAACCTATTATAAAATTAGTTTTAGCAATCATAACTTTGGTTTCCTTCTTTAGCCTACCTCAAAGAGCTGATACAAGATTAGCCCAAAGTTTTCTGATCAATATCATAATATTCTCTGTAGTGCTATGTAAATTATGAGCGGACAAGCTTGGCATGCTCCAAGTTCCTTTAATCAAAAAGCATCTTCAATCAGGATCCAGGAAGTGCATGTTCTCCATCATGGCATCTGCCCCTGGAATGACCTTCATCCTGAGATCCATGAGACTTCCATGGCACTTCCATTTCATTCAGGAGGGTCTTAAAAACCCAACTCTTCTCCCAGGCCTTGAGCTTCAATAGATGGGAGTCCCTTACTGGGTATTAGGAATATACTTCTGTGTGCTTTGCCAGATTCATCATCTTGTTTTTCCACTTCTTTTATAGAGTAGCTCTTGTTTGATATATTTTTGTTCTTGTTGTATTGGTTTTATTCTGTTTATTGTATTGTGAATTGCCCAAGGTTGTTCTGGAGTTCGACACAGTACCAAATCAACTCAATAAATAAATAAAATAATCCCTGTCTGATCTACGTTCAAGTATTATTTTTCAGCAACCATTAGTGGCTCAGCGGTTAAAGACGCTGAGCTTGTCAGCTGACAGTCCGGGTTCAAGACCTGAGCGTTGCTCAATGGGATGAGCTGCCATTCCTTGTTCCAGCTCCTGCCCACTTAGTAGTTTGAAAGCATGCAAATGCTAGTAGATCAATAGGTACCACTACAGTGGGAAGATGATGCAATTCTGTGAACCTTTGGTGTATTGCCATGCTGGCCACATGGCCATGGAAAATATCTTTGGACAATGTTAGCTCCCTTGGCCAAAAAAACCAAGTCTTAGAGTTGGACATGACTGAACAAGGAAATTTTTACCTTATCTTTACTGGAACCAAACTTTTTTATTATTGCTACTCTTAAGATACACTCCAAAAGAATGTTGATCTGCCACAAGATGACCTCATATTTACATTCTACATCTGATTGGGTAGCAGGGGAAATAAGAATAGGGCTATTATGTCCAAGTTGCAAAATCCAAGGAATCACAAAATAGCATTTATTAGACACCTGGATTTTTGCAATCCTACAATGTATCACGCACAAAGAAAGATACAAGGGGTAGATTGTTATTTTTTTCTCAACTAGAAGATTGTTGGCTCCCACTTTTATTAGCTTTCTTTTCTTTCTGTTGTGTGTTCTTGGCACAGTGTGACAGATTGTAGCTTGATTCAGCAAGATAGCAGCTATTTGGATCATCACATCTAATATGCTTGTTACGCCAAGTTACATCAAGTTACGCCAAGCCAGAGATAAGATCATGATCTCCCTTCAGTCAACAAGATATCAAGCTAAGATGCGGAAAAGTGACTCCCAGTTGAAAACTATGGTGAGCTAGATGTAACTTGCAATGGGGTAGTGTTGTGACAGAGATAGGTGTGGGTTTAAGATCCTACCTGCCCAATCTTCTTCGGATTAAAGAGAGATCATTGAAATAGCTCACGTGACTCCTTATAGCCACTCTTCACTAGTAAACCACACAGGAATCGCTGTTAGCGATTTGCTTCTGGGTTGAGCAGCTAGGAGTTGAGGGAGTAATCATCTTTGCTCACAGTTGTTAACAAAGCCTTTTTAAAGGAAATTAAGCTTGACTCAACCTCAATTCTTAATTACTTGGGATTTGCAGCAACCCCCCCCTCCCGCCTTCCCGGTTGCTTTGGAGGGATTAAGACCTTTCTAAATGAGGGCTCACCGAGAAAAGGGCGAATGACAAAAGCGCAACCGACTAAACCGCGGTGACAAAACCGCGAGTTCTAAAGCGTGCTGATGAATGAGCGCTGAAGCGCGGCGACAACAGCGTGGCGACAGAAGCGCGCTGTAACCCTAACCCTAACCCTAACTCTTACCCTAAACCTAAACCTAACCCTAAACCTAACCCTTACCTTAAAGTAAATCGTGCTTCTGTCGGGGCGCTGTTGTCGCCGCGTTGATGATGTCGCATTGATGACGTCACGGTTTTAGCGCCATGGTTTTGTCGGCACGCTTTTGTCATGCGCGCATTTGTCGGGTCACGCTAAATGACAGGTTATACTGTGTTTGGTAGGTGGGTTACCTTCTCCTGAGAGAAAGATTTTTTAAATACAAATGTTTTTGAAAATGTAACTTTCTGGATTAAACAGCAAAGGGTACTTAGAAAATGATTTTTAGAAAGTTTAATAATAGTACATTATAGGCTCAGATGGATTTGGAATTATAATTTTAATTTTACTTGAAGAATTCCTCTCATAAGAAAGTGGCATTGTTTACTCTTTTACTAGCCATAAGAAGATAATGAGACTATAAAAGTTAGACCCTAGAGGAGTGGTTCTCAACCTGTGGGTCGGGACCCCTTTGGGGGTTGAATGACCCTTTCACAGGGGTCACCTAAGACTATTGGGAAACACATATTTTCAAAAAAAAATACAGAAAACATAAAATAATTTTATGGTTGGGGGTCAGCACAACCTGAGGAACTGTATTAAAGGGTCGTGACATTAGGAAGGTTGAGACCCACTGCCCTAGAGGGAGCTAAAGGAAGTGTTGGGAGAAATATCCATCTGGTTCAGTTCCAAGCCAGGGAGAAAGACACTGGAAACATGGAGACTGATTGGAAAGATAGTTTAATGGTGAAGCAGAACCACCAAGCACATGGGTTCTGGGCAGCTGACCACTTGGAGTTGAGAGTGATGGGTATTTATACCTTCTCTTGGGCTTTGAACTTGAGTTTCCTGTTCCTGTGCAAGAGCATGTATTCTATTGGCTGTTGTAGGGGTCGTAGCTGGCTCTGTAGGTTGTCCCGGGTTTGGTTGAAATTTGGAGGATGTGGTGCAAGTGAGATAATGCAATGAAGGAGCTTGTGTTCTGAAAGAGTATTGGGTAATTTCTATTATGGCTGAGGGCTAATCCTACCTTTGTTCAGACCTTGCTGCAGGGAATTTGCTTATGAATAGTGCTAACTATCTCTTTATCTCTTAAGTGCTGACATGTGCTGAGGGCTATTAAGAAAGGTGGAAGATATTAAGAGTGATTCTGCTGCCTGCCTGCAAAAAGAAACATGTTTCTAGGGAAATATAATATTCTGCCTTTTTAATATTTCTCAAAATATTTCATTCTTCCAGGAGAGGAGTGGGTGCTAACTTTCTTCTAAGGAAAGGGAGGGAAGGAGGGAGGGAGGAAGGAAGGGAGGGAGGGAGGGAGGAAGGAAGGAAGGAAGGAAGGAAAGAAAGAAAGAAAGAAAGAAAGAAAGAAAGAAAGAAAGAAAGAAAGAAAGAAAGAAAGAAAGAAAGAAACTATAAGCTGTTTGATGGAAAACTATGAATGAAAAATTATGTGAATTTATGAGAAATGGTCTTTGAGACTCAGAAATTATGGATAGATACAAGGATCTACCAAGGTTAAGGATACAATGGAAGAAGAGCAAGATAACCTGGATAAGGTTGAAGTTAATCAGGATATGATATTGGTGTGGAAAAGAATGAGAAGGGTGCAGAAGAAGATCTATTGGACTTTCAAAGGAAACTTCAATGCTGAAAGGAGTTATATTAGACCAGGAAAAAAGAGATGGAATTTCTTTTTACTGGATATACAAAAGAGATCTGTTAAAGCTTTGAAGGGCTTTCTAAGAAGTGACAAAAAAGGAGAACTTTATCTTACTAGATTTACACAACCGACTTTCTAAAGTTCTGAAAGATCTTTTGGAATAGGATAAAACAGATGATAAAAGAATCAAGCTGTGAGACTCTATTTGAATGGGCTGAGAATTAAGATTGGTTAAAAAAACAGATAGGAAAAGAATATTGGCTTCTTCAATCAAGGTTAAGTTTGATCATTTAGTTGTCTGACAAATCTTACTGAACTTGTTGCTTTGCTGATGTTGATGTTGATGACAAGGATTTTGGCTTTTGTTTTTAGTGAAGAAGTGGATGTAGCTGTACCAAAGAAAGCCAGAAGTCAAACATACACACACTTTCTTTGTCACTTTTTAACTTTTTTAAAACTTTTTAATTATTTTTAAAAATTTAATAAAGTCAGTTTTTAAAAAGAGAGGATACAGGGAGTGAGAGGAGTATATATTGTAATTTAAGAGATGAACAATTTATTAAAATTGTGTGTGCCAGAAGGTTGGCAGTTCAAGACCCAAGTACCATGTGACAGGGTGACCTCCCATTACTTTCCCCAGCTCCTGCCCACTTAGCAGTTCAAAAGCATGCAAATGCAAGTAGATAAATAGGTACTACTTCGGTGGGAAAGAAACAGCATTCTGTGCACCTTTGGCATCTTCGGATAATGCTGGCTCCCTTGGATGGAAAATGGAGATAAACACTGCATACTCAGATATCACTGGACAGGGGGAAACCTTTTACTTCTGGTTTGTATTATTTTTATCATAATCTCTAATAACATTATATTTTGGGGGGGGGCGAGAGCTGGGCTGTGGAAGAGTGAACTCACTAACTGAATGAACAAGTGTGAACTGTGGTGGCGCAGTGGTTAGAATGCAGTACTGCAGGCTAATTTTGATGACTGCCACTGCCAACAGTTTGAATCTCACCGGCTCAAGGGTGACTCAGCCTTCCATCCTTCTGAGATCAGTAAAATGAGGACCCAGATTGTCAGGGGCAATATGCTGACTCTGTAGAGAGGGCTGTAGAGAAGCACTGTAAAGCAGTATATAAGTTTAAGGGTTATTTCTATTGCTACCTTTTTTCTTCTGGGAAAAGTGCTAAGAATGCTATTGGAAAGAAGGTTTAAAACAGTTCTGGTCCTTTCCAAGCAAAGAATGAACAATCATCTGTCCAGGGTGGTATAAGCATACCTACCTTGGGTAGGAGGTTGGACTAGAAGACCTTCAAGGTCCCTTCCAGCCCTATGATTCTGCTAATCTTGATAACATTTTTACAGAACTGAAAGCAATAAACCTTCACTACCAGCTGTGGCGAGGGAAATTGTCTTCTTTGACATTGTAGGCATTTTGAATGCACCTGGTTGGCCACTGTGTGACACAGAAGGTTAGGCCTTTGGCCTAATCCAGCAATTTATTTTCACAAGGTTTGTAACTCTGTATTATCTGCCAATTCAGCCATTTCTTCCTATTGGCTAGAACCTAAAGCTTTATTGTTTCATCAAGAAAGAATCTGAACCATTCTAAGATCTTTGCAGTAGAGATGAGTAGGACCGTCTTAAATGTTGCTTTAAAGCAAGTGGGGGATGGGGGATGCAACAGCACTTCAGCAGAATTATACAAACATTTCTGGCTGAGACCAAATTATCCCTACCATTAAATTAGGAACAGCGCTGCTATTTTTGAAAGGTAATGCAACCACCTTGAAATCTGAGCGCCTTTTGATTGCTATTGCACACAATAATCATAAGAGATCGAAATGTCAAGCTGAGATGGAACTTCAAAACTGATAGCTGCTTTGGAGTTAAATTTAATGTACTCATTTGCAAGCATTCCGAATCAGTTTAAAATTATACTCATCATGTACAGTACATCAGAGGTGTTGTTTTTTATTTTTCAACTCTGTCAAAAGTTATGTATAGCTTTTAAAAACAAACAAACAGAAGAAAACCATGAAAATGTGGTTGGGTTGCTGGACCTCTTCTTGCCACGCCGACACGATGTGGGATTGAAATAAAATGTGTTCAGTGAATTCTCTCCATATTTCATCAGCAAACCAAATGGAAGGGCCCATGTAATATGTCAGTGATGGCTTCAATCCCAAGAATTTCAGTTCTGTGCAAAGTTGATATCATGGTTCAGTGCAGGCATCATTTCTCAATTCAACCTGTTGCCAAATTTCACTGTTATCAACCTTGAGCGTGTCAACATGTGTCCAGAAAACACATTATTTTTGTACATGATGGAGTTTTTCAGTGCAATCCAGTTATTTTTGTAATGTACTGTGAAAAAACCAAACCTACATTTTATGTAACCAGCAAGTCTGTTTTGAGAAATAATCAGTTGGAGCTTTCACTAGAGCTCTCCATACAAATACTTTAAATCGAGGATTAGCAAACTTTTGGTCTTTAGGAATTATCTTTTATGATTTGGGGAGGTGGCAAGGAAGGGAAATAATGCAAAATAGAAGAGGTACACATATAGGCAAAATTAGAATTTTCTCTCCCTCCCTCTTTGGGTTGGAGGAAATTGGGAGAATCTTTGGATTTATTTTTTTTAAAGCAATTAAATTTATTTTAAGTCTTAACAGTTCATTTTTCATTTCATATTAGAGCACTTTCTGGCAGCTGTGAAAACCGAGGTTAGGGCTATGTGCCTTTATGTTCTAAGCTCTAATTGACAAAGATAAATTCTAGAGAACATGAAACAGTCTTGCTGGATCTAGTGACCTCTTTCAAAGCAATAATTGGTCACTTGCTGCTGAGATGGCTAAAGCAGCCTGTCTTGCATTGATTTTAACAATAAATATTATTAAATAATATTGTATACCATTTTTCAGTATGCATGTGCAAGAACAAGATAACACATATAAATAAAATATAGAAATGTAGGGCTCCCCTTCATCATCTTAGATCAGTGATGGCTAACCTTTTCCGGACCAAGTGCCCACAGCGTGCACCTGTGCACGCGCCCAAACCCGCAAAATGCAATGAACACATGGGCCCCATGCATGCGCCCCCTGCACATGCAGGTGTGGCTCGTACACACCCCGTCCCTGCATGCCCCCCATGCCCCCACCCCCCACGTGTGCACATGTGCCCCCCCCGCACGCACATACCGTGTGCACAACAGAGACCCGAAGACCAGCTGGCTGGTGGAGGCGCATTCGCATGCGTGGCAGAGCTGAACTGGGGTGATGGCTCGTATCCTCACAGAGAGGGCACTGCGTGCCACCTCTGGCATACGTGCCATAGTTCACCATCACGGTCTTAGATGATGGAGTATCTGGATGATGGCCTCCCTCGATATAGGTCTTGAACTGTACAAAAATATGGGTCTTGAGCTATGCAAAGCTTAAAGAAGTAAATATTTCAACTTTTAACTGTGCAAATGGAAGTCTGTGATGTTTTTTCAATAAATTGGATTTGTTCCAGAATGTCAACTGAGATTTCGAATGCAAAGGTGATTCCATATATGAGCAACACAAATTTAGGAATACTGTACTTCTGAACATCTTTGAATGCCAGACAGAGCTGGGGATCACACAACGTTTAGAATTTCCTATACCCAAATAATTCTTTTTATTTCAATTTGTCTGTGCAAGTGGGAAACAAAAATTTTTGGGCAATAAGTGCAAATATTCAGTTCTTGTAATGTGATTTTATTCTTGTTCCTAGAGTAAAAGGTTCCAGGGTAAAAACATTTATCTGAGATAACCCCCCCCCCCCCGACTGGACACAGCATTTAAATATCTTTTCTTCGGATTTTCAACAGAATTTTCTCCCTTCTGTGACATTCAATATATCAGGTGCAAGAAACCAAGAGCCAGAATAGAGTTCAAAAAGCTCTGCAAATTTATTCTATGCAACCTATACACAAGAATCTGATCTAGTAATAGTCAAGGCAAATTGGTACTAGATAATAGTCAACTTACTTCAAGGCGAGTTGGACCTAGGTCTCTTTTGGGGGCGTAGGGACTCCAGACCGATGATGCATTTGACCCCACCCTCTGGTTCAACCTAAGTCAATCTCCTACAAAGTATTATCAATTTGTGGCAATTTTGAGGTGGGTTTGCTCTGCATCTATCTTTCCAAAGTGTTACCAATTCTCCTCAGCTTAGTGTCATCCACAATTTTGATGAGTGCACCAGTGGTGGTATTCACCTACCTTCCCTACAGGTTCGCAAAGGTGAGCACACGTGCCACCTCCGCGCATGCGCACAGCCTTTGGCGCGTGTACTTTTGGCCTAAATGGGATGCCGGAAGATTGGAGAGGGTGGGTGGGGCTACAAAAGATTTCTGCTACCGATTTGGGCGAACCAATCCGCACCAGTAGAATGTACCTCTGGAGTGCATCTTCAATCCCCTCATGTACGTACGTCATTTCTGAAAATGATGAAGAGCACTGGGTCCAAGACATAATCTGGTGATACCCCACTGCCTCTTTCCCTCCATATAGATGTCATTCCATTGAGGACTATATACTGAGTGTGGTTGGTCAGACAAACACAAATCCATCCGATGATGATACTGCTATATGTGACTGAAGGCCCTAAGAATTTCAGCCCTTGTCCCATATTTCACCCCTGAAAAGCTAATGCATTCATATTTCAGGGTATTTTGGCTTTCTAGAGTACCCTGCTTTGCCATCCTGGATGCCATGCTTTAAGATGGATCTATATATAAATTCATAAATTCGCAACAGCAATATAAATACGCTGGTTTTGTTTTTTTGTAGACATGTCATTAAACATTTTTTAAAAGAAGATCAAAGCTATCAAAACTAATCTAAAGGAAAGGAAGAAAGACAAAGACAAAAGAAAGAGAAAAGTACAAAAAGAAAAGAAAAAGAAATACAAAGGAAAAATAAAGCAACTGCTGGAATTCTTTGCAGCAAATAGTGCGATTACAAAATTATCTCTCACTCCATGATTACAAAAGAAAAGCTCTTTGTAATTATCTAATTGTTTTTCACTTAATCATCAAAAGCAAACATCATTTCTTTCGGTTTCATGCAAAAATAAAATTGTGTAAGGTGTTTCCAGTCAGCAGTAAATGCAAAAAAATGGCATTTTCTCTAATCAAGGAAGTCTATTTAGCCATCTCTGCAACTTTCATCATCTTCACCAACTGAATGACCCTTTATTATGGGTAATTTGAAACTTTCCACATTTGAGCATCTAAGAATCTTGCAGTTATCATATATAAAAACAAAAGAATTTGGTTTGAATGGATATGTTTAGCATGGGATGAATCACATGACAGAAATCTCTTCAAAACATTTGATGAAGAAGAGGAAAAAATATTTTCTTGGCTGCCTTGCAAAGTATGAGTGGTTCAATGGCTTTGAATGACAGGGAGATCCAATTTAATTGAACATTCGGCTAATCTTACCAACAGCATTGGGACTAATTATTTAGAGGCATTATCTGCTTTCCTTGCTCTTAGTCTCTACTCGGATAATGAAAAATCAACTTTTGTGGATTCTCTAAGCTCTGCATTTTCTCTGTTGACCAGGGGGTTAGTCAAGACAGCCTACAAAGAGTCCTCCAACTCTGCATTTCTATGGTTTGTGATCTCATTTCAGAATGCCAAAATTCCCGGGAGCACAACTTGAAATGACTGATACTGGAAATAACCATGTTACAATAAGGCAGATATAAGATGTGGACAAGCTGATTGCAATCCTATTTCTTTTTTTAAAAAAAATGGGTTTATAATGGGGGATGTAAATCCTGACTCACACGCCAATTCCTAGTGAATTTCATACGTGCCTCTTGATTTTTATTATCTCTCTCCCACAACTAAGGTAGAAAATCCATGGATTTGCTTCTAACGGTTCAATGCCAATCTTTCCCAAGCCTTGACTTCAAATTTCCAAAACTGGCTTCTTTTAATAGGTAGGTAGGTAGCAGTGGTGGGATTAAAAAAAAATTACTACCATTTCTGTGGGCGTGGCATAGCTTGGTGGGAATGGATTGGAGGATATGGCAGGGGAAGGATACTGTAAAATCTCCATTCCCTCCCCACTCCAGGGGGAGGTTATTGCAAAAATCCCCATTTCTTCCCGATTAGCTGGGAGTCGGGAGGCAGAGAATAGATGGAAGCGGGGCCATCAGAGATAGTATTTACCAGTTCTCCAGACTACTCAAAATTTCCACTACCAATTATCCAGAACTAGTCAGAACCTGCTGAATACCACCTCAAGTAGGTAGCTAGACAGGTAGACAGGTAGATAGATAGGTAGGTAGGTAGGTAGGTAGGTAGGAAGGAAGGAAGGAAGGAAGGAAGGAAGGAAGGAAGGAAGGAAGGAAATGTATACTGACCAAATATGTAATAATCCCTCTTATGTAATGTTTAATACAAAATGTATTTAAATAAATAAAATAAATTGAATACCAAGCAAAAGGTTTGCAACTTCCTATCCACATGGCATAGATATTTATTTTAAAAACACGTGTGGCCTTCTTTTATGAGATTTCTTACTTTTTGGTATACAGGTAGTCCTTCACAATTATTCAGGAACTATTTGAAATTATGATGGTATTAAAACAAATGGTACATACGACCTCAAATTTAGGACCATTGCAAATGTTGAGTGGGCCCCATAATGTAATAATCTAATTTAAAAAAATGTTGGTAACCCATTCACATTTACAACTGCAGGATGTGCTTCACTTCCCCCAACTATGGCTACTGGTATTATTTAACATGTCGTCTGCAGATCTTAGAAGATAATCAGCTTTAAAAAGGGAGTGGCCAAAATGTGAAGCAAACCACCTGCACACCAGAAGTGTCACAATCAAATTCTTAAGACTCAATTCTCGGAACCCTCTATGGAAACTTGGACAGCAATTAATCAGAAGAGGCTTTTACATTGAGATAACATGGTGCCAGGAGTGGGCACTTTCTAACACAGATGTTTAATTTAGTGTCTGATTCAGTTCAAAGCCCCTTTGGCTTTGATCTCCCAAGGAAAATCTGGACAAGGTCCTCAATTGAATTCGAAATAACCATGGCAGTTGCTAATATTGGAAATATAAATGGGGGCTGGTTGATAATCCTAACTTTTGACTATGGAAATGTCCCACCAATTTTACCTCAGAATGTCTCCTCAGAAGATTCCCTGGATCTCTGCATGAAATACATCATTTTGAGGGCACTGCTGTCCAGTGGCTAAATGATCTACATATCTCGGCCATAGGTTTAGTCACTCCTTTAGTACTTTACTAACTGCTCATATGTAATTTAATTTTATTCATAATTGTATTCATCACTCATACTGTGTACTTTTAAAATAATTGGGTGTTTAGTATTTTGCTCATGTCTTGAGAATTTTTATGCACTACTGCTGTTACCCAGTGACTCTTGTACTCTGTTATGCCATATAAAATATAATATATATTCTCCACCTGCCTGTCTTTCCTCATCTCTGTCTTTTTGGCTGCCCTGTCCTCCACCCTGCCCCCTTGGCAACCTGCCTGCTGCCACCACAGCTAACTTTCTCCATCTTTGTTTCTCCTGTTGCTGACAAAGTGTGCTGTCGTGGATCTGTCCCCAGACCCCTCTCCAGACATGAGTTGAGGAGGAGGGTGAGTTTGAGTCCGCAGAGAAAAGTACGGAGCCTGACGGAGCAGCCTCAGCTGGGTCGATCAGAGTGACAGGCTGAGGCTGAGGGAAGTGAGCCACAGCTGCAGCAAGTTGGCCAGGAGGCTCCAGACAAGGACTGGAATCAGCCGCTGCCTGTTAGCGTTGAGGAGAAGTTGGAGTCCACGCCTCCTCCTGATCCAAGAACATGTAGAGCAGAGGGGAGACAAGACACAATGATGGCCAGCTAGTATATTCATGAGGAGACAACCTCGCCTTCATGAAAGGCTGCACCAACGTTGCCTACTTAATCCCACCCTGAAGACTTGAGCATTGCTGGAGCAACATGCCCAGTTCCGTGCCTTGTGTGCTCGTGCCATGTATCCTGACCCGTTCGAATGGTGGACTGCTTTCCTGAACTTTTTGTGTGCCCGTAGAACTTGGTTACCCAGTGACTCTTGCCATACTGAGCTTGGAATCTGGACCTGTGCAACTGCGGTGCTTTCCGGGGACCTTTTTTTTTGGGGGGGGGTTGATTAAACACCTGTAGAACTCTTGCTGTGCGGGGGGGGGGTGGAGCGGGGAAGCATATGTGCTTAGTGTGTGCTAAGGTAATTGCTGGCCTTTTGTGCAAGAGACGAAAAGCCTCTGTGCAGCCACATGCATCGAACAGCTGCCTCCCAAAAGGCCATGTTGGTAATGCCTCATCAACAATGGGAGGAACATAGATCAGCTGGCAGGGGGCATAAGATCTGAGAAGGGGAGGGAGGAGTTATAGCAGAAGTGAGCGTGGCAGGCAGAAGCAGCATGATGATGGTGTAGAGCAGAGGTGGTATTCAGCAGGTTCTGACCAGTTCTAGCAGAAATTTTGAGTAGTTCGGAGAACCGGTAAATACCACCTCTGACTGGCCCCACCCTATTTATTCTCTACCTCCTGAGTCCCAGCTGATTGGGAGGGATTGGAGATTTTACGGTATCCTTCCCCTGCCACGCCCACCAAGCCATGCCATGCCCACCAAACAACGGCCACAGAACCGGTAGTAATAATTTTTTTTTGAATCCCACCACTGGTGTATACCTGGCTCAACAACCGGGACTGTTGGAACTGCCATTGATAAATGGTGTTTTGCCTAATGACTGCTTCACTTAGTGACAGAAATTTTGGTTCCAATTAGGCTCATAACTTGATAACTACCTGTATTTCGAAAAGTCTGAAGCAGAAGCTGAGCTCTACTCACCTGTGAAACACATTTCAACCTGCGTATTTTTTCCTGCTAACAATGGTGAAAAATGTATGCAGTTGGAAGGTTATTTAGTGATTGAAACTGAGTGCTTGAAAGATAAAAATCTTGAAATACCCCATAAGAAGAAATAATATACAGAATTATTAGTATTTTGATTTATTGATAGTGGACTAGAAAGCTAAAGCATGGAGAATTTATATCAACACTGAGAATATCAAGTAAATGCTTTAAGGAAAGTTGGAAGTCGAACCTTTTCTTATCTTGGAGAAAAAAAGTATTGTTATATAAATATTTAAAATATTTTATGGGTATCCACTCAATTTTGGTCATTTTACCTTATAAAACGTACCCCAAGATGGGAAGGATTTATCTTTCTGGATTACTCAAAGCTTTCTGTACAAAGAATTATTATATATATTTTTTAAAAACTTCTGGCATCTTAGAAAAAAATAACTACTGAAAGATCTGACAGATAAAGACATTTACAACTTTCATAACAGAGTACACCTATGAACTAAAGTAGCCATGAGGTACCCATCAGAGAATCTATACTTTCAGATGTTAATACATGAATATTTTTTGGCATTCATCTATCCTTGTCTTTGTTTAATAAAGACAAAAATAACTGGAATAACATTGCCAAGGGGGAAACAAGAGGTTTAATTGTTGAGCAACTGTAATACTAATGCTTCATCTTCTGCGAGGGAAAGACCTGTATCTAATGGTAGAAAAGAGTCCTCTTGGTTAACTTTCATCTTCTTCCTCTTCTGTGGTGTTTCCACTGCTGATTTGCTTCCATCCAAACGCCGCTTATCCGTTCCACGTTTGCTGTAGAAATAAATCATTCTTTTACTGTTGGAATTTAGGCCAATCAAACCCATCTACGAAAGTGACTGGATTTAAATGAGAAAATGTTTAATTACAAATTAGAGACAAACATAGTAATGATGTGCAAAGAGAAATTAAGCTTGGAGAATTCAAAACCTAAATTAGGAAATGGTCTCAGGCTGCGGTAATAAGGTTTTAAAATAACAAATATGTGCTCAGAAATAGAGCAGGGGGAAAATGAAATTGATCCAGGAAAATATGTCATTTATCAACCATCCCTGGTGAGTTCAATATCCCCAGTTATTGATTGACGACAATCAACACGTATATTACACAGAAATTGTGTGATTTACATAATTAATGGGAAATGCCATTGTATATTTAGCCATTTATCGTATTTTTGGACTATAAGATGCACTCGAGTATAAGACGCACCATGATTTTGAAGAGGTTTTTTTTTTTTTAAGTGTTTGCACTCTGCCGGCCTCCCAAACCCTCTGCACGCCTTGTTTTTTGCAAAAAAAAGGGGGGGGGCATGCAGAGCTTTGGGAGGCTTGTAGAGTGTTCCTGAAGGCTGGGTGGGGAAACAAGGAAAAATGGCCTGTTTTTTGCTCATTTTTGCTCGCCCCAGCCCCCAGGAGCACTTTGCAAGCCTCCCAAACCCTCTGCACATCCATTTTTGCAAAGGGGGGGGGGTTTCAGGAGGCAAAAAATGCTATATATGCTATATAAGACAGACCCAGATTTTCACCCTCTTTTTGGGGGGGAAAGGGTGATCTTATACTCCAAGAAATACGGTAATCTCTTCTAACAATTATACTCATATAGTATAATTCCCTGGCTGGGAATGGATCTATACTATATAGTATAGAATTCTGGGAATTGAATTCCACACTACTTAAAATTGCTGAAGTTGAGAAACACAAAAGTAGATTAACCCTGTGACACATTTGATCCAGGACCTTGGTAACCAATCAGCAGGATCTGAAACAATAGCCAACAGATCTTTAGCTACATCAAGAATTAGATTGCGTTACCCTGATTTCAACATGGGTAAACCTAGATCCAATTCACAGATTTTATTTTATTGTTCTGTATTGATGTCTTCTTAAGAGGTTCTCAAGCAATTACTAAACTATGCTTGAGTAAACTGCTTATGGATAAAATGATAAAATACGCATAGGTCCAGCTGGAAGAAAATTTTATTCTGGCAGCAAGTCATTGAAAAACATAAATCAGTTTCTATCAAACAGTGCCAATGAATGGGCAGGACAGGAGGACGCGCAGGACATTGCCAGAATTAAAGGAGAGACACGCTGGAATAACCTATGGTTTATCTAATTGAGAAATCTATTCTCAGAGTATGAGATAAGTATCTCCGAGAAACTAATAAGCAGACAATGCAACTGTGCCTCCCTGCCAATGATCTCTATCAAATGCACTGAAAAGTATCCAGACTCTTGAATTGGAGGTAACTGATAGCAACCCTGTCCCTTACCTTTTCTAAGCCTAATCATATTTTAAGTAGACTGATGGAACTCATATGAGGTCAAACACAATTGTGTAATTTGTATATTGCATGAAGCCATGGTTTGTTTAACAAACCATAGGTGGCTAGATTTATAGTCCAATTTTTTTGTAGTAAGTTTCTGTTGTTAGTTGCAAGATTGGAAGAGGTGGAGAGACCTGGACCATTGAATCACCATCATCTAGCTGAAGTAAACTCTAAATTTATTATCTTGATTTCTGATAAAAAGATGGATTTAAAAACCCCACATACCATTGTTAACTACAGAATTAGAAGAAAATTTTGCTCTGGATTTTGATATAAGACAAAAATATTTTTGAAGCAACACCTACCCACCCCTCTCCTCAGATGGACGGATGGTGTGTGTGAGTGTGTGTGTTTTATATATACGTATATGTAGGGACGTGGTAGCTCAGTGGATAAGACGCTGAGCTTGTTGATCAGAAAGGTCAGCAGTTCGAATCCCTAGTAATGGAGTGAGCTCCCATTACTTGTCCCAGCTTCTGCCAACCTAGCAGTTCAAAAGCATGTAAAAATGCAAGTAGAGAAATAGGAACCACCTTTGGTGGGAAAGTAACAATGTTCCATGCACCTTTGGTGTTTAGTGATGCCAGACACAAGACCACAGAGACGTCTTCGGACAACGCTGTCACTTTGGCTTTGAAACGGAGATGAGCACCGCCACCTAGAGTCGGGAATGACTAGCATATATGTGCAAAGGGAACCTTTACCTTTACCTACATGTATATTTATGTATTAGGATATTTTAATCAGGTTAATTAAAATACAATTTCTTATCCAATTTGCAATTCAGCCCATTATTTCTATCACGTGATTGGTTTTTAAACCAAGGAAAATTTCAGTTGATTGAAATTGCAAAATAGGGCATCTGTTCATAATAAGATTAGTGATTAAAACACTAATAAGAAAGCATAACAGATTCAGTATATAAAATAGGCCGCATTTAAAAGCTGATGCCGGAGTCATTGCAAGTATCTTTACAATGAGCAATCATTCATAGATAGATAGATAGATAGATAGATGATAGATAGATAGATAGATAGATAGATAGATAGATAGATAGATAGATAGATAGATAGATAGATGATATAGATAGATGTTTGTTTGTGTGTGTGTGTGTGTGTGTGTGTGTGTGTGTGTGTGTGTGTGTGTCTTTTCATAGATTTTCACGGGAGGAAGTTTTTTCTTTTTTTCTTACAGAGTTCTTGTATTCTGCAATGTGTGCATTTATTCTCCTGTTCATTTGTCCTACGTATGTTGCAGAGCAGATTTTGCATGGTATTTCGTAGGCTCTTTGGTTTTCTAGCTGGATTTTGTCTTTGAGGTTTCTTAAGATGGTGGCTATTTTGTGGTCCGTGTTGAAGGCTGTCTTGATATTGTGTTTGTGGAGAATTTTGCTGATTTTATCTGTGGTGCCTTTGATGTAAGGGAGGAGGGCGATGCCGTTGTCCTGTTCTCTGTTTCGTTTTTTGGGGAGAGTCTCCCTTTGGATTAGGTTGGTAATTGTTTTTCTTTGGAATCCGTTAGAGATTAATACATTTGTGAGAGTGTGTAATTCAGTTTTCACAAGAACACAAGAATGCAGTTAGAAAAAAAGAAAAAACTTCCTCCCTTTTCCAGCACCTTAAAGCTACAGGACATGAAATTAATTTTGAAGGAACCAGGTTAATCTTCAAAACTGAACACTTCAACAAGAGAATAATTATGGAAGCTATCGAAATAGAGAAACACCCCCACAACATGAATAAATGTGACGATACCTCCCGCCTACCAGACATCTGGAAACCAGCCCAAATTAACAAATGAGCCCCACCCACCACCCAGGCCGTTACAACACAAAACAACAACGGACACACAGCCAGCACCAATCAGCACCAATCTACCAATCATGCTATAACCACACAACCAATCATTCCATTTACTGAAACAAAGCCAGCACTCCACACAACCCCACCAAGATTTATAGAAAGACGGCAGCTCCGACCACGCTTTAAGCCCAAAACCCAGCCTGAAGATGGTGAGTGAGACCTTGCCAAAACGTTGCCAAGACAATCTCAATCTTACACGGGAAAAGACCCGAATACAACAAGAACAGCGTATATAAACTGGAAAGAACTAAACATCCATTGGGGGTGGGCATGAATGTGTATTTACGCCTGAGGCCAAGAGTGTATAGATAGTCCTTGACTTACAACCATAATTGAGCTCAAAATTTCCACTGCTAAGCGAGACAGTTATAAAGTGAATTTTGCCCCATTTTACAACCTTTCTTGCCACAGTTGTTCAGTGAATCACTGCAGTTGTTAAGTTAGTATTGACGTTGCTTGTCAGAAGGTCACAAAATGTGATCACCTGGCCCCAGGACACTGCAACTGTCGTAAATATGAGTCAGATGCCAAGCATCTGAATTTTGATCATGTGATCAGGGGGATGTTACAATGGTCGTAAGTGTGAAAAATGATCATAAGTCACTTTTTTCAGTTGCTGTTTGCAATTTTTGAAGAGTCGCTAAAGGAACTGTTGTAAGTTGAGGACTATTAGAGAGGTTTATAGGAGGTAACAGGAGCCCCACATTTAAAAAAAATATTTTGACCAATGAAGTCACAGAATAATCACCTAAATAAGGCAGGTGTAGCAGTGAGAGAATCCCTGAAGAAGATCCAACTGCCCCTGGTTGCATGCACTGTGACATAGTTACATTTTTACTCTCCTCTCAATTAACATGGTTTCATGTAGACAACAGGATAGAAAAATCTTACATACAACTACTAAAGTATTTCTTAAACTGGAGAGGTCAGGAATGAACCTCACCCAATGGTTTTACACTAAGACAGAGGTGTCAAACTTGATTTCATTGAGGGCTGCATTAGGGTTGTGTTTGACCTCGGAGGGGCGGTGTGTGTGTGGCCAAGGTGGGTATGGCCAGCTCAATATCACTCGTGTTGGCGCCTGTGGTGGCCCGAGCACTCTGCCAGCGAAAACAGTTTCCCGAGATCTGTTTATGGCTATGACGGCCTCCTGCAACCCTCTGCCAGTGAAAACAGAGGTCAGGAGGGCCCTGTGCGAACCAGTCCTTCACTGTTTCCAGGGTGGCCCATCGGGCTAGATCTAAATAGCCTGTGGGCTGGATCCGGCCCCTGGGCCTTCAGTTTGACACCCCTGTACTAAAAGAATATAACGATTTCCAGACAGATGTAGAAGCAACTCTCACAGATATCTCACTGAGTTTATAATCCAAAACTTACTTAGAAAAAGGCAGTTTCATATATTCCACTGGACTGTTTATACACTGAACATGAGCTTTACTTACAGGATCCACAAAGTGGTTCATCTTGGGAGCTAGTTGTTATTTGTCAGCAGAAATAGACTGAGAACATTTCTCTGTTGTGTGCTAATATGCTGTGCATTTAGATTTATATTCTACCTTCTTAAAGTAGTAGGCTTCCTTTATTGTTCTCTCTCTCCACAACAGGTGCCTTGTAAGATAGATGATCAGTTAAAGAGAATGACTAGCAAGAGCGAAGAATGAATATCATACTTCAAGTATGCTACTTTATGAATGAATAGCATACTTTAAGTAATGGAAAAGACATCACTTAAAACAAGGTCAATAGCTGATGACTCTCATTTCAGAATATAGGATACAGAACAATGCAGCTAAGTTACAGGAAAGCAGACTCCATCAGAAAGGAAACAGCTTAACAATAAAAGCAGTTTTATAATAGAATCAATTAACCACAAAAGTGGTAGGATGCCTTTTATTGGATATGTTGAAATGGACAGCCATCTATTTAAATTGCTTTGATTTGATTCCTATATTGAAAAGAGGATTGGACTTGATAGCCTTAAATGGCCTCTTTTAGCTCTATCGACCTAAAAAGATAAAGGTTCCCCTTGCACATTTGTGCTAGTCGTTCCCGACTCTAGGGAACAGTGCTCATCTCTGTTTCAAAGCCGAAGAGCCAGCACTGTCCAAAGACAGCATGTGGCCGGGATGACTAAATGCCGAAGGTGCATCGAAAGCTGTTACCTTCCCACCAAGGGTGGTTCTTATTTTTCTACTTGCATTTTTTACATGCTTTTGAACTGCTAGGTTGGCAGAAGCTGGGACAAGTATCGGGAACTCACTCCATTATGCAGCACTAGGGATTCGAACTGTCGAATTGCCGACCTTTCTGATCGACAAGCTCAGCATCTTAGCCACTGAGCCACGGCATCCCTCCCTCCACATAATAAGAGAGAAGAACCTATATGACAGATGGTACATCTCTTCAATAGACAGAAATCTCTGCCATTTATGGGGAGGGGGGAAATAAATGTCACTCTGGTTAATCCTGTTGCTCTCAATTTAAAACCAATGCCCTTTTCTAAGCAGTTATCTAACTTCATGCAGCATAAATACTGATTTCTTAAGATCTGCCAGAAGAATGCAAAATTTACAAACAACCTCTTGAGAATTGGTATGTTGCTAATCAAAGTCTCTGGGTGGCAAGCCACATTGGTACATTTTAATTTCCAAGGCCAAAGAAAGATTTCTAATGAAGATTAATTAATACAGAACCTTCTGTGGAGCCTCAGAACGACTTCCTCCTCACTCAGTGTCAGAACATTGACTGCACGCCGTGGGAATAATGAGAATACATTACATGTCTCTTTTTCCCCCAGTGATTTGCACTCTGAAAATGTTCTCTGCTCAGGTTTCTACAGCCAGGAAGCTAAATGCCCTAAGAACTAAAAGCAAACAAAATGTGGACAAAGCTATCTTAGACTAACCAAGGAAAAACTACGCCCCCCCCACGCTCCCTCCCCACCTCTCTCCCTCTCTCTCTCTCAGACACACACACCAATGAATGGCCACGAAAGAAATTAATAAATTAATTGTGTTCCAATTCAATTGTATTCTTGATCCTATAGAACGCACATTTAAGGACACTGTAAAGCTTTGATAGGGTTCATTCATATGCCAATTACATCTTCTCTATTTTACTTTTTATTTTTGAAGTTTAACACTAAGGAATTGGGGTATTGTTCTATTCAGGGATTTGTATCTTTCGGTCAGACCTTTTTATCTTTTATATGTTATGCATTGCTTATTTTTCCTTGGTTTAATTAATTATACACCAGTAACCCATTTTTAACTGACTATAGTTTATCTATTCTTTTTTCATGCAAAATGGGTTAACAGTTTGGTATTCCACTAACCTTTTTATCAAAATTCAGATGCTTGGCAATTGATTCATATTTATGACCTTTGCTGTGTCCCAAGGTCATGTGATCGCCTTGTGCGAGCTTCTGACGTGCAATGGGGAAACAAATGTACTTTACAATGGTGTTGTTAAGAGCCGTGTGGTGGAGCAGTGGTTAGAGTGCAATACTGCAGCTACTTTAGCTGACTGGTAGCTGCAGTTCGGCAGTTCAAATCTCACTGGATGAAGGTTGACTGAGCCTTCCATCCTTCTGAAGTGGGTAAATGAGAACCCAGATTATTGGGGGCAAGAGACTGACTCTGTAAACCGCTTAGAGAGGGCTGTAAAAGCACCATGAAGTGGTATATAAGTCTTATTGCTATTGCTAACAACCGGTTAAGTGGTTCTCAAGTGGTTCACTTAAGAACTGTGGTAAGAAATGTTGTAAAATGGGGGGGGGAGAGGAATCACTTAAAGGTCTCATTTAACAACAGTAATTCTGGGCTCCAGTGTGGTCATAAGTCAAAGACTACCTATTTTTGATTATAGCAACTATAATCAAATACACACATACACACACACACACACACACACACACACCCCTTAACTATAAGTAATTACCAGGAGCTGGCTAGGTCTTAATGTGGCTAATCTGTATTTTTGTATATTCTAATTCATTTATTTCTCTTGTGTGCTCAATTTTGAAGGCAATGAAAATAATCCTTATTTTTTTAAAAAAAACCTTTTAAAAAACCCTTTTTTAAAATTTTAATAATAAATAAATCAACTAGGTCAGTGATGGCTAACCTTTTCCGGATTGGGTGCTTAAAGCACACATGTGCACTCAAACCCCCAAATGCAATGCATGCGCAACCCCCTGCATCTGTCCTGCCCCCTGTGCATGTGCACTATGCATGCCTCCGCCCTCCGCACTTGCACTCACCCCCTGCATGTGCGCAGCCCCCCACACATGTCCCACCCCTTGCGCATGCACGATAGAGACCCAAAGACCAGCTGGCCAGCGGGAAACACATGCGCAGCAAAGCTCAACCTGGGCGATGGCTCACGTGCCCACAGAGAGGGTGTTGCGCGCCACCTCTGGCCCACGTGCCATAGGTTCGCCATAACAGAACTAGGTCATATATATATGGCACAGACTGATGCTTGAAAAGGAGGCAGCCAAACACTTTTTTGTTTGTGGTTAAAAGTGAAAATACTCAACCTAAATCAAATAAAACCTACTTTCATAAGGCAGCAACTCTCTAATCCTAGGCTCAGTCAGCAAAGCATTATTTTCTCATTGCTTCAGGCACTCAACTTCATCTTCCTTTTCTTTTTCTTTTTTCTGTTTGGTCTATTGGAACTGCCACTGTCAAAGTTGTCCTCATTGTCATCATTCACCTCTACACAACACACACCCTCCCCCCTTTATGGCAAATGAAATTAAAATGTCCTTCAACAGCTGATACTGTTCAGCCTTTAAGCCACTGCTAGTTCTTTCTATTTTTTCCCTCCTCTTTCCACTTTTGCTAGTACACTCTGTTCTGTTTTTTTCTGCTACAGAACCCGAGAGCAATGACTGATTTGTACATATGTTGTATATCAAGAGATCGAGCCGGCATAAAAGAGCAACTAACCCTGTTAAAACAAAATACTAAGGTCAGTTATGTGCAACAGCAGAAATGTGACATCTTGTGAAGATCAAACCTTGCCCCAAAAAGAAAGACTCTCAGATAAATCCAATGCCATCTTTATGCCTTTCTAATGTTTGGCAATATTAAATTTAGAATGCAAAACTGGATAGTTTAAGGAGATTGTTTTGTTTGTTGTATATTTCTGAGTTAAACATCCTTCCAAAGAACTTAGGAACCAACTAGAGCTCTAAATGAATCTGAAATACTATGCCCAAACAAAGGACTCATTTTGCATTCAGTATGTTTTTTCCAAAGTTAATTAAAGATAGCAACAGCAATAGCACTTAAGACTTACATACTGCTTCATAGCACTTTACAGCCCTCTCGAAGCAGTTCTATAGAGTCAGCATATTGCCTCCAACAATCTGGGTCCTCATTTTACCGACCTTGGAAGGATGGAAGGCTGAGTCAACCTTGAGAGGATGAACTGCTGGCAGTTGGCAGAATTAGCCTGCAATACTGCACTCTAACCACTGCGCCACCACGGCTCTTTTAATTAGATATATTAAGGTTTATGGTTTTACCAATATCTATTTATCCTCACATACTAGTCTCGGTGCAAATGCAGGACATTATTTAAAAACAACAATAATTCAAGCATTTAAAAGCAGAAGAACCTAGGAATCCACCAACAAAAATAATCAGGTCAACATTAAGAGCCAGAGTTGAAACTAAATGAGAGCTGGTTATACAAAGAAAAGAGTCTTCCCAACCAGATGCCATCCAAATGGGTTAGATTACAAACCTTTTATAATGGTCTGTGAGAAGCAACATATATTGTTTAGAGCAGCGAACCTTTTAGACACCAAGTGTCCAAAGTGTGTGTGTGCACCCAATCTTAAGGCACGGGCGCATGCACACATACACCCACACCCCAGCCAAACTGCAAGGTCTGGGTGCATGCACAAATGCACTCCGTTCATGCGTGGGAGACACCTGAAGACCAGTTGGCTGGCGGGAGGGGCGCACACATGCACAGCAGAGACCCGAAACAGAGCTGGGGTGATGGCGCGCATGCCCACAATGAGGGCTCTGGATGTTACCTATGGCATGTGTGCCATAGGTTCGCCACCACTGGTTTAGGGATTGTGAATCTGAGCTCTTAATGCACCTGAAAGTGACCAACTTTGAACTGAAGGTTGGAGTAACTAGTTGAACATAAAAATATTTTTTTATCCTAGTTCGAGTGTGTGGGCGTGGGTGTGTGTAGGTGTTAAATCTGTTGTCCATTGGGCTACTAATCTGTATCTAAGAAAATCAGAGCAACTAATAATATTGGCTTGATAGAAAATCATTTTAATTGTGGTATCCTTCTAGATCAATCAGAGGCGGTCTAATCATAGCTCTCAGTTTTATGTGGGGGTTCTGGGGTCAACATTCATTTCACTCCTATTTAACATCTACACAAAGACACTGGTCAAAGTTTATTTATTGGCTTGGGGTTAGATATTAATAGATTGATAATATCCAATAATACACCTCTATTCTTACATGATCAAGTGATGCCATCAAGTTTTGCTATCAAGTGTCCGGAAGATGAGGAGGAGTACATTAGAGCAGTGGTCCCCAACCTTTTTATCGCCGCGGACCAGTCAGCCTTTGATAATTTTACCGTGGCCCGCTGAGCGCGCGCAGGGGTGGGGGGGCGTTGTTCTGCAGCGATCATGGCCCCCAGCCATTAATGTCTAAACTGCTGCAAGATATACTTAAATATTGATAAAATGTGAGGGGGTGTACTCACTTCTGTGATATCTATCCATCCATGTCTGTCTCTGTCTCTCTCTCTCTCTCTCTCTCTGTGTGTATGTATGTGTGTATGCGTGTATGTGTATATATCCTCTATCTATCTATTATCTATCTATCTATTTATCTATTTATCCATCCATCCATCCATCCCTCTCTATCTATCAATCACCTATCCACCATCTATCTATCTATTCTAGCTGGCTGGGCAATTTGGGGAGTTGAAGTCCAAAAGTGTTAAAGTTGCTGAGATTGAGAAATGAGGACGAAACAAAAGGGAAGAGAATGAAACAAGGTCGTAGAGAGAGATTGCAAAATGAAAGGGCAACTTCTCTTTTTATTTCCTTTCACCCCCACCACCCCCACCGTGCCTCTCTGGCAATTGGCTGCCCAGGAGGTGGGGAGGGGAAGATGTTTCACAGACAGCTGCCACCCGCCCAGCGCTCTCTCTCTCTCTCTCTCTCTCCTCACCTCCCCATCTGACCTCGGCTGCTCCACGGCGGAGACCCCAGAAGGCAAGGAAAAAAAAAAAAGGGCTCAGGAGTGGGGGAAGGAAACAAACCCCATCACGTTCCTATCTGTGAAAGCTCCCCGCTCCCTTCCTGGGCAGCCAATTGCCAGAGAGGCAGTGTGTGTACGTGTGTGTGTGTGGGGGGGGGGTTGGCAGCCCGCGGTGCGCCTAGTCCGCTGTGGAACGCACTGCCACCCGCCCAGCGCTCGCTCTCTCGCTCTCTCTCTCTCTCCCCACCCCCTCCAATCTCCCGCTTCTGCTTCGACCGGCCAGCAACTTGTCCCCGCTTGCCCGGGGACTGGCCTCTGATTGGCTGGTGGGGAGAAAGCCTCGCCAGGGAAGGAGGCGAGGACTCCGCGGTGACGTCATGGGGACAGCGCCCCCAGGTAGCAGCGAACCGAACGTGCTCCGTCTCCACGGGCTACCAAGGCGGCTGGGCGGGCGGCCGGGGTGGGAGTGGGGTTTGGACCAGAGAGGCGGCTCTCGGGTTCAAGTCCCGGGGTTGATCTCAGGCTGCGCGTGTGGGTGAAGAGGCAGCAGCGATCATGGCCCCCAGCCGCTGCGCGGCCCGGTGCCAGGTACTCCACGGCCCGGCACCGGTCCGCGGACCGGGGGTTGGGGACCACTGCATTAGAGGGTCTCACATAACTAGTTTTGAATAGGGCTATCTCAGAAGTTGTAACTGATCCAGAATGCAATGGCATGGGCAACTGGCCCTAAGTGTACCTTGATCTCCATGTATAAGTCTGGATTGTTTGTGAGATCATCTCTCTCCAAGACACAATAGTGTGGACATGTTCTAAGTCACTTCTTTTACACAATGTCATCTTAGCACCCAAGAAACATGCCTTCTATGTCACCCCTTCCCTATAGAACTAACTATCCCCAAGATATGGTTTTAATTGTGAGGATATATAAACAGTCTTGGGACGTGATGCAGCTTTAGTTTTTATTCTATGCCACCTTGAATCCCACTGCAAGTTGTACAGCGAATTGAGTATCTGGTTGGCTAAAATCCTCTCCTAATTCTTCTCTCTTTAACTATAGGTACACTACAGTTAAAGGGCTGTGGTGGCTCAGTGGCTAAGACGCTGAGCTTGTTGACCAGAAAGGTTGGCAGTTTGGTGGTTCAAATCCCTAGTGCCGCGTAACGGAGTGAGCTCCTGTTACTTGCCCCAGCTTCTGCCAACCTAGCAGTTCAAAAGCACGTAAAAATGCAAGTAGAAAAATAGGAACCACCTTTGGTGGGAAGGTAACAACGCTCTGTGCGCCTTTGGAGTTTAGTCATGCCGACCACATGATCATGGAGACGTCTTCGGAAAGTGCTGGCTATTCGGCTTTGAAACGGAGATGAGCACCACACCCTAGAGTCAGGAATGACTACCACTTATGTGTGAAGGGAACTTTTACCTTTACCTTTACACTACAGTTAACTACACAGTGAGGATAAAAGGCTTAGAAGGCTGTAGGAGCCTTTGAATATCAAACATGGCTCATCTTAAACAAGAGACTGAAGGCATTTTTAAACCATTTCATCAGTGGAAATGGTTAGCATCAACCTTCAAATCACAATGTTTTTCCCAAACATCCATTAAACGATAAATTCAATTACTGACTATAATTAAAAAATATCTACTTAGCAAAAGTTATGGTTAGGAATTCAGCCTGGAAAAAAAATACGACATCTTGAAACCGCTGAACTGCATATTCCATTTAGAAGTGAGAACTAAGAAGAACAGCCAAGTATGTAAGAGATTAATTGAAGTAATGAAAAGACTGATCAGAGCTTTCTTCCAAATCGACATTCCTTTTCAACACAGTTGAGGTACTAGAGATATTAAAAATTCAATTTAAGTTGCCTGATGAATATTTAGCTCTGCTGCTACTGTCCCCACTGCCTCTCCCCGCCTTCTTATTTAACATTATGATTGCCTTAAACAAGCGATACAATGAATGACACCAGATACATGAAAAATTCATTTCACTAAGCTTGTGGAGGGATGTGGCTTAAAGGTGATTTGTTAAATAGCAGATATAAAATAGTGGATTATACATATCTTTCATTCCTTAAGGGATGAGATAAGGAAAAAAATCTGCCACCTGTGGTTGAAAAGACTTTTTCTAAAGCTTCCTCTAACCAAGATGAAAGCGTCAACCTTTCCTCAACATCATTAGTACAAAGTTGAATTTTCTTCCTTTCATTACAAATATCCTAAAGAAAAAAAAATATTGTTTCTGCTTTTTCTTGGTTTGTATTTGTATTTTTTATTTACTTTTTCACTAACATTAAAGATTGTCATTAAAGATATGAGCAAATGGAACCGTTACTTTTTTAAAGATTGTCTTGTTAATCATGTGTAAACTAAGATATTAAAGGTTGGAGAGGAAATGACATTGCCATAGATCTATACTATAGGCCAGTGTTTTTCAACCACTGTGCCGCGGCACACTAGTGTGCCGTGACATAGTGTAAGGTGTGCCGTGGGAGAATTACTTTATATATAGTCAATATAGGCACAGAGTTAAATTTTTTTAACATTTTTTAATGGTGGTGTGCCTCGTGATTTTTTTCATGAAAAAAAGTGTGCCTTTGCACAAAAAAGGTTGAAAAACACTGCTATAGGCCACCCAACCAAGCAGAGGAAGTAGATGAACTTTTTGCTAGTCAGCTAACTAAGGTATGTAGGAAGCACACCACAATAGTAGTGAGGGATTTTAACTACCCTGACATAAACTGGGAAACAAACTCTGCACCAGTGGAAGATCCAACAGGTTCCTAACAAACTTAGCAGACAACTTTGTTTCCCAAAAGGTAGAGAAGGGAACAATGGGATCAGCCATATTGGACTTAATTCTCACTAACAGAGAGGAAATGATAGAAGGTGTTGAAGCCACAGGAACCCTGGGGCAAGTGACCATGCAATATTGGAATTCAACATTATGCAAACATAAGTAGTAGAACAAAGTGAAACTAGAGTCTTGGACTTTAAGAGAGCTAATTTCAATAAACTTAGAGAGAGCTTGGGAAAAATTCCATGGATGAGAATCCTCAAGGAAAACAACTCCAGGAGCTTGGGAAATTTTGAAAAATGAGATTACAAAAGCCCAGACTAGCACAATACCAATGAAGAAGAAAAGTAACAGTTCCCAAAAGAAACCAGCATGGCTGCATAAAGAACTCTCTGACAAATTGAAATACAAAAAAGATAAGTATAAAAAGTGGAAAGGGGGGGGACATAACTAAGGCAGAATATCAGCAAATAGCCTGAGCATGTAAAGATGAAGTGAGGAAAGCTAAGGCTCACAATGAAGAAAGGCTTGCCACAAAAGTACAAAATAACAAAAAAAAGCTTCTTCTAACATGTTAAAAACAAGAAAAAAGTTAAGGAGACAATTGGTCCATTGCTGGGAGAAAGTGGCAAGAAGGTGACAAGCAACAGGGAGAAAGTAGAACTATTTAACTCATGTTGTGCATCTGTCTTTACACAAAGGGATAAAACAGTCCAACCTATCAAAAATAGCACCACAAAAATCAGATTAGGAACACAAATTAAAATAAAGAAGAAAATGGTAAGTGAGCACCTGTCTACCCTAGACGAGTTCAAATCACCAGGACCGGATGGATTACACCCAGGGTTCTGAAGGAACTGGCAGGCGAGATCTCAGAACCACTGAACTATATCTTTCAGAGATCTTGGAGCACTGGGGAACTACCAGAGGACTGGAAAAGAGCTGATGTGGTTCCCATCTTCAAAAAAGGGGAAAAAACAGATCCAGGAAACTACAGACCTAACAGCCTGACCTCAATACTAGGAAAGATTCTGGAAAAAATAATCAAGCAACGAATTAGCAAACACCTAGAAGCAAACAAAGTAATAGCCAAAAGCCAACAAAACAGGGTTTGTCAAAAACAGATCGTGCCAGACTAATCTTATTGCATTCTTTGATAATGTGACAAAATTAGTGGACCAGAGGAATGCCATCGATACTTGGACTTCAGTAAGGCATTTGATAAAGTAGACCATAACCTACTCTTAGATAAAGTAGAAGAATGTGGGTTAGACAGCATCACCACCAGATGATTTGTAACTGGCTGACCAACCGCACTCAACGTGTAGTCCTCAATGGAACTGCATCTTCATGGAGGGAAGTATGCAGTGGAGTAGCCCAAGGCTCTGTTTTGGGCCCAGTACTCTTCAACATCTTCATCAATGATTTGGAAGAGGGAATAAATGGGGAACTCATAAAATTTGCAGATGACACCAAGCTGGCAGGAATAGCCAACACTCCAGAAGATAGGCTAAAGATACAGAAGGATCTTGGCAAACTTGAACATTGGGCACTATCTAATAAAATGAAATTCAATGGTGAAAAGAGTAAGGTTCTACATTTAGGCAACAAAAATGAAATGCACAGGTACAGTATAGGTGGTACCTTACTCAATAGCAGTAACTGTGAGAGGGATCTTGGAGTCCTAGTGGACAACTATTTAAATATGAGGCAGCAGTGTGCAGCAACTGCCAAAAAAGCCAACACAGTTCTAGGCTACATAAACAGAGGGATAGAATCAAGATCACGTGAAGTGTTAATACCAGTTTATAATGCCTTGGTAAGGCCACACTTGGAATACTGCATTCAGTTTTGGTCACCACGATGTAGAAAAGATGTGGAGACTCTAGAAAGAGTGAAGAGAAGAGCAACAAAGATGATTAGGGGACTGGAGACTAAAACATATGAAGAACGGTTGCAGGAACTGGGTATGTCTAGTTTAGTAGAAATAAGGACTAGGGGAGACAGGATAGCAGTGTTCCAATATCTCAGGGGGTGCCACAAAGAAGAGGGAGTCAAACTATTTTCCAAGGCACCTGAGGGTAGAACAAGAAGTAATGGGTGGAAACTAATCAAGGAGAGAAGCAACTTAGAACTGAGGAGAAATTTCCTGACAGTTAGAACAATTAATCAGTGGAACAACTTGCCTCCAGAAGTTGTGAATGCCCCAACACTGGAAGTCTTTAAGATGTTGGATAGCCACTTGTCTGGAATGGTACAGGGTTTCCTGCCTAGGCAGGGGGTTGGACTAGAAGACCTCCAAGGTCCCTTCCAACTCTGCTATTTTATTGTATTGTAAGATGCACCAAGATTTTTGAAGAGGTCAATTAAAAAAAATATTACACTTTCCAGCCTCCCCCCCTCCACCAACCCTCTGCACGCCTCATTTTTTGTGAAAACCTGGACATGAAGAGAATTTAAGAGGTCTGCAAAGTGTTCCTGGGGACTGGGGGTGGTCCCTAGGAACACTTTGCACTTTTGCAAAAAAAAAACCATGGCTTTGGGAGGCTTGTAGCCTGAGGGGGGGCAAAAATGGGCAAAACCTGGGCCATTTTTCTCTCATTTTTGCCCTCCCCAGCCCCCAGGAGCACTTTGCAGGCCTCCCAAGCCCTTTGCACATCCATTTTTGTTAAGGGGGTGGGATTTCAGGAGGCCAAAAATGCTGTATTCAGTGTATAAGACGCACCCAGATTTTCACCCTCTTTTTTGGGGGGGAAAGGTGAATCTTATACTCTGAAAAATATGGTAAGTAATTAAATATTTTCTTAAAAAACCCATACATTTAACTTACTTCACTATATTCAAAGCAAGTGTAAACAAATCGGGTGAGTGGACACCTTTGGCCATCCTATAAGGCACCGGGGCAGACCCAGGGGGTAACTGTGGGGCAGTGAAAAATTCAGAGAGTATAACTAATCCACAAATCTTTTTTATAAAAGTTGGGCATGCATTGCTTTTCTTAATCCACATAGGAAGTCCTGGGATTTCTTTGTCACGTGTTTCCAGGGGTCCCAAAAGAGGTCACAACAAAAGAAGGGAAGCAAACGGGAAGGGGATGTTATCCTGCTATGGCAATGCCTGTACAGGTCAGTGGTGGGTTGCAGGCGGTACGCCCCGGTACAGGAGCAACGGTGCCTGCCGGGAGCACTGGGTACCGTTCTGGTACGGTGCTCTGGAGGGCCCACCCGGCGGCCCGTCCTCGTTACCTGTATCAGGCAAGTATGATGCATGCGCATGGCACACATGTGTACACACACGCCGCGTGCGTTCCTGTGGGTGACGCCGGGCCATTCCAACCGTACCTGTTGGAACGGAATCCGGAACTCACCACTGGTTTGCCATCACAGGTCTAAGGTAACTGGTTGATCTAACTGCAGCAGAATGAAGGTAAGTTTGACTGATGGTTTAGAATCTGGTAAGCTAGAGAAGAAGACAAACGCACACAGAGACACACAAAGAAGGAAAGTAAATTAAAATGTCAATGTAGCAAAATACCTGTGGCTTTTTGGAAGAATTTCTTGTTCGTCATCTTTGAATCCATCTGGATCTGGAAGTGTACTTGGATCAAAGTCCTCGTCGCTGTCACTGTGATCCAGAAAAGCTACAGTGTCCTCTTCAATCTACAGAAAGATTTGCAGAATTAGATAACTTCATGCATTATTAATACCTCAGTCAGTTCCAAGAAAAATCCATTCAATATCTTTTGAGGTACACATAGGAAAGAATCTAATCAAGTTCTTAAGAAACTGCCCTTATATTCTTTCTCTCGTACCACCACAGCTATGCATGTAAGGATCTGCGATTTCGCCACACAGCTGCATTTTTTTTCGGGGACTGTGCAATTGCTAACCACAGCTGCTGCCTGGTCCTAGGAAAAGGTACATTTGGCTTAAGAGTTGCGGACAGATGTCCCATGCACACATCAGAGCATAGTGATGTGCCATAGTGAAAGGTCTCACAGCATTACTATTATAGTCACACTTCAGGTTTTAATGCCAGTAGAAAACAGGAGGGGAGGGGACTCCTCTGTGTAAATTGGAAGCAAAAACTTGAATCATGTGTTTGTATGTTTGCCTTTAATCAGCATGCCTGCACCAGAAATACATGTAAAAAGGCAATACAAAGAGACTTCAGGAAGATTGAATAGAACATGGGAACAGACATAAAGAGATTATAGATTTTCTCTTGTAAGAGAAAAGAAAATGACATTTTTTGACTTCCGCATTAAACACGCACTTAATGTGGCTATATTGTTTTATATTACACATATATTATTTCACAAAATAACCCTTAAAAGTAGATTTCTGTGATCAAACAATTCAGCAATTATCTCCTAGGGAAATGAGCACAAGAAGAAACCGGCTATGTAACAGCATGGAATTTTTCTATAACTTTGTCTACACCACTATTTTTTAATCCTCTTTTAATACTGAAAAAAAAAACATTTAAGAATATGAAGAAGAAAATAGAAGGGAGTAACTGTTTTAGAGGGATCTAAGGTAGTTGCATTATTATTATTATTATTATTATTATTATTATTATTATTATTATTATTATTATTCCAAAAGCAATGGAATTACATTTAAAACAGTTAAAAATTGACAAAATCGCCATCAGTAAAATGCAAAAAGCCGCACTGCTTGGATCCACACGCATATTACAAAAATATGTTACAACATCCTAGGCCCCTGGGTGGGGCCCGACTAGTAATCAATATCAAATCCGGTGAAACAACTGGCTGCTGTGATACAATTGTGATGATAATAATAATAATAACAAAAACAACAACAACAACAACTAACCAGCCACTTCATTAGCTGAAACAAACCAGCTGATGTATGCAGCAGCCTCCATAACCACCAAAGAATTGGGTTTGAAAATACAAAAGAACCAAAGAGGCAAGAAGAGGAAGCCTAAATGGAAACGTTGGTTGGAATTGAAGATCAAAAAATTTCATGGAGACCTGAGCAACTTGAAGAACCTAAGGCAAGGTCAGCTAAAGGACAAGCAGGTCAAAAGCAGCCTGGAAGCAAGATACGATTTGGAGAATAAGGAAATTGCGATAGTAATTGAAGAGCTGAAGCAGAGGGTTGTTGCTGTTGCTGAAAAGATTAAAAGATATGAAAACCGAGTAACTCAACTCAAGGAAAACTCACAGTTCAGAGCAAATCAGCACCAGTTTTATAAGAGCTTAGAAAGTGAAAATGGAGTAACAACAAATGAAAAGCCTCATAAAGAGAAAGCTCTGAAATTCTGGAAGAATTTGTGGGAAAACAACAAGAAGCACAACAGAAATGCAAAATGGATCAAACAGATTGAGGATTCTATTAAAGTGCATAAAATGGAAGATGTGAAAATAACAAAAGAAATGGTGCAAAGACAGTCAAGAAAAGTGAAGAACTGGAGTGCCCCTGGACCAGATGAGTTACATAGCTTCTGGTTAAAGGCACTTACAAGTGTGCACAAAAGATTGGCAGCCCAAATGAACCAGATCTTAAAAACACCTGAAAATGATGAATGGATGACAACTGGAAGGACATTTTTGATCCAAAAAGATAAAGAAAAAGGAAAGGATCCAGGAAACTATAGGCCAATCATCTGTTTGCCAACAACATACAAGCTCCTTACTGGTATCATTGCAAACCAAATTTATGGATACTTGGAAAGAAATAACTTGCTTCCTGTAGAACAGAAAGGATGCTGCAAAAATTCAAGAGGAACAAAGGACCAACTGCTGATTGACAAACTAATCCTAAAGAATTCAAAGAAAAGACGAACCAACCTGTTCATGGCTTGGATAGACTATAAGAAAGCATTTGATTCAGTTCCCCATAGCTGAATCAAGAAATGCCTGAAAATCTTTGGCATCAGCAGCAACATACAAAAATTCATGGAAACTTCAATGAACCTCTGGAAAACAAAGCTTATAGCTAATGAAGAAGTACTGGGTGAAGTTGAAATTAAACGAGGCATTTTCCAGGGTGATTCCCTTTCACCCCTACTTTTTATACTCTCAATGCTATCACTGACAATCATTTTGAAGAAGATGAACTGTGGATACGAACTTGCAAAGAAAGGACTGAAAATTTTGTACTTGGTGTACATGGATGATTTGAAGCTGTTTGGTAAAACAAAAGCTGAACTGAATTTATTAATTGAAAGCACAAAAGAATTTAGCCAAGACATTGGTATGCAGTTGGAATTGAAAGCTAACAAAAGCTAACTTGGAACTGGTTAAGATCAGGAGCACTGAAAAAAGAAACAGAAGGCTTTATTTTGGCAGCTCAAGAACAAGCCTTAGCCACAAACTGCATGAAGGCAAAAATTCAACGTGTTACCACCAACAGCAAATGTCAGCTCTGTACTGAGAAGGACGAGACAGTCGACCACTTGATCAGTGGGTGCAGCAAAATTTCACAAACTGACTACCTACAACACCATGACCGCGTTGCTGAGATCATTCCTTGGAAATTGTGCCAAAAGTTTGGATTTTAGTACAGCCAAAACCACTGGGAACATCAGGTTCAGAAGGTTTTAGAGAATGAGAAAGTCAAGCTCTTGTGGGACTTCAGAATTCAGACTGACAGGCACTTGACCCACAATGCACCTGGCATAACAATAGTTGAAAAGAAAAAAAGTATGGTTCATTGACATTGCAATACCTTGCATCTCCATTACATCTCCATGCACGAATTGAAGATAAACAGCAAGAAAAAAATCACAAAATCACAGGTCCAATCGTATCAGACAGGTCTTAGCTGAAGAAGTAGACTAAATATGTTGTTATACCAGTCATGAGTATAACAACATGACTAAAGGACTTCCTTGATATCTGGAAATAATAAATTTATCAGACCTGATGTGTGTGTGTTTGTTTGTGTGTTCTACCATAATTCTGGAACGCCTTCAGCAATTTCAACCAAACGTAAGTCACAGATGACTTACTCTCTGGAGAAAAATACTGTGGGGGTAAGACATCCCTAACACTCTCGGGGTGTGTGTTCTGTTAAGATACAGCCTGTTGGGCCATATTGCCTTCCACTGTACAGCGCAGTGGAGTTGCCATGGCTCCCTCTGGTAAGGGGAAATATCCAACATTAGAAATTACGTTTGATCCGGACATTTTCCCACTATAAATAAATACCTGGGCAATGCCAGGTTATCAGCTAGTAGATAAAAATGCCAAATCCAGTCTGAACATGTGGCTGACTGTGCAACCAAAAAAAATAATAATAAAGAATCTGGATGAAGAAGATCTGTAGGAGAGGACCAGGCTGAGCCTGAGGGCAGGGTCAAATGCCTCATTAGTCTGGAGTTCCAAAGAGTTGTCCAGTCCCACTTGAAGTCCGTTCTGCCACCAATTTGGCCATTAGTAGATCAAATTATTGTGTATGGAATAAGCTCACAATGCTTTTGAACTCTATCCTGGCTCCTGGTTTCCTGTGCCTGACAGGTCACTACAAATACCTGCATATGAAGGCCAACATCAGCTAAAGAATTGGCAGCTGTTTTTGTGTACATTGTTATGATTAGCTGGGGACCACAATCAGTCTTCCATAAGATTGCCAAGGAAAACTTGGTGATGCTGTAATATTACCAAGACAAAGGAAAATTATTTTTGCCTCTTTGAAAATAGTTTGAGTTTGTATAATAAGGAATAGGAAGTTCAAGGAAGAAATTATAATTAGATATATGTCCCACCTTTCTTCCTAGACCTTGAGATGTACACCTAGCGACAACTCATAATAATAACCTAATGATGAAGGCTATGCCAAGAGAGTAGCTGGCTCAATTATCCATTGAGCTTCCAAGGCTGACTATCATATCACATCTTACCATAATGCCACTACATTAACAATTATGTTACACTGATTCCAGAACAGCATATGCTGCTATGGGAAAGATATATCACCCGAATGTTGCCATAACAAGGTAGTCCTAGTTTAGCAATCATAATTGGGATCAAAACTTCAATTGTTAAGCAAAGTGGCCACTACGTGAAGCTCAGTGGTGGGTTCCAGATTCCATCCCAACTGGACAGAACGGCCCCAGTGTCACCCACATGGATGTGCACGGCGCACACGCATGCATCATACTTGCCTGTGACGCTTCCGCAAGCCTCCGCAATGCTCCAGCTGCTCGGCGGAGCATCACACAAGTGCTATACATGCCATGCACATGTGCGGAAGCGCCAAAGGCTTAAAGGACAGGTAAGATGCTCAGGCGGGCAGGCTCCAGTACGCCCGTACCGGGGTGTACCTCCTGCAACCCACCACTAGTGAAGCTGCAACTACATTTTATAGTTCTACTTCAGCTTTCTTTCACTTTAAGAACCTGCAAAGGTTGTAGATGTGGATTGGTTATCAAGTTATTTTTTTCATCACTTTTGTAAATGCAAGTGATCACTAAAAGAAGCAGTCACTAAATGAGATGTGTCTTATTTTTTGAAGGATCCGCTCAAATATACAATTCTTAGGGAAATTGGAACAGCATCATGAAACCATCTTATAAGATGTGACCCAGAGGTGGTATTCAGCCAGTTCCGATCGGTTCGCCTGAACTGGTAGTAGAAATCGTGGGTGGGCCTGTCCACCCACCCCAGCTCTATGCCGTCCTATTTAGGTATGTTTTTGAGGCCAGGTGCATGTGCAGAAGGCACACGCATTAACAAAGTGCATGCACCGAAGGCTGGGAGCATGCGTGGAAGGAGTGCATGCGAAGCAAGCAGGCAGGTGTGGGGCGAACCAGTGGTAACAAAATGTGAAGCCCATACTCACATTAAAGGTCAAACTCCTTTCTTTTCATGCAGATATTAAAGCTCTTTCTCCAGATTGTGCTATGGTTTACAAAATGCCATTTTTTCATCTACAAATAGATTATGGCACCAAGCTGCTGATTCATTTGTCTTTTTATTTCAGGAACACCTGACAAATCCTTATACGGTGCAAAGAGTGTAACTTAATTTATGGTAAGCAAGATGAAATACATTTGGTGATTGATGACTTGTGTGTAGCTTTCATAAAAATAGAAAACAAGGTTTCTTATCTCCAGGAGGATTGCATTTGGAAATAATGAAGAAGAAAAAAGAGTGACCAAGGACCAGCTGAGACTGCACCTGATAGTGCTCTGGATTCAGTATTTACAGCTGAAATATCGTAAATTAATTTAGTGGGAATAATGTCATCTGAACTAAGACTGTTTTATTGCTCAGATTCTCTCCCTGCTAATATCCATCAACAACAAAGGTGTTAAACGTGTCATGGAGTCATCACGTGACGTATCGTGACTTTTCCCCCCTTCTAAACTGGGCATGGGGGTGGCTAGTGCATGATGCATCCGACCTGCAGCCTGCAAGTTTGACACCCCTGATCAACAACATTATCTTGTCTCACAGAAGGGAAAGAAACAACTATTGGTGGTGGTGGGGAGAATAGAAAAGAATACAAACTAATCTGTTCCAGATTTCTGCTACTGTTGGGTAGGCTGATCTTAGGGAATATTAAGCAATATAGGGGTTAATTAGAACCACAATGACATCATGACATGGGTCACACAACTCACTTCCTCTGCAGATGCAACGCTAGTGGCTCCAACAGAATCCTTGACATTTCCAGGCATAATTTCTTGCGCTGACTGTCTCATACCCATTCTTCCCTTCTGGACAGAAGCTGCAGAATTCCCCATTTAACATTGACACCAAATAACATGGGATGAAATAAGATTCATCACCTTTGGTGAACGCTGCCATATATATTACACTCTTGATATCTCATAAATCAATTTTTCTTTACACCCTCACAAGCATTAGGATTAATTAAAAATTGCTTTATCATCAGTATAATCCCTGCAATAAATTTACTATTCTACTTAAGAATGTCCCCTTATTGCCAAGCGTTTCTGCTCAGTGAAACACCATTTCTCTTCTAAAAAAAGAGAAAAGGAGATTTAAGAAAAGCCAAAAACGATTACTCATTACAGAAGATGCATTTCACAAAAACACAGTGTTTTTAAAGAGGCCTCTCTTCCAGAACATTTTTGCTACTCAGTTTTAATATTAATTTAAATGCAGAAGTGATATTCAACCGGTTCTTTCCAGTTCGAGAAAATTGGTAGCATCAGCAGCTCCAGCCACCCGCCCCGACGTAATGCTCAACCCTTTGCGCATGCACAGACATAGTGTGTGCGAGTGAAGCAAGTGGGTGCTCACATTTGCGAACCGATAGGGAAGGTAAGTGGATCACACCGCTGTTTAAATGTATGTTTTAACATTTTCTGGGGAAAATCTATGCAGTCGCCAAGAGTTGACAATGACTTGGTGGCACATAGTCAATCAATTACTGTATTTTTCGGAGTATAAGACGCACCAGAGTATAAGATGCACCAAGATTTTGAAGAGGCAAATAAAAAAAAAGTTTTTGCACTCTGCAGACCTCCCAAAAACGGCCCATTTTTTGCAAAACCAGCATGTTTTTTGTCAAAAAAGGGGCATGCATAGCCTTTAGGAGGCTTGTAGAGTACTCCTGCAAGTTTGGGGGGGGGGGGCAGAAATGAGCAAAAAATGTTCCATTTTTCACTCATTTTTGCCTTCCCCAGCCCCAGGAGCACTCTGGACGCCTCCTAAAGGCTATGCACGGCCATTTTTGCAAAGGGGAGAGGGTTTGGAAGGCCAAAAATGCTGTATTCAGTGTATAAGACGCACCCCGATTTTCACCCTCTTTTGAGGGAAAAGGCTGCGTCTTATACTCCAAAAAATACAGTAGTCTTAGACTTTTTAAAAATATCTGTTAAGTCATACAAATCAAATAAATAATACAACTAAAAAGCAGCTATAGCAGAGCAAAATTAAAATAAAGGTCTACCTCCAATATCTAGTTTTGTTACTAACTGGGGAATTTCGGGAGTTGAGGTCCACATATATAAAATTGCCACGGCTGAAAAACACCGGTGTAGAGTTTCAGTAACAGATGAAAACAGAGGAATTTAATGCAAGTGTCAGAGGTTTAATTTTCACAAGACAAAGTCAGTTGGGGACTATTCACAGTTTAACTGCAGTGTGTTCATTTCATCTCAGGCACATGCATGAGAAAGGTATGTGTGGGTAGGTGCAGCAGGGTTGTCATAAAACAAGATGCCAAAAATGGAACTAAATGACAGATGGCTTTCTCGAGTGTGGGTTGAAACGATCACGAAAAAGTTATCAAACTATATAAAGTCAGCAAATGTTAAAACAAGTACAAAACTTGTTCTTCCAATAATGGCAAACATTCCAAATATTTACAACAGGAGAAGCCTGGCTTGCTTCTAAAAGTTCTAGTGGGTGGAATAGTAAATATCCATTCAGATCCTATTTATTCTAAAATACAATACAATGTCTGAATACCTTAGAAACAAGGGATGGATCGCTGAAATCCCATAAAATCAGGTGTCTGGCAATACATTTTTTTAACTAGCAAATTTTATTAAAGTGCATCAGGATGAGTTGCAGCTCATTTCGTCAGATTCATGGAATAGTTTGACGTACAATTTAAACTGAGATATGGGAGGCGAGTTAAGGTGAGTAGGCAGGAGAAAATGGGTTCCATAATAGCAATAGCACTTAGACTTATATACCGCTTCACAGTGCTTTGCAGCCCTCTCTAAAGGGGTTGACAGAGTCAGCATATTGCCCCCAACAATTTTGGTCCTCATTTTACCCTCCTCAGAAAGATGGAAGGCTGAGTCCACCTTGAGCCTGATGAGAATCGAACTGCCGAGCTGTCTATATTTATCTTTCAATTTCTCTTTAAAATTTCATGAAAGTTTGTTATTAAGCATGCTTGTGAAAAAATCAATTCACAAAATTTGGATAGCAATAGCAATAACAGTTAGACTTATATACCGCTTCATAGGGCTTTCAGCCCTCTCTAAGTAGTTTACAGAGTCAGCATATTGCCCCCAACAACAATCCGGGTCCTCATTTTACCCACCTCGGAAGGATGGAAGGCTGAGTCAACCCTGAGCCGGTGAGATTTGAACAGCCGAACTGCAGAACTGCAGTTAGCTGAAGTAGCCTGCAGTGCTGCATTTAACCACTGCACCACCTCGGCTCTATATCTTCAACATGCTTCTCTCAAGCATGCATACACACGCGCGCACGCACACACACACACACACACACACACACACACAAGTATATTTTGTAATCTTGGAAATTCAGGACAAAATTCAGAAGAATAAACCTTACAGATAACTGAATTGTAATCTAAGCGTTAGTTAGGTCCTGTCTGGAATGGTTGAAGGAGTTCAACATGTTTAGATAGCAAAAGAGAAGTCCTAGGAGAGATATAATACTATACATTTCTAAAAGTCTGAAAGATACAAAGAAGGGTAGGTTTTTTTTTTCTCAGTTGACAGTGAGAGCAGATAGGACCATTTGACAGAAATTAAAAGATAGAACAATAAAAGTGAAAACTTCTGAATCTTTGAGCTTTTAAGAGATAAAATAATATTGTTAGATCCCCCTCATAGGAGGCTTTCAAACAGTTTCTTGGATGGCTTAATCAAATCTGGAACTGAACAGAGAAAGTGGTGCCAAGTTTTTAACTTTTCTGATTTTAATAGATGTAATATGTTTAATGAAAAGAAGGACTAGGGGAGACATGATAGCAGTGTTCCAATATCTTAGGGGTTGCCACAAAGAAGAGGAAGTCAAGCTATTCTCCAAAGCAGCTGAGGGCAGGACAAGAAGAAATGGATGACAACTAATCAAGGAGAGAAAGAACCTAGAACTAAGGAGAAATTTCCTGACAGTTAGAACAATTAATCAGTGGAACAGCTTGCCTTCAGAAGTTGTGAATGCTCCAACACTGGAAGTTTTTAAGAAGAGTTTAGACAACCATTTGTCTGAAATGGTATAGGGTTTCCTACCTGAGCTGGGGGTTGGATTAGATGATCTCCAAGATCCCTTCCAATTCTGTTATTCTGTTATGGCACTATGTTGATTTATTATTCATATTGTTTTAGTTGTTAATTGGGAGCTGCCAAAAGTTTGATAATAATGGAACAGTTTGGTCCAGTGACAATAGACTAGAAAACAAAAAAACTTTTGAGTTCATGTCTCACCTTAACCATGAAAGCCAGCTGGGTGACATTGGGCTAGTCAGTCTCTCTTAAGTTAGTTAACACACCTCACAGGGTTGTTGTTGGGGAGGGGAACAAAAGGAAGAGGTATTGGATATGTTCATCACTTTGAGTTATTTATAAAATAAAGGAAGAATAGTAAACAAGCAAAACAAAGCAAGCAAGAAGCGGCTATATACTTTTTTAAAATAAAAAGTAAATTAAAAAAATACATGCCCTCTAGATAATTTCCCATACTTTCTAAGATTAGTAGTGGTTTTTTTTTAATATTGGTTTTAAAAATAAGAGATTCTTAAGTGCCATCTCGTGGCATCATGGACCCCAAAGCATCAGTGGGATTGAGTTGCTGACCTCCATATTTTAGCGAACTTCATAAAGAAACAGATCTGCACAAATGATCTGAATTATTTTTCAGCCTTGTCTTTTTCTAACATATTAAAATGTGCTACATTTATATTTCAAAAATCTGCATTGCTCTTTTTCCCAGATAATCATTCTGCCCAATTATTCTGATTCCTTTCTATTCCCCCAGCCATTTTCAACCTTGCATTTGTTTGCATATGAAAGAGCAAAACCAATTTCCTTTTGTCAAAGAATATTTTATTGGGTGCCAATGTTTCTGAATTGCAGACTGTACCTTTTGGAAATAATTGAGAATTGAAATGGAATAGCTTCTCTGCATTTTAGGGACAGCTAGTAAGCATAAATAAGGCTTGAATTCAGGGTTAAAAATAATAATAAAGCCCTGAAAGAATTCCACTTGTATTTTAGTAATTTAGTAATTCTAATGCCTGCATAAAGTTGAGAAAATAATTTAAAGAAGGTATTTCCAAGCTGTGATATTACAATCTGAATTATTCAAAATGGAATACTTAAGAATAAACGTAATTACTTTTTTACTTAATCTATTTTAAATAATGTTTTTAAGCACTCAGGAAACCAAAAATAGTTGCAGTAAATTAAATTACCATCATGTATGCTACACCATCTCTTATGAAAAAATAGTGATAATAACTATCAAATATGCTATTAAAGTATAATTTAATATATGGAAAATGATTTCGCAAATGTATACATATTACACATACATTTTTTTATTCTACTTGTATGTTCTGTTGAATCAACAGATGCAAAGAACTATATAGGACAATAATATATTCATGTATTTATGTATTCTGTGATTCTATGACTAAAAATCAAAACTAACCAGGACTGCCATAAAATTCCAAGTTGCCATTTTTTAAAAGACGTGGATAAAATCAGGTATAAAAAAGAATATTTTATCACCACTATTACTGTAATAACAGCATATCATTAGCAAACATTGCATAGTCCAGCTTCTCCTGAAAGGCATTTCTGGTCCATTTTAAACAGCCCTATTTTGCCATTTTTTTAGAACATGGACATGCAATACAATTATTACCGTTTCCCTGAAAATAAGACCTAACCAGAAAATGAAGCATGATTTTTCAAGATGCTTGTAATATAAGCCCTACCCCCAAAATAAGCACCAGTTAAAATTGTCAGCCAGATGGATGAATTTAGTACCATATTTTCCTGAAAATAAGACCTAACCAGAAAATAATCCCTAATGTATCTTTTGGAGCAAAAATTAATATAAGATCCAGTCTTATTTTGGGGGGAAACACAGTACCAAAGATTAATTATTATAAATAAATAATTTATAATAGAGCACCTTGCCCCAAAAGAGACAGAATAATTTATTTATTTATTATTTAATGAATAAGTAAATAAAGCCTCATTTGCAAAGACTCTGAGCAGCACAGAAGATATATAGACTAAAGACAAACATTCAACAAAAAAAATTAATAAGTCAATATTCAAGGGTAACATAATTCAATCTGGCTTGTTAAAAGAAAAATTAAGTTGTTTTTTAACTGAAAATTAATTAAAAATTAAGTTAATTTTTCTAACATATAACAAGGAGGCAATGATGTGAATATCCAGAAGTGGGCTGTTCCAAAGCAAGGGAGCCATTTTAACTATGTGATGCTTGCAGATGGTATTTCCTCAATAGTGGAACTCTTATAGATCTTCCTGGACAGATGGAAGGAATCCTAGGGATACCCAAGTCCTTAGCTACTCTAGATTAGACATTTTAAAAGGAGACATCTCAAACTCATTGATTTTGATAAATGGGCTTAAAAGGCCCACATGCATCTATAGTATATACAATTTATAGAATGCAATAAAGGTAAAGGTTCCCCTCACACATATGTACTAGTTGTTCCCGACTCTAGGGGGCAGTGCTCATCTCCGTTTCAAAGCCAAAGGGCCACCGCTGTCTGAAGACGTTTCCGTGGTCATGTGGCCGGCATGACTAAATGCCAAAGGCGCACGGAACGCTGTTCCCTTTCCACCAAAGGTGATTCCTGTTTTTCTACTTGCATTTTTACATGCTTTCGAAGCTGGGACAAGTAACAGGAGCTTACTCCATTACGCGGTGCTAGGGATTCGAACTGCCGAACTGCCAACCTTTCTGATGAACAAGCTCAGCATCTTAGCCTGAGCCACCGTGTCCCCTTAGCAATAGAGCTGCATAATTTTTATATTACCACTAACTAGATTTGATTCAATCACATACAAACAGGTAATCAAATGATTTTTATCAGAACTTTTGGTTTAACATTAATTTGGGACTAACGTATTTGGAAAAAAACTTCTCACAAATGTATAATTTGTCCATAAGTTGCAATACCCTCAAGAACAATCCACCTCCTGAAAACACACAGATAATAAGCAATTTGGGTTCACTCAGGAATAGCACATCAATAGTGAAATCTCTTTCAAGAGGAGAAGGATATTGGTCCTTCCATGCTCTGCTTTGGGCATGTACTTCTTAAGTCTATTTGTTTACTTATATGCTCTCTGGTTTTAATATCTCTCCTACACATAAATTGTTTTTGACCCTGTATTTCTTTGTTTTTTCTAGGAGCATCGTGTCAAAAAAAGACAAGATGGAAGGCATGACCACATGAGCAAAGCCCCGTCCCCTTAATTACATGCATGGCATGGAAAGAAGAAGCATTATACTAGCTCAATGTTAAACATTATCTTACTTTACTGCCTGACAATTTTGAGCCTCAATACTCCATGTCCAGCTATAGTGGACATACTGATAAGTTTTCATCTTAGTGTAATTACCCTTAACGTAAAGTATCTACAGCAGTATTTTCAAACTTTGCAACTGTAAGATGTGAAGACTTCAACTCTCAGAATCCTCAGGAAAAGTTTGAAAAACAGTGATCTGAAGTCATTACTACTGTCCTTGAACGAAGGCTCCTGGCAATATATACAAATTTGCACAGCACAAATCTTATATAATTGGCACAAAAAAAAAGTATACAAATTGTGCGGTCCATGGTTCTTCTATAAAGATCACTAAACAAATAGTCTACAGAAATCTCTCTTAGATATAAAATAGGGAGAAAAGATTTGCAGAGATAATTGTGGTTTGAAATTTTAAGATTTTTGTTTTGCACAGTTAGACTTTATAATATAACAACGGAGGGAAAAGATCCCTGTAGAGTTATGTCAAATATAACTTCTGGGAAAGCAGCCAAGCATATCCCTGAGCAAAGTAATCTTGCTGCAACTTACAATTTTGTTTAATTGCATTGTAATGCTAGATGCAACACTCAGATGGTAGTTTTTAAGCATCGAAGCAACCATTTATTGCCACTTTCATATGGAACAATTGTTCCAATTTCAAATAATTAATCAGCATGAAAATAATTATTCAGCATGAAAGCAGAGCCCTTAGGGTGAGATAGTACAGCCTCACCTGCAAAATATTAATCTACTGCGAGCTATGTATATTTGAGAATTAGTTTTCAGTTTCTGCAAGGATGCAATAAACCCAACTACAATTTAAGGATTAAATTTGCTATATCAAGAAAAATGTAATTTACAAAAATTATCTTTGAAAACCCTAACATTTTAAGCCCAGGGATCAAATCCGAGGAACATTAGGCAACCATTTTTTAAAAATAGAATGGCTCAAAGGACATTGTTATTGTTAGTTGCGAAGTCATGTCCGATCCATCGCAACCCCATGGACAATGTTCCTCCAGGCCTTCCTGTCCTCTACCATCCCCTGGAATCCATTTAATCTCACACCTACTGCTTCAGTGACTTCATCCAGCCACCTCATTCTCTGTCATTCCATTCTTTTTTTGCCCTCAAACATTCCCAGCATTAGGCTCTTCTCCAGTGAGTCCTTCCTTCTCATTAGGTAACCAAAGTTTCATTTTCAGGATCTGGCCTTCTAAAGAGCAGTACAGGTTGATCTACTCTACGACTGAGCGGTTTGACCGCCTTGCAGTCCAAGGGACTCGCAGGAGTCTTCTCCAGCACCAGAGTTCAAAGGCCTCCATTCTTTGGCGCTCAGCCTTTCTTATGGTCCAACTTTCCAAGGACATTAGGAGACAATTAACAGGCTACCACCTTGAATTCCCATGATCAAATATCATAAAATATATGTTGTAAATGAATGAATAAGTGGAAGGGAGGCTTTCCCATTGGTATGTCTGTCCCAAATTCTTTTTTGTATTAAACTAATTCAGCACTATAAGAAAGGTGTGCATAAACCTCAGTTAATCCTAATTGATAATCTGCAAGAAAATTCCCTGAACTATGCTTCAAACTTTTAAGTTACGATTTATTCATGGCAAGCTTTATCCTATTTTCTGGGCAGAAAGCTCCCAAGATATCCAGGACCAAGTATTTTTGCCGAAGAGAAAAAGGGATAAAGCAATAAACTCACTCTCTTTCCTCTATAAACCCCTGGCGGAAATGTACAGGCCCCACATTTTGTATCTCGTAAGAACTCACTGTGTTTTCTCAGTCTAACAATGGTGAACAAAACCTGGGCCTCGGGGCTAAATGAGGCAACTCCAGTATATTCAGGCTTTGACAAGAGCAGTTTGTCATTTTTTAGGCAGTCTGTTGGGCTGAGAAAAGACGGAGGGCAAAGAAAGGCAATGGAGCAGGAGAAGGACAGAAACGGAAGGGAAGAGAAGCATTAGTAGTGGTTTCACACTCCACTTATTTCTGTTTTTTACTGTAGGGAATTATATATCTCACATACAGTAGAAACACCTTTGCCAGTAATAGCGAGAATCTTAGTAAAGCCAAGTGCTTATAATCATTTCCTTCCTTCCTTCCTTCCTTCCTTCCTTCCTTCCTTCCTTCCTTCCTTCCTTCCTTCCTTCCTTCCTTCCTTCCTTCCTTCCTTCTACTATTTTGCCAGTCACATAAAATGCTTTATTCTGACATCTAGAGCAGCAGTGGGTTCCTTTCCCCATCGCTACTGGTACGGTGCTCACAGGGCCGCATGTCCTTTCATGCACACGTGCTGCGCATGCATGTGCACTCCACTGCCCCTGCAACACCCAGCTGCTTGTTGGAGCTCACACAGATGCCACACGCTGTGCACACTATTAGCTGGTTGCTTTAAAAACCGGTATAGAAGGTGGGTGGGCGGGTGGGTCAAATGAGCCACCATACCAGTACGCTGTCAGCTGCTCCCAGCTACTACCGGTATGGCTGTACCAGGCTGGAACCCATCACTGATCTAGAGAATCTAGAATCAGTCAACATTAACTTCCATCGCACCATTGTACGAAGTCTCTAACAAACATTCAACAAACATTAAAGCTAGGTTATCATAGATAGAGTTTATTTAGGTTTATTGAAAAGAAAAGGAGTTAGTTAGAGAATCCTAGCAATTGGATGTGTGTTTGTATCCAATTACATTAAATAAGTGATTAAATAGGATAAAGAGAAGACATTTCTGATCCTTTTGATAACTGTATCTTGATACAGTGAAAATGTTTATTTGCCTGCCTAATAAGGATGGAATTTAACAGAATAACAAAGGGCCCTTGGAGGTCTTCTAATCCAATCCCCTGATCAAGCAGGAGAACTTATACCATTTCACACAAGTGGCTGTTCAAACTCTTCTTAAAAGCCTCCAACAATGGAGCAAGCAGAACTTCTGAAGCCAAGCTGTTCCACTGGTTAATTGTTCACACTATTAGGAAATTTGTCCTTAGTTCTAGGTTGCTTCTCTCCTTGACCTAAGGAGAAATATCTGTTTGACTAAAGAATATGCATTTGATTATATAATTATATTTATTTGATTCAGCTTATGGGACCAGCTATTCACAAGCAGATGGTTCCTTCCCTGAAATTTATTTATTTAGCATACGGCATAATACACATGGTCTTACAACATATATTAATAGTTCACTTAAATTAAAAACACAGTGAAACATGAATGTTAAAAATATCTATATTCAGATACCAATGTCTAGGCCACTGAATCTTTAAAGTACAGCATAATTTATCTGAAAAAAGTCAGATGCTGGGCTAGCATACGCCTCCAGTTTTCAGCCAGTCATGCTATGATCTAAAATTTGTAATGGGACCCCACCGTTACACAGAAAAGAGGATGCTATACCCCTGAAATATTTTGCAAACTAAGATTCTTACTCCCAGATTCAAAGATGCTGACTTTTAAACAATCCAATTTAACAGTCCAAGGTTATAGTAAATTCAAGCTGAAGGTATTCAGATTATGGATATAGTGGAAAATATAAATGAAGAACTCTATCAATTAAAAGGTAGATACTAGATGCAGAGAGAGGGGGTGGAGAGAGATGAGATGAAGAAATTACCATCATCATGAAGAGATTAAAATAAAATAAATAATAAATAATGAGGACAAAATAAGTGTTTCAGAAACAGCAAGTTATGTGTTTGCAAAATAACCGTGTATAGTGAAATAGTCAGCTGGTACCATTGAAATCCAGGTTCAAATCTAATTTTAGCCAGAAAAACTCAATGGATGACTTTGGGGCAGTCACTATCTCTCAGCCTACTTCAGAATAATGTTCTTGTAGGAAAAACAGGAGGATGGAGCCCCTTGTACACTGCCCTAAATTTCTCAATAAAAGCCACAATACCAGTCTTAAATGTCTCTTACAAATAAAGACTTCCTGGTGGTAAGGACAGTTCCATCAGTAGGCAACGAATTATAAAAAGACATGCTTTTAAATTTGATTATGCACTGAGCAGGGAGGTTATTGGCTACTTATCTATGATTCTGGTATCTCCATTATCTATGATTCTGGTTCCTGATCAGATCCAGTTTGTGTTCACACAGGTTTTCTAACAAGATGAATTGCTACTTATTTTCTTTTCTGATTCTTAACCATAACATATTCTCAACCAATTTCATTGTATTTATTTTGTACAATGATAATAAAGGCTATACTATATATTGCCTGATGAAAATACTAAGAAACTCTAATCTTTGAAACTGTTATAAAACTTCAGCTATCCTTCCCAAAAATATGATCTCTGCAAGTTTTGCAATTTTCAAGGACAACACAACTACTATAACCTTTTAAGAAAATTAAAAAAAAATGATTACCTGATTAATTTATTTTGGAATAATTCTTTCATAAATGGCACAGTACTGATGAAAAAGAAACTTATTGCCTCAGATAGGCATCAGATGATACCTCAAAATTCAACTCAAACTTGCAACATGCTTAAATGTAAAGTAACTTGTGACGTTATCTGTATTTTTTTTTCCTCCATCAAGAGCAAATTTCAAAGCTAAATACTCCACGTTTTCACAATCTTTTTAATTAGGCTGACTCAGTTTTTGCTGCATAGTTTAAAAGAACACATACAATGTAGTCATCAGCTAAGTAGCAACAATGCCTGGCAAGCAACCAACATTTGGATTTCAATATGAATGGAGCCTTATGACTCAATCACACTTTATTTTATTTTTAGATCTTAATGATCAGGCAAGATTATGTACGATATATTTTATGAACAACAATACAGAATTGCAATAGCAAACACGGTGATGCTTTTTGGCTATATCTTTCCCTGGGCTAAGACAAAAAATCTGAAAGCCTGAGGTGGAGAAGGTTCTTTGTCCTACCACATGATCTGTTGCCAGACGTAACAAAAGTAAACAGAAGAGGGGGAAAAAAGAATAAACTGAAGAAGCTCCTTGAATGAAAAGCAAAATGTTTTCAAAGGCAAAAAAAATCAAGAAAGTCCAGTTGCTTTTTGGGAAAAGTACGGTATTTTTCGGAGTATGAGATTCTCCAAAGTATAAAAACCTTTTGGGGAGGAAAATGGGGGGGGGGATCTGCTTCTGCCTCCCAGCAATTTACCTCCTTGCAACAAACAGCAAACAATACAGACAATATACACTGTACATTTCAGACTATACTTGTACAGATGCTGTTAAAATTGATGTGCTTTCTGGAAGTATAGTTATTCTCTGCTATTTAAAAGAAGATACAATAGCCCTGGGTCTCTTCAGATCAAGCGTTTATTTTTAAAAAGCTTCTTCATTTTGTTAAGCTGTCTAGAACAATAATAAAGCAGTTTTTAAAAAATAAGTCTAATAAGTTGAACATTCTATAATAGGCATTTATAGTTATTGACTTATCTTCTTGCAGCAAACAGCCTGATTAGCACAAGAAAAAAAAATCTGCTCCTGCCTCCCAGCAAATTTGCCTCCTGAAGCAAAAAGCAAGTTTCATTTTCAGTTTAAGGGCTCCTCCCAATCATCAGCTGTTTCAGGCTGCAGAAATGCTATAGCCTATTGCCACTGCAAGCCCCATTTCCCCCGTTTGCTACAAGGAGGTAAATTGCTGAGAGGCAAAGGCCAAAGGGTGGGGGAAGATGGGAAGGAGGGTGGGGCTACATTCAGTGTATAAGACACACACAAATTTTCACCCTCTTTTAGGGTGGGGGAGGTACATCTTATACACCGAAAAATAAAGTACCTTTAAGACAACCATGATCTGAATGATTGAGCATCTCCATAGACAAAACTACAACACAGAACTCTTTGATTTGCATACAGGACCAACAAAATATTTCCAATGGAAACTTGCCAAGCAATAATCTGTTCAATAATGCTATAGTGCTATGTCCTATGGAGGTTGTGGAAGGTAGCAGTTTCACAAAATCTCCTGAGGATGATTCCCCTGCACACTGCGGAAGGATGACTAGATCAGTGTTTTTCAACCACTGTGCCGCGGCACACTAGTGTGCCGTGACATAGTGTAAGGTGTGCTGTGGGAAAAACACCCGCCAGCATTGCGTCCCAGCTGGCGGGCAGAGGCTGAGTCGGCCGGCCGGCCTCTCCCCAGCTACCTCGGCCGCGCCTGGTGGGGGGCGGGGAGGCGGCGTGCTCCAGGCCACCCCGCGCCCCAGCCGCATCCCCGGGGCCGCAGGAGCCGCCAGTTGGGAGGAGCGTCGCGTCACATCGCCGGCCGCCTCCGGGATTGCTAAAAATAGCGGTGGGCGGAAGCAGGGAGGGTCTCGGGCTCCGTTGGAGGGCGGCCCCTCTGCGCTGCGCTCGGGGCTGCTCTGGCGGCCATCGGGCCCCATTGGCCCCTTGGCGCTCTTGCCACGCGCGCCCCGCTCCCGCCCACTTCCCCCCCGCCAACGCGGGGCCCTGGTCCCGGCGCCCGTTGGATTGGGCCCGGGGGCTTCCTCCTTGCGGGAAAGTGGCGGCGACTTTCTCTTGCTCGGTAACTCTGCCCCCCCCCCGCCGGACGGAGGAGAGCTGGGGAAGCGGAGCGCAGGGTCACTGCCGCTCGTGGCCGCGGAAGCTCGCACGGTGGCAGCTTCAGCCTTCGGTGAGAGATCTGGCCCTCTGGAGCCTTCAAGCGTTCCTTCCCTGCCCTTCTTTCTTAACAACCAACCTGCATTTCCTTTACAACGGCAGTTGGGACCGTCACTAAGCAGCACCTGCCTGTGACATTGCACTTCCTGACTACATCATGGATGCCTTGCAATTCTGGTCCCAAATGCCATTGTAAACGGAGCCCCTCCTGCCCTACTGGAGGCCAAGAGCTTGGGTGGAAGGGGATGCTGGGCAGGGGTCTGAGCTGGGCCTGCATACAGAGGCCAAGAGACCCTCCCAGCCAGCCCCTGCCCCCAGGCTGCAGCTTCTGTCGCTTTCTTTGAAAACAGAGATTGACAGGGAAGTTCCCCCTCTGAGACCATGGGAGTTAGGATCCCACCTCCACAGCCAGCCACAGGAAAGGCTCTTCAGGGGGTTCACTGAGAACCCAAGCCCAGGGCTGCTTTCTTTTACGCACACCACACACACACACACACAAGCAGACAGTTCACCAGACCAAGAATCAGCCCCTGCTGCTGGGCAAGAGCAGAGGTCAGCTGGGGCCGCATTAGCAAACGATGGCTGGACAGAGTCTTGCTTCCCAACCTTGGTTGACTGAAATAACACACACACACACACACACACACACACACACACACACACACACACACACCACTGAGCTGGCCTTCCACTGTGGCCTGGCAGGGAGGCTCCTTACTCAGTGTTGACCAGGGTGCACCATTTTCTAATGGTGGTGTGCCTCGTGATTTTTTTCATGAAAAAAGTGTGCCTTTGCACAAAAAAGGTTGAAAAACACTGGACTAGATGATTCCCCCCTCCATAATTATTTGATTTCTTTGTGTGAAAATAGCCCCATCATGAATGGGGAATAACTCCAGAAACAACAATCGTCCTTCTTCATGTAGAGAAGCCACCATGTCAGCCAACAGATTCAATTTAGTCTTCAGCCCAAAATGTTAGTTTTAGTATTCCAAAAGAAGCTCTCTCTTTTTAATTACTTAAATATGAAAACACCATCCTGCATCATAAAATGATAGCACTTAAGAGGAAAAAAAATATTCACCATTGTATCAGAAAAAGTGAACGAAAACTTTAGACAGGATGAAACTGGTGAAATATGTTATAGACTAAAATAGAATTCATTTGTGTTTTGAACTATTATAAGATCATCATCATCATCTTTATCCATCTGAAGATACCCTATTTACTAAACATTTAAAACATTTTCATACTTTACAGACTATTGTCTTATATTCCTAATAGAGATGATTATTTCTACAGGCAACTCTGATAATTTTAATTTTCTTTATGATCCTACCATAACAACTAAATTCACCAAAACTATTTCCAATGGAATGCAATTATTAATCTGTTAAAATGCAAAGGAAAAGAATAATTGAATTGTATTTGGAAAAGCAAAGTAATATTTAGAATGCATTTAAAGGATATTGTCCTGAGCACCTCAAATATAGTTTTTTTTTAGTTTTTCTTCCTGTATTATGTGTGTGTGTGTGTGTGTGTGTGTTATATATGTGTGTGTACATATACACGTATGTGTGTGTGTGTGTGTGTGTGTGTGTGTGTGTGTGTGTGTGTGTGTGTGTGAATGTATGTATTGAAATGAACTTCCAAATTCTGCTGCATCTCTTTAATGTGGTACTTTTCAAATTATGTTCCAACAATGCTTTTTGTGAGCTGGTTCACAAGGTTTAGGAGACTTTTAAAATCGATTTGGGATAAATTCAATTTCCCTCCGTAAACAAATGTTCCATTGAATAATGATATATTGCCAGATTGAAACTTCAAAGAAAAAAATCCTTAAAAGACTTCCAGATGAAGTCTGAAGGTCCTATTATCTTTTCCTTTTATCACACCATTCCAGCACTCAAGGCAATTAAGTTCAAATATTGAAACAGGCTGTTATGCTACCTCTAAAGAATGTAATTTCTCTATGATTTTGTCTAAATCCTTTTTTTTAAAAGACTCAGGTAGCAGAGAAAATAATTTGTGGTGATAACAAATTCATACTTTTTTGTCCTAGCTTTATTATCCATTGATTTCATTTTACGGTTCAAAGTTCTAGATAAATGAGAGGGGAGAAATCTTAATTTGGGGTTTCTCTACTTTTGCCTTTTTCCATAAAGAAGCTGCCTCAATGTCTTCATAATTTTGCTAACAAAGCAAACTACACAAAAAGATTGGGAAATGCCACTTTTTGTTTCTTTTCTTTATTTCATCTTTCTTTCTTTTTTCTTTCTTTTTTATTGTTTCTTTCTTTGCACAAATCAGATTGGTTCGCCTTGGAGTGTTTCTCTGTAGTTTATTTAACTTAAACATTTATTACTTTAACTTTATGGCCCTAATCCTAATGATATAGCTACACATCTGGTACATCTATCAAAGAAAACAATCAAAGCCAGTAATCTATTTTCACAAAAATCAGAAGGAATGTTGATAAAATTGATATGATCTATTTACATAACCTTTAGAGTGAAAGTGAATGTCCTTTAAAAAAAAATAGTGGAACATGGTTTTAATTAATTTAAAACTAGTCAATTGTCTTAAAATTAGATTAATACAAAAGAACATTTTGTTTTATGTTTGTATAGCATGTTCTTCATTTTAATCACTTTGGAGATGTAATCAGGTAATTGGAGCATTAATTCATACAATGCCGTTCACATTTGGACTGAATGCAACAGACTATTAATATGATTTTAAATTAATCAATGTGCAAGGATAAACATGGTCTTCTTGGCTTTTATCATAGTATTTTAGACTCATGCCTAAAGAAACATATACAACTTTGAAAGCTTAAAAGTAGCAATTGTTGATATGTACCGTGTTTCCCAGAAAATAAGACAGTGTCTTATTTTCTTTTGACCCCTGAAATAAGCACTTGGTCTTATTTTTGGAGAGGTCTTATTATTTTTGAAGTGCAGAGGGGGCAAGTGTGGTCACCTCATGGCTGCTGCTGTGATGCAATATTTTCGGGGAGGTCTTATTTTTTGGGGAGGGCTTATTTTAGCACATGCGCTCAAAAGCCCGATTGGGCTTATTATCCAGGGAGGTCTTATTTTCGGGGTAACAGGGTATTATTTTGTTCTTTGTCAACATCTGAATTAGTCTTTTTAAAGAAAAAGTCACTGGTCACAAAAAGCAATTTGACAACACAGACCAGAGTGGTTTTGCTTGTGGTATTATTTTCCAATTATTTTTCCCCTAGTCTCCCCAAAACTTAAAAAAAAATCTGTAACAAGGTAGTATTTTTCCCCCTGTCGGTTTGTTACAATAAAATAATTTCAAATGTTTTCCTTCATTCTAGAGATAAGTGCAAATCTGCCAGGTGAGCTACAAATTGGGCAAGAGGGATAGGTAATTATCTGTGAGGTGATCTATCACAGAAAGAATGAAATCAAAAGGCCATTTCTTCCATCCTGAACTGCTGTTGGTTTCAGTTATGTTTTATAAGCCAGAAGGGGGGACCCAGCTGTATAAAGTCTGCAGCCTAAGAAAGGGAGCAATCAAAACCAGATATTCAGCCAGAAGAAATACAAAACATGCGAGAGACACAGTATCTTTACAAATCCTAATCATAAGTCAAAGAAACATGATGGCACAGCAGAAGAGTTCCATCTGTTCATTCTAAAAAGGCTGATGGGGATATGAAGTAATTGAGTTTTCTAAGGTAGCAAGTCATCTACAAATTTAATATAACAACTGAGACTGTTTAATTCTAAAGCATATGGTTGTTTAATCAAAAACAAAAGAAGTTGTGACTCAAAGCATTTTAGCTGTACAGAAATGTATTTGAAGGAAACCATACAACTAAGGGTGGTACATTTTCAAAGAAGCAGATGCTGCATTTCTGTCAAAAAAAAAACCCAAGAAGAACAGCAGTGAACTCTGCCCCATATTTGCACATTAAAATACAGAAAGGTGAAGTATGTGATGCTAGAACCTTTTGCAAAAGCCAAGAGTCCCTTGACAAAGAGATGAATGGCATATAAATTTAATAAATAAATAACTATTGCAAGATTCACATAGTAAATTACACATTTTAGATTAGATTAGAATTGTAGACGTTTTTCTGTCAGACAATCAGCATACAATATTATGCACTGCAACCATTATGCACTGGTTTTTTATTTATTAGTTTATCTATTAAATTTAGAGACTTTCCATCTCATTTACAGTGGGTGGGTATACAATTTAAAACCACACACACACACAGACACACACACGGCTTAGTGGTTAAGAAGCTGAGCTTGCCAGCTGGAAAGCTGACAGAGCGGGTTCAAGACCTGAGCATCAAGGGATGGGGCAAGCTCCCGTTCTTGCCCTAGCTCCTATCCAACCAACTGTTCAAAAGCATGAAAATGTGAGTAGATAAATAGGTACCACTTCGGTGGAAGATAACAGCATTTGTGTTTTGCTGCATGATCTGTGCTGCAGCATAATGTCATGCTGGCCACATGACTGTGGAAACGTCTTCGGATAATGCTGGCTCCCTCAGCTAAGAAACAGAGATGAGCTGGACACAACTGGGTAGGGAAAACTGTTACTTTTACCACTGACTGACTGACTGACTATATGTATGTATGAATGTAAGAGGTGGCTAAAAATAAGAAAAGACCAATTAAAGTTAAGATGAGGGAACAGCCTCCAAAGTACTAGCCAACTCCAATGTTAGGACTCAATCCCTGTGAGTCCCAAACAAGTAGGCAGAACTAGATTTTCAAACTTTTCTGAAAGGACAGAAAAGTGGGGGCTCACACCACTTTTTAGCGAAGAATATTTAAAAAGTGCAGAGACAAAGGCACAAAAAGCTTTCTTCCTAAACCTCCTCAGTCAAAATTCTTTAACTGATGGGGTCCCTGTTTATCTTCCCTGTCGCTTGACATACCTTCTTCCCTCTTTAGAAAAGGTCTAATGCTTTTCTAATGATTTTCACCTCAAAGAAGAACTAAATGGCAAATTAATGATCATTAATACTGGCTCACTATATGATTTTCCATATTTTTCGGAGTATAAGATGCAACTTTTCCCCTCAAAAAAGAGGTTGAAAATCTGGGTGCGTTTTATACACTGAATACAGCATTTTTTGCCTCCTGAAATCCCGCCCCCTTCGCCAAAATGGCGTGTAGGAGGCTCTCAGAGTGCTCCTGGGGGCTGGGGAGGGCATAAATAAGCCATTTTTTGCTCAATTTTGCCCCCCCCCCAGTCCCGAGAAGCACTCTTCAAGCCTCCTAAAGGCTATTCATGCCTTTTTTTAAAAAAAACAACGAACCCGTTTTTGCAAAAAACAGGCCATTTTTTAAAAAAATTACCTCTTTAAAACCTTTCTGCGTCTTATACTCCGGTGCATCTTATACTCTGAGAAATTTGGTACTGACACAACTTCAAATAACCTTATGCAAATACCCATTTTTAAATCCTAGTTGAGACAAGAAGCATTAAAACTTCCAAGCTTAGAGATAATGCAAAACAGTGAAAGTTCTTTCAGGGTAACACAAACATTTTCAGTATTTTTTTTTTAAACGATCCAGATTTCAAAACAAGAAGTTTAACTATGCACTAGGCTTCTTGAGCAACTGGAATATTAATGATAGCATGGCAATTAGTTTGAATAATCACTCTTAAAATAATTAACCAGCACAGAGACAATATTTTTCTGATTGCTGATTATAACTTGAAGGGAGGGGAGCTACTAATTATAGTGTGAGGAGCATGTCAGTAGAAATGGAAGACATTACAAAATGGGAGAAGAACAGCAGGTGAAGAACTCTAATTTAAAATTTGGAGATTTTTTTTTGAGAGGGAGAGATAATTGCATTAGGCCCCACACATAATCTACATACTGTAATGAACTGATTAAACGTGTAAAGAGAGGCAGAGATCAATTCAGGCAGTTTACTAAATACGTGCCATTGGGAACACCTACTGCTGTGATGCTGCCATCTCTCCACCCCACCCCCTAATGCTTTAAGTCTAGAGTCAAATTGCTTAACTCAATTAGGACTTGTTTCAAGTTGCTCCAAGAGAATTTGTGAATGGTTTTTTTTTTTGGGGGGGGGGGTTACATGTTGAGTACATGTGCCTTCAAATCAGTGTTTATTTTTATTTATTTACTAGCCGATAACCCAGCATTGCCTGGGTATTTATTTATAGGAGGAAAATATCCGGACCAAACGTAATTTCTAATGTTGGATTTTCCTCCTTACTAGAGGGAACCCCCTTGTGGAGTACTGTGAAGCCATTACCATGGCAACTCCACTGTGCTGTACAGTAGAAACCATTTTACAGCAGTACAGTAGAAGCCATTTTAAGGCCCAAAAGGCTGTATCTTATCCGAACACACACCCAAAGGATGTTAGGAGTATCTTACCCCCACAGTATTTTTCTCCAGAGAGTGATCTGTGTACCAAGTTTGGATGAAATTTCTTGAGGCATTCCAGAGTTATGCTGGAACACACACACACACACACACACACACACACACACACACACAGCCATTTTTTAATATATAGATTTTGGACTCTTGGCAACTGCCTGGACACATCCTTGCTATTTTCTTGACAAGATTTCAAAAATCGTTTGCCATTCCTGAATGTGTTTGTGAGAGAGACTGGCCCAATATCACCCAGCTGCTTCATGCTCAAGGCAGGATTAGAACTCACAGTCCCCTGATTTATAGCCTGATGCCTTAACTGCTACACCAAACTGGCTCTCAATATATGTTGGATAAATCCAGAATGCTGAATGGAAAGAGAGACATATGGGTGACCTTCTTTGCTTACATTCTTCTTCTAATTTTGACTTTTTGGTTGTATAGCAACTTCCTTTCTTCTTGATTCAGCCATCAGCATTATTCTTGGCTGTTTGGAGGTAAGTTACTAGTAATACAGGACTGCTATCTATATCAGTAATTGCAATTGCCACTCCTGAATTAAACTCATTTTGAATTATTTGTGATTCCTACTTTTAGATTAATTGCAAATGATTTGTAAATATAATATTCTGTTTGGCTTGGTAAATTTTCTTGAATGATATATATTACAAATAGCCTTCATCCACTGTGGCTGATTGACTTAAGGAGGGTATTCTGAAAAAAAATAAGATTCAAGTGACAAATTGGGGATAGACATTTTGATCCATTACAAATAGTTATTTAGTTTTCATTGCTTTTTTAATGAATAGAGTGGGGGAGACTGATAAATCAGGAACCATACATTGTTCTAAATGAGGGTTTATTTTTCTCATGCAAAAGATGAATCACAAGAGAAGGAATTGAAAAGAAAGCCAACTAGCCCTAGGAACTCAGAGGTGTAGGAGTAGGCTATGAAACTGAGATATAAAAATTCAGGGTATGAAAAATTACATCTGTCAAAATGTTCTAAGCAGCCCTAAGCAAGTCAAGTCTTTCTCAAATTCAGTTCCTGCCTACTCCTTCACCTTCACTTTGCAACACAGTATTATGGGATCTAGCTGATTGCAAGAAGATATGAGTACAAAGAGTTTTGAATTTTTGGAAAATGATATACAAAGCCTAAACATTTCAGCAATTGCAGTAATATGGGAATTAATCAGTGCTTGCTAGAAGTTCTTGATGCAAATACATACATACATACATGCATGCATATACATACATACACACACACATATATATATATACATACATACATACATAAAACACACACACACACAGTAAGAGACATTGTTCAGTTACAAGAAGTTATGTGTAGTTGCAAAAATGGCCTGGGTCAATCTATCTGGACTTAAGAATGAAGGAATTAGGTGAAATGCCCCCTTACTGGTGCCTACAATGACCACCACATTGTGCTCTCTGCTTCATAGTTTTGTTTTGTTTTATATAATACACTTGTTACATAAATAAAATATATTAATCAGTGCTCCCTAAACTGGAGATTGCACACCCAAAATTGTTCATGTGTATTTTAAAAGTGACAAGGAGTCATTTTTTTTCCTAGTCTGAAGCACTTAACAGCAGAGTATTCTCTAATATGAACTCATTTCATTCATTTTCATTTTATTATATTTATATGCCGCCCTTTCCCCCCGAAGGGGACTCAGGGCGGCTAACAAATCAAATCAGGGAAGGGGGGGGGGGGGTTACAGACAAAAAATAAAAAACGAAACATAACAATACATAATTTAAAAACACACAACAGTCATACCATTTGAAACGGGGGCAACAGCTCTTTAGCCCCAGGCCTGTCGGAACAGCCAGGTTTTAACGGCTTTGCGAAAGGCCTGGAGGGTGGTGAGGGTTCGAATCTCCACGGGGAGTTCGTTCCAAAGGGTCGGAGCAGCCACAGAGAAGGCTCTCCTCTGGGTAGTCGCCAGTCGACACTGGCCGGCAGATGGAATTCGGAGGAGGCCTAATCTGTGGGATCTAATCGGTCTAGTGGAGGTGATTGGCAGCAGGCGGTCTCTCAAGTACCCAGGTCCAATACCATGAAGGGCTTTATAAGTGACGACTAGCGCCTTGAAGCGTATCCGGAGACCAATAGGCAGCCAGTGCAGCTCGTGGAGGATAGGTGTTACGTGGGTGAACCAAGGTGCACCCACGATCGCTCGCGCGGCTGCATTCTGGACAAGCTGAAGTCTCCGAATGCTCTTCAAGGGCTGCCCCATGTAGAGCACGTTGCAGTAGTCCAGTCTAGAGGTCACAAGGGCACGAGTGACTGTTGTGAGGGCCTCCCGGTTCAGGTAGGGACGCAACTGGTGCACCAGGCGAACCTGGGCAAATGCCCCCCTGGTCACAGCTGACAAGTGGTGTTCAAAAGTCAGCTGTGGGTCCAGGAGGACTCCCAAATTGCAGACTCTGTCTGAGGGGCGTACTGTTTGACCCCCCAGCCTGAGAGATGGAAAACGTGGCTAATTAGTAGGAGGGAAACACACCAGCCACTCGGTCTTATCCGGATTGAGAACAAGCTTGTTAACCCCCATCCAGTCCCTAACAGCCTCGAGGCACTGGCACATCACGTCAACCGCTTCATTGAGTTGGCACGGGGCGGACAGATACAGCTGCGTATCGTCCGCATACTGATGGTATTTTATCCCGTGCCGTCGAATGATCTCACCCAGCGGCTTCATGTAGTAAACAGGAGGGGGGGCAGGACCGAACCCTGCGGCACCCCATAATGCAGGGGCCTAGGGGTCGATCTCTGCCCTCCGACCAACACTGACTGCGACCTGTCCGAGAGGTAAGAGGAGAACCACCGTAGGACAGTGCCTCCCACCCCCACCTCCCGCAGTCGTCGCAGAAGGATACCATGGTCGATGGTATCGAAGGCCGCTGAGAGGTCAAGGAGCACTAGGACGGAGGCATAACCTCCATCCCTGGCTCTCCAGAGATCATTGATCAATGCGACCAAAGCGGTCTCCGTGCTGTAGCCAGGCCTAAATCCCGACTGGAAGGGATCTAGATAATCGGTTTCCTCCAAGGACCGCCGGAGCTGAAAGGCCACCACTTTCTCAACAACCTTCCCCACAAAGGGGAGGTTGGAGACTGGACGATAGTTGTTTAACACGGCTGGATCCAAAGATGGCTTCTTCAGAAGGGGTCTCACCACCGCCTTTAGAGCGGGGGGAAAGAACCCCTCCTGAAGGGAGGCGGTAACAACCGCCTGGATCCAGCCCCGTGTCACCTCCCTGCTGTTAGCGACCAGCCAGTAGGGGCACGGGTCCAGTACACATGTGGAGGCACTTACAGCTCCCATGGCCTTGTCCACGTCCTCAGGGATAACAGCTTGAAAATCAATCCAGTGATGTCCTTCCAGATTCTCCCCTGGTGCCTTGGCTGGCTCTGCGCAATTGTGTTACTCTTGTGTTATTGAGTGTCAGTGGCCCCAAAATGTTGACAGAGAGAAGTATTTTTAAGATATTGTAATTTAATTTCCATAGATGTCCCTGGGATCTCAGATATAGAAGGAGCCATATTGGCCAATCGGTCCTATTTTCTATAAAGGAGAATATTTGTAGCTCAGGGTTAGAAATGAGGGTTCCTTGATGCTCTCTGAGCTTGACTCTTTTCTTGCAGACGTTTCATTACCCAAACTAGGTAACATTATCAGTGCTAGTGTCATCATAATGGACTAGCACTGATGATGTTACCTAGTTTGGATAATAAAATATATGCAAGAAAACAGCCATGCTCAAAAAGCACCAAGGACTCCTCATCAGTCCTATTTCGTACTCAGTCCTGGAATTCAAATTAAAACATCTTCAATAAATGACAGTCTAATCCCTTCTTGGACACATGGAGCAATGGGAATTCTCGGTAGGTAACTGAGTCCTCTGCCAGTCTTAATCACTGCTAATTGCTCAACTTCCTGACTAGCAATTCTCTTCCTGGTCCTTTTTTCAATGTTTCTATAATTTCCTTCCCTTTGTTTCTTTACAGGTAGTCCTGGCTTACCAATCACTTGTTCAGCAACCACTGGAAGTTACGACAGGGCTGAAAAAGGAGTCTTATGATCAGCCCTTAAAATCGTGGCCCTCGCTGTAACCCATGGTCATGTGATTGCCATTTGCGATCTTCATAGTCAGCTTCCAAAAAGTAAACATCAATGGGAAAGCCAGAAGGATGTCACAAGTTGTGGCCATGTGACATTGTGCTTAATGAGCCACAGTGATTCATTGAACAACTGCAGTGGGGATGAGTTGTAAGTCAGCACGATGTTTCACTTACTATTTGCAATGCTTAGCAACAGAGTTGTTGGTCACAATTGCAATCAGTAAGTGAAGACTATCTATATTTTATTAATTTAAAGTAATGTATAAAAAGCAGTATTGGTAGGCTTTGAGAGAAGGGCATAGCAAAGTAAAAAGAGATGCCAGCATTTCACTTCTCCCAATTTTGGAATTTAAAATTGCATTTTACCCTGTCTGCAAATTTCCTAAACAGAATAAGAAGTTATTTTCATAAATTATAAACATACCTGCAAGTTCTAGCTACACAACACTAACTAGATTATAATACTGGAAAAACTAAAAACATTATGCATCCACAAAACATTTCAGAATCATTGCAGTGCTAAGAAAATTTAAAGGCCAGACTTAAAATAATTTATTTTGGATTCTCCAATTAGAGGTGCTGTGATTGTTTATGAAGTTAGTGCAAGTTAAGCTTCCATTTTAATACTCAATGTGATATAAATAGACTTTGAGATCCTATGTCTCTTTATCCAATTCTACATTCTATAATCAATCATTTCACACTGAGACAAGATCATCTCTTTCCTTTTATTATCCTAACAACACTAATAAAGATTGCTAAGGTGTATTCTTCTGTGGGCAAAATTATCTTCTGTGATGTGCAAAGCTTTAGAAAGAAGTTTATTAGATACGGGTGGATTCTTGTAAAACTGCAGATGCTTTTCACAAATCACCAGGTGGTACAGTGCTGCCCTACAGCGTTAGCTATTTATTCAAATTGTCATATGAACCATCCTATAATGGCAGGGTGGGTTATGTTTCTATGTAGATAAGAATATCTAAATATGTTTCTACCTAGATAAGAATTCCTGGTTGCAAAGATGACTCTAGTCTGACAGGGTGACAAAGAAAAGGAATGGAAGATGGGACCTATTTTAATAGAATAGGCTTGACCTTCAGTTAAGCTATGAAACTGAAATTGCAAAAAAAAAAAAAAGTTTAAATTATGTAATTTATGCAAGTATGTATAAATGAGGTTATTACAAAAATGGCAGTCCTCTGGTAATTTAATATTTCACACTGCCAAAATAATTTGACGGGTTTTTTTTAATGAGCAACCAGGCAGAACCAGTTATTTTGTTTTGGGTTTTTTGCCAACTCCAATGAACAAGAACATTTTTCCTACATTTATGTGCTTAATTGATTGGTCTGTCACCCATCTCACTATAAAAAAGCGACTCTAGATGGCTTGCCAATAAATACCATATATAAAAATATTTTTAAAAATATTTAACATATCTGCATCTTAAATCTCTGTTTACACTTAAACAAGGATTTCATAAACGTAAAGTATTTTTAAACATATTTTATACTAGCCAATAACCCGACGCAGCCAGGGTATTTATTTATAGGGGAGAAATGTCCGGACCAAACATATTTTCTAATGTTGGATTTTCCTCCTTACCAGAGGGAAACCCCTAGTGGAGTACTATGAAGCCATTACCATGGCAACTCTACTGCACTGTACAGTAGAAGCCATTTTACGGCAGCACAGTAGAAGCAGTGGTGGGTTCCTAACCGCTTTACTACCGGTTCGCTGAGAGAGCATTTTGCGCGATGTTTTCCAAGATGCTCACTTTGAAATCTGCAGACCTTGAAATACTGTGATATTACTTGGTCCTTGCAAGGGCTCTAATGTTAAAACTGTACCAATTAATTTTTTGCACAAAATTTTAGCTCAAAATCGCATATATCGATAGGTTTCAGTCTATCTCGAAAGGTCTCAAGAAAGTCACTGACCTTCAGGCCCCAAAAGCTAAACCTTATATAACTCTTTATCTTATTTCTAAGAACAGAAATATAGGCCATATAGGAAACATCTCCAAAGATATGTTAAGATGTTGTCATTCTGATAATTGAAAACATAGCCAACATCTTGAAATGGACCAGAATTGCTTACGGACAGCTAGTCCACTATGCTAGGGAACACAGTATATTATCTGTGAAGGCTGGCCTGTAATAATTAGCATGAGCTCTCTGGTGTCATGGACATTTTGCTCTGATCCTTTTAGCACAGATTTAGTATGTTCCACTGAACTGACTCCTTAATGATTTCATTGTGCACAACCAAAGAAAAAAATGTCACATTTTTTTGATCAGCAGGAAAGAATCTCTTGACTATCATATTTCAAGTCACATTTCCTGATTCAAATCTGGGGCTGAGTATCATATAATTTTAAGAGTGTTATTACCACTGCTGTCCAGTATTTCAGCCATGCCAATATTTGAATATTATTTTGAAACATGTTTTTTTCTGAAATTCATTTTTTATTATCATTACTGCTAGGTACAGTCTCTCTCTCTCTCTCTCTCTCTCTCTCTCTCTCTCTCTCTCTCTCTCTCTCTCTCTCTCTCTCTCTCCCTCCCTCCCTCCCTCCCTCCCTCCCTCCCTCCCTCCCTCCCTCCCTCCCTCCCTCCCCCTCTCTCTTTTTTGATAGACCAATTACTTGCCTTCTATTGGTCTACAATGAATGTCATTTTCCAAGACCAGCTATCTGACTTTCACTGATGGCACAGAGAACACAGAGAGAAGGATGGCATCAAAGGAGACCAATCTTTGCTAATAGCCAGATAAAAACCGTGGTCATTTTGATGCAATATAATGAGACAGTAAGGCAAATGATGTGCACAATCAGAACTTCATCCTGGAAATTCATTTCCAATCAGTATCTCTTGAATGAGCTGAACTTTTTTGCTGCAATACATATATACCAGATCAAAATTACAGCTTAACATGTGATTTGCATTCATATCAGAATGCTTGTTTCTGGGTTTATAAGTATTGGGTTTAAAAGAAAACCCCTTCCGCAATTCTGCATCTATAACATTTACTGCATGCATTAGTTGTTGCAATGTTCAAATTACACATGCATATGATGAAACCAGGAGACATGGAAAAATAATTTTGGAGGAAGAAAGGAAAAGGAATATGCAAGGATTTAAAAAATATGAAAAAGTAGTAAAGATAACACAAAGGGAAGACTAAAAACTTGCACACAAGGCTTTCTTTCTATGATACACTGTGATGGTTCAACACCCTTAAGGTGTGCACATGCAAAGCAGTTCAAGAGTAAACTATCATTAAACTTGTTTTCTCATACATGCTGACTTAATGAGCTTTGTTTACTTTTGTATTAATGGGAAATATCAACCTAGATGCTAAGATCTTGGCTACTGTAAATTAGACTTATTCAGCAATCTATGGATAATAGCAACAATGGTTTCCACGGCAGTCTTTTAGTAAAACAACCCTCTCTTTTAAGTCATGTTGCAAAGGCACTAACAGCATGCTCTACAAATTCTCAATGTATTTCTCCAGATTTAAAGTCATTTGCCCCAATGGCTTTGACTCTAGAACATGACCTTCAAAAAGAAAAAAAAATTGTCTGGCTAAAAAGGGGTGACATGATCCAGACCTGACCCCTTTTACTTACTAATAGTTAAGACCCTGGAAGCATTATCGGTTCATCTTAAACAGCAAATTGCAGCTACGTATTTTATTTTAAACCCCTTTCTAATCGTTCTCTTCCTTCTCCCTTTTTCTCTGTTACAAAAGACTGCAGTACAGTAATGGAAATTTTTCTCTGAATATCCTATAATTTATTTTATCTTATTTTTATCTGTTTTATTTGTTATCCTTTATTATTTCCGTCCTCCTCCTTACCTTTGCATTCATCTTCCTGGCTTCCCTTCTAGCTGCCTTTTCTTTAAGCCTTTTTTCCTGTAAAGAACAAAATTAAACGTAAGAACATAAAACAGTGTAGAACAAAGCAGCAACTTGAACCAAAAATGGGGCTTTATGAAAAACCTTTTTTTGGACATGGCTACATATCACCCCCAATTAGTTTTTGTAGGCATAATAATGAATACGCGATCGGAAAGAGTTCCCATTTAGCCTTATTTTTAAACAAGCGATTGCCTGTGCATTTATGCATTCTGTAATATTGGCTTATCATAAATGTAGACTGCAGTGTTTCTAAATGCTCTATCTATTTTTAATTTAGAGATAAGTAGAGAGATAAATATACGGACCAACGTTTGTCTCTCAGGCTGTGGCAGATTTTCTTTCTGATGTATAGGACCGTGAACCAACCACAGGATGACTGAACCACAGAATAGGACACCAATGTGTAAGTCTTCTGTTAGTAACTTTCATCTTTTCCAACCATGTAAGTGACAGCAGTGAACTCTCAACTCCATTAATGAACCCTTAAGGTTTGCATTATTCATTTTAGAGCTTAGGTCTCTTTTACTATGGTCCACACAGAAAAACCATGGACTCTGTGATACGCTGCACTTGTTATTTAGTCACCAAGTCTCTTCACAACCCCATGGACCATAGCACACCAGTCCTTTCCCCCCCACTTCTGTTGTGGCCCGCCAGCAGAACTGGCAACAGATTCCCACAGTGAGGAAGTTGTGGAGGAACATGGGCCAATCCTGGAGTCTGGAGATGGTTCTGATGTGGACTCTGTGTTGGAGGCAGAGAGGAGGCCAGAGCCATATGCCAGTTATCAGATGCCTTCAGAGTCCAACAGCTGGAGCCTATTCCCAATGTGCGCATGTGGAGAGTTGCCAGGTGAAAGGAACAGCTAAAGAACAGAAGTTGACTTGGGAGTAAGGCCACAAGTGGCCCCTCCCAGAGGAAATAAAAGAGGAGTGAAAGGGGAGTGGGGTTTGCAGAAGACAATTAGTTTGCTTAATCGGTTTGTGACTCTCCAAGACTCCTTGCCAAATTTTGCAGCACTCCAAGCCAGATAAGGTCTGTGACTGTAAATCCTCCCTTGAAAGACTTTGCTGGATGTGAATGAGCCGAATTCACAGTAAATTAATAAAAAGGGTTTTTGTCGGGACCAGGAGTTTGCTTCATGCTCTTGGGAAGCCTAGAACACCATCTTCCACTGACTCCTTGATTCTACCCAAACTCATGTTCACTGTGTCGATGACACTATCTAATCATCTCATATTTGACCATTCCCTTCTCCTTTTGCCTTCATCTTTCCCAATATCAGTCTTTTCCAATGAGTCCTCTCTTCTCATTTGATGGCCAAGGTATTTGAGCTTCTGTCCTTCCAAAGTATCTGTCCCTTCAAAGGACAATCAAGGTTGATTTCCCTTATTATTGACTGATTTGAACTCTTTGCAATCCAAGGGCCTCTTAAGAATCTTTTCCAATACCACAATTCACAAGCATCAATTGACACTCAGCCTTCTTTATGGTCTAATTCTCACACCCATACATTACTATTGGGAGGACCATAGCTTTGACTGTATGGACCTTTGTCAACTCCTGTTTGACAGGTACCAGATTTGGGAAAGAGTAGACTAAACAGGATGCCCACAATTCTGGGTACAAAATAATTTCTCCATCCTTGTGTTATGGAACACAAAGAAGGCAACTGTAAAGCGTTACCATATCCCCCCCCCCCCCCGCACCAAAAAAGTGAGTGGAAATGTCTGTGCGTCTTATACAGCAAATATTGTGGTGGGGTGGGGAGGGGGTGGGGAGGCACCGATCAGCTGTTCTAGAACGGGCTGCCCTCTGTAATAAGATAGGGATAGAGAAATCTGATGCATAATACATAGAAGCAACTTGGCTCATTATTACTTAGTTTCCTGGATCTTTAAAAAGAGAAAACTTCTATGTTTAGGAGGAACTAGGAATCTTTAACATATAAATCCCCCACTCTACTACTAACCAATGCAGAATCTCTCCATGAGGCACACTCCCTTATTATACCACAGAATGTATAGTTGTAGGGGTTCTAATGTTAAAACTGTACCCATTAATTTTTTGCACAAAATTTGAACTTTTTTGAAGTATAAGACGCACTCCCCACCACCACCAAAAAAGTGAGTGGAAATGTCTGTGCATCTTATACAGCAAATATTGTGGTGGGGTGGGGAGAGGGTTGGTGAGGCACCAATCAACTGTTCTAGAACGGGCTGCAGAGGCAAATGGGCCACAGCGAACGGGTTGCCGTGAACAGGCCGCAGTGGCAGCGAACGGGCCATGGCAAACAGGCAGCGGTGATGAATGGGTGGTGGCAAATGGGTGGCCACAGCGAATGGGCCACAGGAACGGGCCAGATGAATACTGAGTGGATGCTGGGAGGCAGAGGCAGATTTCTTTTTCTTGTTTTCCTCCCCAAAAGCTGTGTGTGTCTTATAGTCCGGAGCATCTTACAGTCTGAAAAATATGGTATTCCTGGCTCTCTTTGCCATAGGAGCAGCTTGTGTTCCCAATATTTATTTGAACATATGGATGCACTCATACAGATCAATGAACATCAGTATAATTTATTTTATAAAGACTCCGTTTATTTCAATTACTGTCAGGGTAATTAATGACTAAGTCAGAATGGGAGATATGGGTCACAAACTACTCCAGATTAAACATCAGTGACATTGTTCTTCTCTTTTCTTGCCATCTTTAGACATGTCAGTAACCCAACTGTGACTTGTTCAATTCTTGTATATTCAGTGTAAATACCTTGATTCTGTAAGTCAGTACTCAATTTTCTACCGCCTCCAGCCCAATTTCCAAGCTACTTTGTTGTGACCTTCTATGCTGTACCCTGTCAACCTATGTCACTTGCCCATTTCTCTCAAAACCCAGTTTCTTTGCTTAAAACACTACCGCTGAAAAGGAGCTGCAACACTCTATTAATAACGACCTGGGAGAAAGAAAGAGGTGTGGAGATGAAACAAAGAAAGGGCATGGGGCAAGTTCAGACAATTGCCAAATCAGAGGATGAAAATAGATTTCGGGGGGGGGGGGTATTAAAAATTCATCAGAGACTATTCCAAGCATAGGGAGACATTGCTACACTGTTCTATTTTGGTGACATTCATCTATCACCCTTGTATAAATTAAGCACAACACAGAAAAACAAGAAAGGCAAGAGGGCAAAATCATCAGTGCTACAACTGTGCAAATTCTTCTGCAAATAGCAATAGCAGTAGACTTCTATACCGCTTCATAGGCCTTTCAGGCCTCTCTAAGCAGTTTACAGAGAGTCAGCATATTGCCCCCAACAATCTGGGTCCTCATTTTACCCACCTCGGAAGGATGGAAGGCTGAGTCAACCCTGAGCCAGTGAGATTTGAACCGCTGACCTGCTGATCTAGCAGTAGCCTGCAGTGCTGCATTTAACCACTGCGCCACCTTGGCTCTTCTGCAAAGACTTGCATGGGAACAAGAGACAAATCTCTATAAACTGGAGATTGCAGAACAGAGGTACTTGATCAGTTTTGCCCATTGAGAGAGAAAGTATATGGAGGCATCCCGTTTCATTGAAAAACAGTGGAAATACACATCCAGTGCATTTTTAAAACTGTCATTTTCCATGCCCAAAGAACATACACATCAATTTTATAATTACAATTAATACAATAAGTGTACTATTTGCATGAGGATATTTATTAATCCATATCCACTAACTAAAAAGCAGGGCACATTGAGAATAGATCTGCTGAACAAAACTCCGCATTGGTGACAGGAAGCACATCTGGCCATTAAACACTCTGCTAGGTCCATTTGGTTGCCCAGACTCCATCCCGCAAGTTGTTAAACGAGGATGATGAAGAGCATTAAAGAGGGCAGAGGATGATGAAGAGCATTAAAGAGGGCAGAACTATTTGTAGTAAGGTAAGGGACAACATAAAATTATTTTATATGCAAAAAAATCAGAACAAAAAGGTGGAGTGGAGATAGCTAAATTCTCTTTCTAAACAAAAGTTATTAGATTTATTCACAGAAAGATTACATACAACATGTTGGGACATTTATCATAATGTCAAAACTCTGCAAGTGACATTCCAACAAACATCCAGATTTTTGGCAATCGATAGCTTGAAGACATACAGACTGTATACTTCCGAAGTATTTTAATACGCCTGCCAACATGTCACAACTTGGGATTTAAAAAAAACCTCATTTTAAGTGACAAAAAATACCCAAATGGATCAAGGAGTATATTACAGGAAAAAATTACAAGTGTATGAGGAGTGGGAGATTGTGTTCTTTATATTCAGAAAAAGAACATCTTGACAATTTTATGGGAAGTTATTCTACTTATAATAACACTATTGTTAGCATAACTATTAGAGCCCAATAGTTATTCTAATCATCACCAAGAGCCGCAGTGGTTAGAATGCAGTACTGCAGGCTATTTCTGCTGACTGCCAGTTGACTGCAATTTGGTGGTTCGAATCTCATCAGGCTCAAGGTTGACTCAGTCTTCCCTCCTTCCAAGGTTGGTAAAATAAGGACCCAGATAGTTGGGGGCAATATGCTGACTCTGAAACCCGCTGAGAGAGGGCTGTAAAGCACCGTAAAGCCCTATATAAGTCTGTACTCAGCAACTCTGAGCAGTTTATAAATTGTTAAAATGATTTAAAAACAAGGGGGGAGTAGAAAAGGCAGAAAGATAGCAGAAATGATTAAATCAGACAGGAACAAAAAGAAAGAGGGGATTGAATCATGCTCACCAGAGTCCTGGCAAAGAGCAAGTCTTCATAGCCCTTTAAAACACCTGTAGGGTGGGGACTCTTCCCATTTCAGGGATAACCTCGTTCTAGAGGGCAGGCACTAAGACAGAGAATGCAGAGTTCTAGGTCCCCATAAATGGCATTGTTTAATTGTAAGATTAATCATCTTTTATAGTTTAGGTAAAAGAATGTGCAACAAGAGTTATAGCTTTGTGTGATCTTATGCTTTTGCTTATTTTCCACCATACTGAAATTTAGTAGCTTAGGTACAAATTCTAAAATACATATAGATATACATCTTGATTATCCATATGCATCTTGGTAACCTTTTTAATAAAAGGAAACATTGATTTTCCCTGGAAATATACTTGATCTGCATAATATCATTTCTAAGTTTTCTTGATGCCAGAATAATGAGCAGAAGGCTTCTTGCTAGCCCAAGAAACTCCAAATCAATATTCAAGCAACTATTCAAACCTTTGCATAGCCCAATGCTTCCAGAGCATTTATGATGCTTTATAGGATTATGAATGTATTATCTACAGCATCGATTGCCTTAGGCTGCTTTAACTGTCTACCCTTCTGTAAATAAGATAGGGATAGAGAAAACTGATGCATAATACATAGAAGCAACTTGGCTGATTATTACTTCGTTTCCTGGATCTTTAAAAAGAGAAAACTTCTATGTTTAGGGGGAACTCGGAATCTTTTACATATAAATCTCCCGCTCTACTACTAACCAAGGCAGAATCTTTCCATGAGGCACAGTGGTGATACCACTCCCTTATTATACTACAGAATGCCCTTTGGCAGGAAATGTGCACAAATCTATGCACATTTGCTATAGATTACCTATAGCAAATGTACACAGATGTGCACATAATCCTCTGTTATAACCACTCATGGCCAATCTTTTCCTAAAAAGGCTTTCATGTTCAACAATAAATCTTCAGTTCAAATTTCACACATTATGCAAAACTCTCACTTTAAACCAGGCTCAAAAATACATTATTTCATCTCCTCCAAAACAAAAACATGTAACTGGCTGTCCTTTTAGACCATGTCCACAGTAAATTTAATAATCTGTTCTATGAAATACAGATTATTATTTCTTCTTCCACACAAGGAAAGGGGTTGGTCTTGTTACAGGTTTTTTTATGTGCTGCATCTACAGATATGCTATAAATAAGAATAATGAGAAGAAAGAGAAGGGCATTAAAGGGAAAGAGTAACATTTATAACTATTCTCTGCTGTCAAGTTCTCAAACTTTCGGCTCTGTTTTATGACAAATAAATGTCCCAGCAACAATCTTTGTATTTTTATGTCCTGTAATTTAATTTCTTTTAAATGCCAAAAAGGAGCTTAAACTATTACTATTAAAGCTTTGCATTATAAGTGAAATCAATCATCTTGCTGCAATGACATTTATTGAATAATTCATTGGTAACTCTCAATCACCTCTACACAAAGCATAGCTATTTAAATAAAACATCATCCTAAAATCTCATTAGTACAGAGCTTTCTAGTCCTCATCATTCTTGATGGTACAGTCTTGTTATTATGCTACTTAAATTTTTACCCTTTTATCTACAAACAGCCTATCATATAAATAAATTTAATATTAGTCCACAGCACCGCAAGTCTATGACCATCCATCCATCCATATGGTTCGGTTACTGTTTGTACATATTGATTTAAAAATAGAACACCATATTGGAGTGTTGTAAATTGCTTACTAACAAGAATGGCAATGTTCATGGGGGAGAATAGCAATACCAGTGAAATAAAACCAAGGATCCACATCATTCTTGTGTTACCTAAATTCATGCATCAGACCAGAACAAGAAGTAATACTGAATAGATAATTATTTTTTCCAGTACAATCCTTCATCCCCAATGAACATGCCAACATTTCACAGTATTTCCATTTGGCATTTTGACAAATGGAATGAGGTTCTACTTACCCTGTGTTTTTCTTTAATTTTCTTCCTGTATTCCTCTTTGTCAAATTTATCCTCTTCCTGAAGTCTTTCTTTTGCTTTGTCTAGATTGATCCCATTGCAATCATCGCCATCTTCCTCTTTGTCCAGGATAGACTTTTGTGCTGGTGGCCACTGCTGAATTAACTGAATCACAGAAGAAGAAGAAAAACATTTTAGGACTGCTGTTTCTATTCTACCATTTAAAAGGAGCTCTGGATTGCTATGAAGACCAAAAGACATCAGACCTGCGCAACAGGGAATAGTTACAGAAATATAATTTTCAGGCAGAGAAGCTAATAGAGGAAATAAAAACTGAAGCGAGGCTCTGAAACATGATATTGTTTAATTAAAGAGGGTGGTTCAAAAGTCAGTTTGTATGAGGTGTGCAGACTCCACAAGAAGTAGGCAGTTCCAAATAACTGGGCCTTGTACCACAGAAGGTTTATAGGTCATAACCATCACCTGGGATCATAGCCAGAAGCAAACTGGCAACCAGTGCAGCTCACTGACCAGGGATATCAAATGAACATACCAAAGGGGACTTTAAGGACAGCCCAAATACAATGCATTGTCGTAACTGAATCATGAGGTGATTAGAAGAGTAACTGTCCAAAGTGTCTTCCAATCATTAAAAGGTACAACAGATGAAGGTCCTCTTGGCCATAACTGCCACCTGCTCTCAAAAGGAGATGTACTGTATTTTCGGAGTATAAGACGCACCTTCCCCCCCCCCCCAAAAGAGGGTGAAAATCTGGGTGCGTCTTATGCGTCTTATACACTAAATACAGAATTTTTGGCCTACTGAAATCGTGCCCCCTTTGCAAGGCTTTGGGAGACTTGCAAAGTGCTCCTGGGGAGGGCAGAAACGAGTGAAAAATGGGCCTTGTGTTCGTTTTTGCCTCCCCCAGCCCCCAGGAGCACTCTACAAGTCTCGCAAAGCTCTGCATGCCCCCCTTTTTTTGCCAAAAACAAGGCTTTCAGAGGGTTTGGGAGGCCTGCAGAGTGCAAAACCTTTTTAAAAAAAATTTACCTCTTCAAAATCATGGTGCATTCTTATACTCCAGTGTGTCTTACATTCTGAAAAATACGGTAAGTCTAAGAAGATGCGCAGATTGCACACATTAACAGAGTTGGAAGGGATTTGGAGGCCTTCTAGTCCAACCCCCTGCTCAAGCAGGAAATTCTATACCATTTCAGACAAATGGTTGTCCAATCTCTTCTTTAAAATCTCCAGTGTTGCAGTGCCTACAACTTCTGGAGGGAAGGTGTTCCACTGGTTGATTGTTCTAACTGTCAGGAAATTTCTCCTTAGTTCTAGGTTGCTTCTCCCCTTGATTAGTTTCCATTCATTGCTTCTTGTCCTGCTTTCAGGTGCTTTGGAGAATAGGTTGATTCCCCCCCTTTTCTTTGTGGCAGCCCCTTAGATAGTGGAACATGTCACTCCTAGTCATTATTTTTATTTAACTAAATATGCCCAATTCCTGCAACCATTCAGAGTCAGAACTGTGACTATCCAAATGTAACAAGGCATACCAAAGATAGTTGCATCTTAGTCTGGTCTATGCCAGAGCAACAAGCCATCCAAATTCAAGAGTCAGGTCAACATTTCAGAACCAGGAGGATATCAAAAGGCTGTTTCATCACCCGATAATTGTACAGCAACAGCTTTTAACACTCTCTTCTCCTTGTGTGCAATTAGGGTGCTAATGTCTAAAAGTTCAATCCAGAGAAAACGATCATAAAAATTCAAGAGAATACAGAAGCCAATAGCAGCAGGGGAAAATCAGCTAACACAGCTCAAATGTTCAAATCCAAAGAATGTATTTGTATGTATGTATGTATGTATGTATGTATGTATGTATGTATGTATGTATGTATGTATGTCTCCAATCAGTTGGTTTAATCAAAGGTAATCATTCCAAGCTATCAGCCATATACTGGAAATCAGGGGTGGGTGGGTAGGGGTGGGAAACATCACGGTCTTCAGAATTCAAGCTACGCCTCTGAAAGGGGAAACAAAAAAAGTGATGGGACAAGAACAACGAATTCTCACAATCCCAAGGAAAAGGGATTCACTGAATCTGGAGGCAACCAATGGAAAACACTGCTTGTTAAAAAAGAAAGAAAAAAAGTTATGAGCCTCGGGTACAGAAAACACTGTGCACTAATACAATTAATAGAATCATTTCCATATGATAGCTACCAAATCCACAAACCTGTTCACCAATGTTTAAGCCTCTGTTTATATACAACGGCATAAGTCATAAGCACAAATGGCTGAAAAGATCAGACTTTTTGACACACATCCTCTCCATGGGACCATACACAACATTGCTAGACTCCATATCAGATATTCATAAGAACAAGTTTTAATTCATTGACCTCATTATAGAAGTCGGCAATGGTTGTGAGGGAAACACACATTATAGTGGTTCCTAGAAAAAAAAGAAGAACAGGCAGGAAACAAACGGTTGCGACTTTCCGTCAAGCTCGCCTCCTCGCTCTCCATTGCTCTCCCTTTCAAATTAGCTTTTGCAATTGCAATGAACTAAGAGGCAAAGCAGTAAGACTGTGACTTGAGCAGGGGCATTCATCTTAGCCTTCTGCAAACCAACATAAATGCTTCATTGCAAATTCTAATTTCCCTGCACCCAGTGGTAATGTACTGCTTGCAGAGCTACTGAAACGGTATTGGGCTCATTACTCTCTTGACAAGGCTGAAGCGGATCAAAAAAAGGGAAGGGAAATCCAAGGAAGAATCAAGCTGAGTTCTGTTGAAAACAGAGACATGACAAATGAAGGTTATATATGGATAAAAAGCACCTACGAACCATCGTTGCAATTCAGATCCCTCTGCCATGCAGTTTGATTCTCTGCCACCCGGAAACATTAACTTATGTAGTCCATTCAATCCAGTAAATGAGCATGCCGAAATGGGTTTTTAAAACTGTTCCCAATTCCCACAGAAAAGGAACAGTAATACACTTGCTATAAGTTTGGCATGGGATTGCAGACTACGCTTATGACAGTTAATTCATCAGAAATACTGATTAAATATATGAAAACTAAGAAAGGCACTTTTGGATTTCAGATACAATATAGTTCAGATTTATTCCAAACTAGGGGCATGCAAAACATTTCCAATTTTACTTCAAACCACCACCAGCTTGATTGAAAACCTTCTGCTTGGAAAAACAAAACTGTACTGAACTGAAAAGCAGAATGTTCAGAGTGAAATATTTCACACAGCGTCAATCCTATACCTATCCCCCCTCCCTCTCCCTCTCCCTCCCTCCCTCTCCCACTCTCTCTCTCTCATGTATACATTGTTAAAATATTTGTGACTGGAGAGACATGGGAACAAGGTCAGCCAATGAATAGGCATAGCAACTAAGTCAGCCAATGGGATCTTAAACAGATCTGCGCAGAGAATTGAAACAGAAATTTAAGTAAGAAGTCTGGCTTAGCTGAGAATTGGAACTAGCAGTCTGCTGCTCTGAGAAGTAAACTAGCAGTCTGTCTGGGCTTGTCTGCTGAAATGAATCTAACTGCTTGTGATTGCCTGTAACTCTCCTGCCTTGTGTTACCTGGAAGAACCATCTGTTGGTATTGTACATTGATTCATCTCCTCTTATGTATATAAAGAAGTTAATGAATCCTGCTGCATCAGTTATCTGTGTGGGCTTCTGGATTTGAATTTATGCAACAAAGTCTGACATACATGCATGACTGGAAACCTTTTTAAATTGTATTTAAGTGACCTATCAATTCTCCTTGAAAACTTTTAAATAGTATTTAATTAGAAATAATCAATAATAATGAACAGGGAGCACTCCCAAAGTCTACAATGGCATTCACCCAGGCTTCACCTCAGCTCTAGAGTCCAACTTTCTCCTTACTAACAATACTTGCGTTTTGCCTGTATTTAATTTTAGTTTGGTCTGTCTCATGTAGTCCATTACGGAGATTAGGATATTACTTCCTTGGAGTTTGATTAGGGGATTACTTCCTTGGAGTTAGATGTTAAGGAACAGTATTTTTTTTTTACTTTATTTACTCAAATGTTTAGCTGCCAAACTTCAAGGTCCTCGGTGTATCATTAGCATAGTGGCAACATGCCACTCCAAAGATTCAAATGATGTCAGATGGGAAGAATCAGGACCAAACTTTAAATTCCAGTTAAGCTGATTTGTTGTTCATGCCTATACATAAGAATTTAATCAACTAATGGTCAATACTAAATTTGTGCTTTTCCAGAGCTAATGGAATGCAAGGTGGGCTAGTTTTGGATCGCTTGTGAGGATGTAATGATTCAAGGCTGATTCCTCTATTGACTCCGTCCCCAGGCTCTGCCTTGTCTTTTCCTACAAATGACCTCCAATAGTAATTTTGAAATAGATTTTGTCACTATAGACCCGTGATGGCGAACCTATGGCACGCATGCCCAAAGTGGCAGATGAAGCCATATCACCCGGCACGTACGGCCTAGCCTGTTCGTCTTGCAGGTTTCTGGTGTGCATGTGCACATGACGATCAGCTTTCCTTTGCACACGCAGCAGTGCCCAAAACCGATGTATGCATGTGCGCCAGCCAGTTGATTGTTGGATGTGCATGCGTGCTAGAACCCGGAAATTCGGCTTTTTCAAAGCATGATCTCTTTGCCCATGCGGCAGTGCCAAGAACTGGCCAGCACATGTGCACTGGCCAGCTGATTGTCAGCGGAAGTTCAGCTTTTCTGAAACGCAGCCCCAATGAGCGCAACGTTTCCGCATGAATTTTTCGGCACTCCGTGCCAAAAAGCTTCACTATCACTTCTATAGCCAAAATAAAATACTATGGGATACCACGGGTCAATCAATGACTTAAATTTAGAACAACAGCTTCCACCTTTTAAATATGCTTCAACAAAAAAAACAGAATTACTGCAAAAACTGTACCTCCTAAGCCCAATTCTGCTAGGTGATCCATGAAGATAATTATAGTCAGTGATTAAAAGTATTTCCAAGTGGTCTCGGAGAACTTGTCATATTCCCTTGGTTTACACTCAAAAAAGTATTAATGTAGGAAACCTTAGCAGTATAATCAAATTATTTGTGTTTGATCTTACCTCTCCGTCATCGGTAAATACAATTTTTGTATTTACTTTAAAATTTCTCTTCAAAACCTTTTTAGCTTCTTTTGTTTTGGTTATTTTCTTCTTTGGTTTTACATTCTGGGTTACCTGAAAAATATGGAAAAGGGAAGACAACCGTTATCATAAACGATTCTGAAATGAGCATTATTCAATCAGCAGCATCCAAAAAAATCCTACCTTTCAGCATTTTTTAAATAGATACATTTTTAATCCTGCAAATTTTAGAAATACATGTTAAAGTGTGATGTAATGTCTCCAAAAAGAAAAGATAATGGGAAAATTTCTCAAGTCATTAATACATCAGACTGTTATGAGACAACGATACTATCTCATTACAGTTGCAGTTTTACACTCTTAACTGAGCCAGAGAAAATCTAATAGTCTAGATCAGGTCTGTCAATCTTGTGGGCCACGGGCTGGAGGTGTCCCGTGCTGGCCAAGCCCACGCCCAGTTTAGCAAAGGGGGGGAACTCCCGATACGTCATGTGACGCCGCCATGACGATGTGAATTTCACTCCTGGTCTAGATCTCTTTTGCTTGGTAAGATTTAATTTTCAGCAAAGCATTGAAACATTTCACATATAACACCCTATAAAATATACAGTATGTTGAGTATTATAAGGCTTGCAAGTAAACATTATTTTTCTAATCCACAATTTTCCAATATGTTTTTGCTAGTTCCAACCACATTAGCTTTTCCCAAGAGTATTTATAATCGCTAGTTTGTTCCATACATAATTAATACTATTCAAACTACAATGATTAATACAGGTTACTTAATAGCTAAGAAGATATACAACAGAAATATCTTAGGGGCAACATAATAAATATCTAAATTAATAACTGGCAAAACATCTAAATTAATAAATCATAATGAATGACTTTTTATTAAACTCACAATGCCTTTCAATTTGTAGTACAAGCTCATCAATATCAGTTTTAAATTTATAACCCATTCCTATTCAGGCCAGTTAAAAGTGGAAACAAAAGTTTAGATTGCTTAAATGGAAATTAAAAATGGAAAGTCAAACTTAAAATGTCCTGTATTTTCTCATTTAATATCTACTTCTTTATGTATGTCCATGTTTATGTGTGAGTTGAGGGATTCTCTGTTATTTTCAGAAAATGCTCTGAGGCAGTCTCTCCCAGGGAGAGAATGTTTCACTGGCATGTAATGCCCTCTTAAACTGAATGTGTGGATTTTCCACAATTAAACATAGCTTCCCATGTGTTTGAAGGGGTGTCATGGCTCAGTGGTTAAAGTCACTGAGCTTGTCCCCTAAAAAGCTAACAGCCCAGGATTGAGACTCAAGTGACACACAACGGGGTAATTTTCCATTCCTTGCCCCAGCTTCTGCCATCCTAGTAGTTTGAAAGCCTGCAAATGCAAGAAGATTAATAGGTACCACTGTGGAAAGATAACAGTGATTTCTGTGCCTTTGGCATATAGCCATAGTGGCGATATGACTATGGAAAATGTCTTTGGACAATACTGGCTCTCTTGGCCAAGAAAGGGAGATGACCATCACGCTCCAGAGTCGGACATAACTGGACAGGGAAACCTTTACCTTCCCATGTATTCAGATCATGCAAATCCTCTTCAAATGTTAAAAAAGAATTCCTTAAATTAAATTTGTACCAAATGCACAGGTACAGATTAGATCAAACCTAACTCAACAACAGTAACTGTGAGAGGGATCTTGGAGCCCCAGTGGACAATCACTTAAACATGAGCCAGAAGCGAGGCAACAGCCAAAATAGCCAATGTAAACCTAGGTTGCATTAACAGAGGGATAAAATCAAGGTCACGTGAAATGGCTTGTGAAAATTATTTGATCATAAAATACAGAATTAGCCCTGCTAGGTCAAACTATCTGAGGCAACGATTTTGGCTCAGATAGTCCATCCAGGGATGGATCGCACAACTACGTTTAAAAAATATACCCAATGATATTTTTTTAACTTTTTCACATATTTTAACATACAGATATTTAAAATATAATAATATATAATAATATATAATATATAAAAAAGCAATAGAATCACAGAATCAAGAAGGAATAATGCAAGGACAAATCAACTCATATATACAGATCAGTCAAGCAAAGCCACGCCCAGGCCCCGAGCCGTCTCCCATGGCTCACAATAGATCCTATTTCTTAGTCACAAAACAGTTCCCATTGGCTGACTTGTTGTTTTGACTATGCCAGCTCATAATTTCTTATACATTGACAAATGGAAAAAGCTACATGACTGTTTCTCACGCTTATGACCTATGGTCACATGATCAAAACTCAGATGCCTGGCAACTGACTCATATTTATGACAACCGTGTAACTAACAAGGTTCATTCAAGGTTCAAGGTTCATTTTATTTATATGCCGCCATATTCCCGGCGGGACTCAGGGTGGCGCACAAACCCAAGGAGGGGAAGGGAAACACAAACTACAACAAAAAGTACAGGGCATTTAAAACAACCAACAGCCACACGATTTGAGAGGGGAAGGGAACTCATCGACCCCAGGCCTGCCAACACAGCCAGGTTTTAACGGCTTTTCGGAAGGCCTGGAGAGAGGTGAGGGTCCGAATCTCTGCGGGGAGCTCGTTCCAAAGGGCCGGAGCCGCCACAGAGAAGGCCCTCCCCCAGGTAGTGGCCAGATGACATTGGCTAGTAGACGGAACCCGGAGGAGGCCTAATCTGTGTGATCTCATGGGTCTTTGGGAGGTAATTGGCAGCAGGCGGTCTCTCAAGTACCCAGGTCCAATATCATGAAGGGCTTTATAAGTGACGACTAGCACCTTGAACGTAACAACAGATGTGATTCATTTAACAACTTTGGCAAGAAAGGTCATAAAATGGGATAAACTCACTTCACAAATGATTTACTTAGCAACAGAAATTTTGGGCTTAATTGTGGCTGTAAGTCCAGGACTACCTGTATGTCTATGTAAAATGTGAGACAGTAAAGAGAGAAAAAGCAAGGGCATCATCCTCTGAAGATGCAAAAATAATAATATTTTTTTAAAAAACCATATAAAATGCTTTTGTTGAAATCACTGGAAAGAACAGTATCTTTCATTCCCACAAGCCAAGGACAATTCAATCAAACAAGCGAAGAAAATATTTCTTATTTCCCATGTCACTGCATCCATCGCAAAAGTGAGAAATGGATATTGGTTGCATGCTCTGCAAAATGATTTGCATTAAAAAAAAAGAAAAAGAAAATAAGAGGAGAGAAATGAAGGCATAAAAATACATTTCTTTGTGGACTTTAATGAAAATGACATAATCAATTTATTTTGCCCTCTGGAATCCAATTTTTAACCTGCCAGTTTCAATAACTGTTTTTAACATTGGGAATAAAAGCAGCTGCAGGCAAGTGTGAGGGGGGGAAAATCCTGAACCCGATTTTCTTCATAACATGTCACATCATTAACGATGAATTTTTGGCAACTATTCTGCAGTTTGGAAACGGGACTTAGTTTCCTTAGAAATATTACAATTTTAAAATGGAAAGAAAACTAGAGATAAAAAGATCGGAGTTCAATATCATAGGGGTGTGTCTATGTGTATGTCATGAAAGAACTTGTGATAGTAACCACAACTGCATAATGAAATCCCTGGCATCACAACATATGTAATGAAGGGGGCTTCGATTACACAACCACTATTGCCATCTTCACTTTTTCATCCCACCCTGGTAGGTTCCTCTGCTCTACACCATTCTCTGTATCCCCAAGTTTGGAGGGAGTAATGAAAAGGGAAAGGCAACAACAGGTGGATACAATTCAGAAACGTAAATTAATGAGATCCTTATCTGGTGGGAAGCAAACTATAAAAAAACCGAATTGATTAAAATTAAGTCACTTGAAAGAGGCAGTGGGCTGTTTAAATAATCTCAAAATACATGCTGTAATATTAAAAAGAGACAAGTACAATGGTTTATTTCTATTTGACAAAAAAATAATAATTACCAGCTCTATTCATTGGCACAAAAGTCCACATACAAATCTTAGAATTATTTGCACATCTGAGGAAACCAGATAAAAATATGACAGGATATAAAGATAGGATATAAAGTTAGTCTAGCCCAGAGGTGTCACACTCGATTTCATTGAGGGGTGCATCAGGGTTGTATTTGACCTGGTAGGGGGGCGTGGCCAGGGGTGTGTGGCCAGCTCGCCGTCATTCATGTCGGGGGCGCTTGTGGCGGCCTGAGCGCTCCTGAGCTCTGTTTTTTGTTGCAACGGCTTCCTATAACCCTCTGCCAGTGAAAATGGAGCCTGGGAGGGCCCTCCCAAGCCCCATTTTCACTGGCAGAAGATTGCAGGAGGTCGTTGCAGACACATGAGCTTCGTTTTCGTTGGCAGGGGCACCACGGGCAAGTCTTTTGCTGTTTCCAGGATGGCCCTGCGGGCCAGATCCAGTCCCTGGGCCTTGAGTTTGACACCCCTGGTCTAGCCATTTCAAAAACAGTCCAAGAAAAGCAAACCAAGATGCTAAATCCTCCAACTAATTCTAAATACAATTCAGTTACAAGTCATATTAAAGAGAATAGTCTCAGATTCCAGAACTCAATTTCCAATATGTGAAAAAATACATTTGTTTTTAAAAAGTGTTTACTACCTTCTAAAACACATTTTTTCAGGACAAAATTTTAAAAGTAGAATTAAATTAAATTAACTCTTAAATGAAATAGAAAAGAGAAAAATATGAAAATAGTATTGTAAAAGTTTAATTTAATCATTATTTCTTTTTTAAAAAGTACCTCCAATTAAAGATATGAACATTGGTAATTTACTACAAGCATTATGGTGTTGATAATTATTTTTATTGCTATTATTCAAATAATACTCAAAAAGTAATTGTTAAACTTATTATTTTTTAAAAATCATAAGAGTAGGACACCAATGAGCAAAAAAGCAGACAAAATTGAATTAATATTACTACTATTAATAGTTTTTTTTTTTTTAAAAAAAGACTGTTATATCATTCAATTCTGAGAACTTATTTTATATGCATACCAAAGGTGGGTTCCTACCGGTTCGGCCGAGTAGGTAGTAACTTGTCCTGCCACGCCCCCGAACCGGTTCTATCAGTGGTGCCATAAGCACCGCCATCGTTTTTTTTTACATGCTCAGAAGCATGTGCATGCACACATAGCGCACATCAAGCGTGTGTGCGCCCGAAGCGTGAACCTGAGTGAATTGGCAGTAGCAGAAGCCGGAATCCACCCCTGATGCATACATTTAAACTCTATGATAAAACACAAGCCATCAGTAGATGTAACTTGGTAATCTCCAGATATATCAGACATTGTCAGGCATGAAAGTTCAAGTCTACCGTGAAGGTCCAATTAAACTGATTTATTGCTAATCATGCCTTTGCACAAGAATCTTTCACAACTAACAGTCAGCATCAATGGAATTAAGGGAGAGTAAACTTAGTTCGCTTCTGGCTATGTAGGGATTCTAGGCTGATTCCTCTTTTAACTCCACCACACCCAGGTTCTGCTGCTCCTTCTCAGTGGTGAAATTCAATTTTTTCTACTACCAGTTCTGTGGGTGTGGCGTGGTGGACGTGGCGTGGCTTGGTGGGTGTGGCTTGGTGGGTGTGGCAGGGAAAGGATACTGCAAAATCTGTATTCCCATCCCAATCTGGGACCAGCCAGAAGTGGCATTTGCCAGTTCTCCGAACTACTCAAAATTTCCGCTACTGGTTCTCCAGAACCTGTCAGAACCTGCTAGATTTCACGCCTGCTCCTTCTCCTACATAAAGGTAAATGTAAAGGTTCCCCTGCACATATGTGCTAGTTGTTTCCAGCTCTCCTACATACACAGAAGCAAATACAGGTGCCTGGGGGCTGAAAGTACTGCAACTTATAGAATTCGTAGTCCATCTGATTAGGTCAAGGTGGAGAAGGAAGCTCAATCATAATCTCCTATCTGTAGACCACTGACCAGTGATGCCTTATAAGCTCCCTTGAGACACTTGGCTTTGCCAAATGTATTTTTAGTTTCCTTATTTTGCAGGCAACGGAGAGCCATTGTCACAATGGGAGAACTATCATCCAGATTGGAAAATCCTGATATGGAACTTATTATTTTTGGAGAGTATTTCTTATGTTTCCATCCTGCTTAAGGAGAACTCCTTATTAGTTCTGTCAAACAATACAGCCCTGTTATGACGGACTGAGATTCAAGCAAGGTTTTTTTCATCTAATATGCTTGAAGTTGAAATAGTTAATCAAATTTGGAATTATAAAATTTCTGCCTGCCTGAGCAAATTAATCAAACAAATCAAAGTCAATCAAAGTTCAAATACATTTAAACTAGTTATTCAATCAAGAGGGCTCTTGTGAAACTATAAATTCACCTGTCAGTTTTGTTCTGGAATACAGATTTGATTTTATATTTTGCCGCAGAGAAAGGGAATAATCAGAGACTGATTTATACTTTTCTTAATATGCTGCCTTCATGATGCTTTAAAAATATTTTATTATATCTTAAACTATAGGAGGGAAATGTGTTCCTTTTAAAATTGTATTGACTGTATTATTATATTTCAGACTGTATTTTTCTCATTTTGATTATAACAACCACTGAACATTAGTTACTAGTTTTGGTCTATACATTTATCATATTGTAGCATAGTATGCATTTAAGATCTATAACAATTTTCTTTAGAAAAGTAAAAAAAAAATGTTGGCTAAACTTCAAAGCTTAGCTCACTGTTTGGATAATAATTAAAATCCATGAGTTGTGCAGGTGGGATATTAATTAGAGCTACCAGGTGAGACAATTAAATTCTTTAAAAACTGGAACACCTTGAAATCAAGCAAGAACAGGGTCAGTGCTGTGCCCAAACAGTGGGTAAACTTGACAGATTATAACAAAGACAAGATTTTGGTTGCAAAGAGAATTTATCCTCTTAGAAAGTCAGCACTACAATTATTAAAATATATGTTTTCGAGGACCATCCTCGAAACGAAAGCTCACCCAAATTTTTCAAATAAAACAGTCTACCAGTTGCAGAGATAGTCCTTGAATTATGACCCCTTGATCAGCGACCATTCAAAGTTACAATCGTGCTGAAGTTGCAGCCATCATAGCATCCCCGCAATCATATGATAACAATTCAGATATTTGGGTGCCTGGCTTGTGGTTACAAAGTCACTGCTAGCCAGAGTCACATGCTTGCCATTTGTGACCTTTCCTGCTAACTTCCCACAAGCACAGTCAGGAGGGAAGTCAGCAGGGAAGGTTGCATTACTACTATAAGTCACCCCTGCCCCCTTTTTCTCCCAAAAAAACTACAGCAAATCTTGGGATCTCATACTTTGTATACTCCTTACTGACCTGCCTACACTTCCTAAAACCTGCTCATGGCCCTTGCCAGCCCAATATGGCAATCCCCTCATACACACCAAAAAGATGTTGAGACTCTAGAAAGAGTGCAGAGAAGAGCAGGAAAGATGATTAAGGGACTGGAGGCTAAAACATATGAGAAATGGTTGCAGGAACTGGGTATGTCTACTTTAATGAAAAGAAGGACTAGGGGAGACATGATAGCAGTCTTCCAATATCTCAGGGGTTGCCACAAAGAAGAGGGAGTCAAACTATTTTCCAAGGCACCTGAGGGTAGGACAAGAAGCAATGGGTGGAAACTAATCAAGGAGAGAAGCAACTTAGAACTGAGGAGAAATTTCCTGACAATTAGAACAATTAATCAGTGGAACAGCTTGCCTCCAGAAGTTGTGAATGCCCCAACACTGGAAGTCTTTAAGAAGATGTTGGCTGAAACGGCATAGGATTTCCTGCCTAGGCAAGGGGTTTGACTAGAAGACCTCCAAGGTTCCTTCCAACTCTGGTATTGTATTGTATTGTATTGTATTGTATTGTATTGTATTGTATTGTATTGTATTGTATTATGCTGGTATGACATAGGAATCAAGTGTGTTATGCAAACACAGCCGATCTAATTATTTAGTGTTTAGTGAGCTGTGTGAACATTTTTAAAAAATGGATTCATTGAATAAAACATAGTGACGAACTATGGGAAAGAACAATGAGAAGACATGCCATGCAAATAGTCTTCTGAAATGTCATTCAAATTTTCAAAGGGGTTGCCACAAAGAAGAGGGAGTCAAGCTATTCTCCAAGGCACCAAGGTAGGACAAGAAGCAGTGGGTGGAAACTAATCAAGGAGAGAAGCAACTTGGAACTGAGGAGAATTTTCCTGAGAGTTAGAACAATTAATCAGTGGAACAACTTGCCTCCAGAAGTTGTGAACGCTCCAACACTAGAGGTTTTTAAGAAGATGTTGGATAAACATTTGTCTGAATTGGTGCAGGGTTTCCTGCCTAAGCAGGGGGTTGGACTAGAAGACTTCCAAGATCCCTTTCAACTCTGCTATTCTACACCCAATGTGGCACCTACATTCCAAGACATTAGACATTTGGTCTACAGAGGAGATGCCTGATGAGTTTTGTGATCCCCACATTGTGGCCCCCCCATAAAAATAAGGGAAGCAAATTAGACTGCAGAAACTACAAAGTTATTTCCCTACTGTCTATTGCAGACAAGATCTTTGCCTGCATTCTGCTGAACAAACCAGTAGCTGTCTTCGAAAGGAACCTCCCAGAGGCACAGTGCGGTTTTCAGTACAGCAGACACGGTATTTGCCAGGAGGCAAAACTAGAGAAAGTGTATCAAGCAGAACAATCCTCTCTACTCTGTCTTCATTGACCTGACAAAGGCATTTGACACTGTAAAGAAAGAAGCTCTCTGGATTATCCTGAGACATCGTGGCTCCCTGAGGAAATTTGTGGAGTTGATTCTACTGCTCAATGGGGGGGGGGGGGGAATGACAGGAGAAGATTCTTTACAATGGTGATCCTTCAGCTGCATATGCCATTTCCAATGGGAGAAAACCGGGGTTGTGTTCCTATTCCCATTTACTCTGTCTTTCACTTGCATTGTCATATGTTGTCCAGGATCAGAAGGAAGAGTGTACATCAAGTACTGACTAGGTAGTTCTCCCTTTGACTTTTCTGCTTGAATACATGGATGAAGAGCCTCCATACAGTCATTCACGAAACCTCTTGGCTGACTGTGCACTCATGGCACACAAAGACAGCAATGTAGTGTTAATGCTGAATACATGTTCAGATGCTGCTATGCTCCTTAGTCTGACTACCACCCTGAACTAGCCTGGAGTTCTTTACAAGCCCGTGGAACAAAAGACACCCAGCTGGCAAATCTTTCAGTTCAAATACTTGAGAACTATCTGAAGTGATGGGTCTTTAGACAAAGAAATTGCCTCTAGGCTCAGCATACCGAACGGGTACTGAGTGACCAATCCACACAATATCCATAACTCCCCATAGCTAAAAGTCTACAGAGCTATGGTTATCCTTTCCCTCCTATATGGATGTGAGACCTAGAATCTGTACCAAAGGCACATGAAACAACTAGAGAAATTTCATATGCAGGTCCTCTGCTCCATCTTTGCTGTTTGTTGGCAAGACTACCCTATTTTTCGGAGTATAAGACTCACCTTTCCCTCCCCCAAAAGAGCGTGGAAATGTTAGTGCATCTTATACATCGAATACAGCCATTTTTGGCCTCCCGAAGCCCCACTCCAGTCCGTTTTTCATAAAAATGGAGTGTTTTTTGCCTTGCCCCAGTCTTGCTGAAGCCTGCACAGTGCTGCTGGGGGCTGAGGGAAGGCAAAAAAGCCTCCATTTTTGTGAAAAACGGCCCATTTTCACCTGTTTTTCACAAAAACGGGGGCATTTTTACCTTGTCCCAGCCCTGCTGAAGCCTGCAGAGGGTTGTTGGGAGCTGAGGGAAGGCAAAAACTTTTTTTTCTTACTTACCACTTCTAAATCATTGTGCGTCTTATACACCAATGTGTCTTATAGTCCGAAAAATACGTTATGTCTCCAACCAGTAGGTCTTAGAATGTACGTTAACATATGGTTTTTATTGTTATTTTTCCTCCTAAAAGATTTCAGGTTTTTTTCCCCAACTGAATTTTTACAGTGTATATGTTATATTAAAGGTGTAAAAAATTCTGAAGTGATTTATCTTGGTCTGATTATTTTTTTTTACATCTCATAAACCTAGCATTTTAACAGGGATGTGTAGACTTTTGATATCCACTGCATGCATGCAAAACCTTCTAAACTTATTTTCTCTCATTGCCAGCCTCTTGTATGTATTTGGCTTCCTTTAACATCCAAAATTCTGTGAACAGGTTTGTGTCCCCAATGTCTTCTGCAATGCAGCTGTGATTCTGCTTTAAGCTGTTCTTGAGCTGCTTCACGTGAAAAAGAAGAATCAAAGCAAGTCTGAACAAAGGTAATTCACTGCTTTCACCACTTTTGTCCTTCAATACAATTAAGAAGAAAAAATAGGCACAGTTTCCTTTTCCATAAATTCTGGCTCAGATTTTACAGTTTAGTGAGCCCTGGATGCAATAAATAAAATGTGTGAGCTATAAAAAGTAGTGGATATTAAAATTTATTTATTTATGTAGACTAAAACACAGTGGTGTATCTGAGAAATAAAGCTATTTTGAGCATGCAGATGAGATAATGTTTTTGTCTTGGTACATGTGACATTTGTATTAGCTCTCCTTGAAACAAGTCAATTAATTCAGAAAAATACCATCACTCTTCTTCTTTATTTTATTTTGTTTAAAGAATGTACAAAGATTTTGAGAAAACACAACTTCTCTAGATGAAGAATGCAGCCAGTTTAAATCTCTTATGATTATGATTCGTCCTTTATGAATGATCTTTACCAACTTATACTTTACTCAGTCAACTTTATGAAACTATTCTGAAGTCTGGGTATGGGTGAATTTGGTAGACCAATTAGTCTTCTCTGCCATTGCTCACATCTTGTCCCTTGGTTTGAGGTTGTTCATCATTCTGTTGTCTTTCCAGAAGAGTTTAAGACTTGGTTCTGCCAACTAGTGTGGGGGTCCAAGAGCGGTACACAACGTTGCAAGGTGGTTGGTGCCTTGTGGGTGCTCTGGCTTTTTTAACTTTATCTTTTATATTGATTCTATGTTTTTTTTACCCATCCAGAGTCACCTAGAAGTGAGATTGTGTGTGTGTGTGTGTGTGTGTGTGTGTGTGTGTGTGTGTGTGTGTGTGTGTAAATAGCATTAGATTAGGACTGGGGTTTCCCATTTTCAAATCCCTGCTTACCATGAAACATTAAAGGTAAAGATATATGCTAGTCGTTCCCAACTCTAGGGGGCTCATCTCCATTTGAAAGCCAAAGAGCCAGTGCTGTCCGAAGACGTCTCCGTGGTCATGTGGCCGGCATGATTAAATGCTGAAGGCACACGGAACACTGTTATCTTCCCACCAAAGGTGATTCCTATTTTTCTACTTGCATTTTTACATGATTTCAAACTGCTAGGTTGGTAGAAGCTGGGACAAGTAACAGGAGCTCACTCCGTTATGCGGCGCTAGGGATTCGAACCACTGAACTGCCGACCTTTCTGTTTGACAAGCTCTGTGTCTTAGCCATTGAGCCACCACATCCCCAACAACCATGAAACATTACCAGGTGATTTTTCCCATTCAATATCTTGTGCAAGGCTGCTTTGGGAATAAAACTAGAAGAGGCAAAATGCTGCCCTAAATTCCTGAAGAAAAAGTTTAATAAAAATGTGAACAAAGAAGTATTTTTTTCCCCTTGCAATTGCTGACTGCCAGACAGCTTTCTGGCATAATGGTTTTGTCTTTTTTTACAGCCTGATATAAAATTAGCATTTTTATAAGGATTTTAAAAACTGTTATACAGGGATCACAGACTGTAAGTTTGTGGGATATATTCTGCTTATTTTATTAGAATCCAAGTAGCAAAGCAGTAGCAATGGGATACTGAATGCATATTGTAGCAAGGCAATATTCAGTACAGGAATTTGTTCTAATATTCAAAATTGAAGTCACAGATTTTCCACATGAAATCCACTACCAGGTGTTACTACTAATTTTGTTTCATGCAAATGTAAACCCCAACTTATAATAACATATACTGTTAGAATAAAAGGATGGAGAAGGTTTTATAAATACCATGGTTGAGTAACTAAAAATTAGAAACTCCTATAGCATAAATAAAACAAAATGAAATTTTAATGCTATTATCCCCAAGTTATTTATAAAAATCCTGATCGACTTAAAATGGATGAATTAATTTTAGACTATTTAAGAATAGCCAAATGTCTGTCTCACAAAGCAAAAAAAAATAATGATAGACTTATTTGCAATGTTCTTCTACAACATTATAAAAAAGGTGCCTGAAATCCCTGCACTTGTGTTCGGGGAAGGAGCAAAACATGCCTCATGTTCTCAAGATGTGAACCTCTGAGGTCACAATGTCATGATGTCATTTGCCTGCATTTCTTTGACAAAATCTTAAGTCTGCAGCAAATACCATGTTTCTCCAAAAGGACGACCCACCTTGAAAAGAAGCTCTATCGCGTTTTTGAGCGCATGCGATCAAATTAAGCACCACCCACAAAATTAGTCCTAATTAACCCACCCTGGGGTGCAGGGGATGGAGCGAAGCACACAGGTAAAAAAATAAGCTAGGGAGGGGGTGGGGGTGGAGCAGCCCTACTTACCATGCCTTGCACACCCTGACACCTGCCTCGCCTTCTTCTGCGGCTGCTTTCTGCCACTCTCGCGCATCGCCCCGGCTTCTGTTTCGCCTTCAGATGCCTGCCAGAAGGCATCTAAAGGTGAAACAGAGACCGGGGCGATGTGTGTGAGTGGTGGCAAGCGGCTGCAGAAGAAGTGGGCCAGCAGTGGACTCCTGCTGGGCGGGGCCTGTCAGTGCCATTGTTGCAAGGTGAGTCAATAATAGAACCCTCCAAAAAGAAGGTCTAGCCTTTTTTTCAGGGATCAAAAGAAAATAAGGCCTGGCCTTCTTTTTGGAGAAAGACGGTACCTACAGGTTGGAGTTTAAATCAGAAACATTATGGATAGGTCATGATTAATGAAAGATTCAGTAATGCAAATTAGTGTTAATTGTAAAGTGATATCAGGTTGTGCTTAATGCAACTGGAAATTCAGTTAATGCCGGGCTAATTCAGTATGCGCAGTTCAGGCTAGTTGTGGTTTTAGATGAGAGCATTCATGGGTACAATATGGAAAGAAGAAAGATTCCATCAGAAGAAAACAAAAAAGAAGAGGCTCATTACTGCATTAGAGCAAAGATTTGATGTAATTGAACAACATTAATGTGCTCAAGGGAACACTAAATAGGCGTTGTTGGAACGCCTGAACCTGCATAGAATATTTTGTTTTTCATTTTTGCTTTCTATACCTACTCTTACATTTAATTATATTGTAAGTATATCCTTTTTATCCTGTACTCTAAAATTTTAATAAACATTTTAAAAAATCTACTTTTTAATGCCTATTTCCATTGCGCTGGAACCAATTGCCCTATTTTCCATAGCAATATCACTTCAAATAATGCAACCATTTCATGGGACTCATTAACTGCACTAATGGAGACCACAAAAATACCCTGAAGCAATACTGAGAATATTTAAGAAATTTAGGGGAAAAAATGAGAGGGGAGGGAGAGGGAACACTGTATAATATTTCAAAACCTACAAATATGCAAAATAGTAATAGCACATTTTGAAACCTACAAATATGCAAAATAGTAATAGCACATTTATGTCCCAAAAGTTTATGATCTACCTTACATTAAATCCATCATGTATCCAAATGTTCATCTACTTATGGCAAAATATAGGAAAAACTGTGTAATTAAAATTTCAGCAACTAAATGAATATGACACATGTTGCGCTTAACACACATTTGCATCGTATACTGATTGATTTCTACTTCAACAGCTTATAACTGCAGTCCAAAACCAATTACAGCAGGACTATTTAATGTGTGATCCTCAAATATAACAAAATCCAGATTTTGCTATCTATCTATCTATCTATCTATCTATCTATCTATCTATCTATCTATCTATCTATCTCTATATCTATATCTACACACACACACACACACACACACACACACACAAGCAAATTCAATCCAGAGAATTATCCACCTCTAGCTGGGCTACAATCAGTACTAGGCTATTTGAGCCATAGTGGATGAAGATTACAATAGGCTAAAGGGCTAACTTAGCATTTCCTTTGGACATATAGCTAGTTCTTAACTTACAACAACAACTGGGATGGGAATTTATGTTGCTAAGTGATGCGGTAATAAGATGCTACTTCATTTAGAGATGGCAATCCCTACTGTTCCAGTTGCAGTCATTAACTGAATCCCATGGTTGTTAGGCAAGGCAATTTTCTCCCCACTTCCCACAACCAAAGTCAGTGGGGAGGCTGGCAGGAAGTCCAGTTTGCAGGCAGGAGACAATTGGGGAGAGAATGTGAGAAGGGTGCCAGGAACAGTGCAGCGAAGGTGTATGAAAGGTGTTGCATGGGTCGGGGAGGGTGCACAAGAGGGTGTGTGAATGGTGCCATGCGGGTCTCACAGAGATTGTGTGAGGGTGTGCAAGAAGCACCATGAAGGTTGGGGAGGATGCGCTAGAGAGTAAGGAGGTGCACAAAAGTTGCCATCTGGGCGTACTGGAACAGCTGGAACCTTTGAATGGTCACTGAATGAACAGCCATAGATTGAGGACTACTTGTATACACTAACTATGAATAAATTCACAGTTTTATGATGCTGCCTTTTTAATGTATAAAGCAGTACAAAATATATTATGTTCATATTTTTTTCTGAGTGCAGATTCATAACTCAGTTTGTAACCATTCTCAGAACATAAATTATTGGGTGTAAATCATTGTTCTTCCTGTTTGCTCTTTATGAAATCAATATCTTTTTGCTTTTAGCATATCCTATCCAGATAACCTATAGAAATATCCATGAAGGAGGAACAGTACCATTAACACGAAGTGATAAATAACGTATCTCTAAGGCAGTATTGGCACGCATAAGATCAAATCAACTAGAATGGGGAAGCTTGAAATTAGCATTCTAATTTTGCAAAGAGTTCCTGGATGGGGGTAGAGCTGGCTTTGGGCTGGGAAGAAGAAGAAAAAGAGGGAAAGGAAAGGCTGTTTTTTCTCG